>NC_088392.1:22500-350000 GCF_037993035.2 Macaca fascicularis | reverse complement strand
TAGCTGCACCATGCGACTGGAGTCTGTGTTCCCCAGGATTTCTGTGACCACAGGTGGTAGCTGTACCATGTGACTGAGGGTCTGCGTTCCCCTGAATTTCCGTGGCCATAGGTGGTGGCTGTACCATGGGAATGAGGGTCTCTGTTCTCTGGAATTTCCATGGCCATAGGTAGTGGCTGTACCATGCGACTGGGGTCTGCGTTCTCCAGAATTTCTGTGGCTGCAGGCTGTGGCTGCACCATGCGACTGGGGTATGCATTCCTCGGAATTTCCGTGGCCATATATGGTGGCTGTACCATGTGACTGAGGGTCTGCATTCCTTGGAATTTCCATGGCCATAGATAGTGGCTGTACCATGTGTCTGAGGGTCTGCGTTCTCTGGAATTTCTGTGGCTGCAGATAGTGGCTGTACCATGTGACTGAGGGTCTGCATTCCTGGAATTTCTGTGGTCGCACATGGTGGCTGTACCATACAACTGGGGTCTACATTCCCTGGAATTTCCTTGGCCACAGGCGGTGGCTGCACCATGCATCAGGTCCTCTGTCTCAGGAGTTGGTGCCATTGTCTCTGTTACTCCCTCGCCTGACACACAGAGGCAGTTCCTGACTTTATCACTCCCAGGAAACACACAGGCATCTGTTTTGGATCCTTGTTTTATTTCCCCATCACCTTTCTCATCAAAGGGAAATTCACATCCCTCTAAAGCTGCAAATGGTGTGGGGCCCCCTGGTGGTCTTTCCAAGGCATTATCAGCAGGTAAATTAGATCATGTGGGCCAGTGTACCTGAAATGAAAACAGAAAGGTAAGTCGTGTCACTAAGCTTTGGTGGGAGATTCAGGGTCTTTGTTAGTGGCAGAATGATCCAAAGTAAGTTGTTTGTTCACTGCAGATCTAGATGGTTGGCTGTGTCAGGACTAAACTTAGCCATTGTCGACAGAGTGTCGCTTAATCCCTCACGGAAGCGTGTCAAGTACATTGAAGAATAGCTGCCAAGTCTGCTATTGTCGGGAGAGAGGCAGGTACGTCTCTCGCTTAGCCCAGTGCTGCAGGAGGCCAGGCTCACGTCAGGCTGTGCGTGTGAGTGGGTTGGATTTTTAGCACTCTGGGACGGTAAAGCACAAACATCTATTTTTAACTTGTGGGTGACCTTCTTCTGTGCTGCTTGAGTCTCTGTGGGCCTTTCTGTTTCCTTCCTGAGGAGTCTGTGCCGGGGTCCCAAGCGTTCTCTGGGCTGCACCTCCGCGCCTGCCCAGTGAGGAGGCTCCTCCTGGTGGCTGTGGGACTGGGCTGGGCCCACACTGTCAGCATCGTCTGGGGTAAGCAAGCCCGTCCTTCCACACCTCAGTGTCCCCAGCTGTTGAACAGGGCTAATCAACTGACCGTCAGGATTAATGGGGATCAGATGCGCTCATCTCATAGCCCTGCTTGGTAAATAGCCACTTCCACTCTGTCCTCCAATGTGCTACTCTAGACTTTTTCTTTACCTCCATTTAGCCAGGTGATTCGAGGTGACAGTGACTATCAAGAGGGATGTACAGAGGAAACCAGTGGAAGAGAGCTCGAGGAGCAGACATGGGCGCAGGGAGCACAGTGCGGGGAGCACGGCTGCAGGGAGCATAGGCATGGGGAGCACAGATAGGTGTAGGGAGCATGGGCGCAGGGAGCACAGTGCGGGGAGAACGGGTGTGGGGAGCACGGGCGTGTGAAGCATGGGTGCGGGGAGCACGGGTGCTGGGAGCACAGGGCACGGAGAGCATGTGTGTACTTGCTCTGCTCTGACAGAGGCTGCCGAGCCTGTACTCTGTGCTCAGATGGGTCAGAGCCTCAGTGCCTCTTTTTAAAAAAAAAAAAAAATCTTTTTTTAAAGATAGGACTTCTGTCTTCCTGGTGGCCCCTTTTAGTCGATACTCTTTTAAGCCTGCTTTTCCAGAGAAAAGCTAGGAAGGATGGCCTATATAGGTTCCAGTCTGGGCATATCTGGAAGAATGGGTCTTTTTTAGGTTTGAGTCTGGCGTACCTGGGGACATCTTTGAACCTCCACTCAGAGTCCCAGAACCACGAGTAGAGGCTCCCCAAATGTCTGCTGGGACTTTCCCCTCTGCTCGCGGATGATGAAGAGCAGAACCTCACCCTGCCACGACCTCTGGGGTCCTCCTTCCTGGAGGGCAGTGCCTTGGTGACCAGCGTGTGTAGGAGTCTGAGCTGGCACCTTCGGGCTATGCTGTGCAGCGGGGGCTCATGCCATGGGGCATTCTTGTGTTCTGCACCGGGACTGGTGACGTTGGGCATCCTCGTGCACTGTGGACCACATGAGGTGCACATGAGCCAGACAGCTCCCGGAATTCGGAGCCTGGCTCTGTCTCAGGCCACCCACCTGTCTGTGGCATTTTTGAGGGATTGTGGGGACCGTATGAGTCTGTGTCCCCACCCTCACTGGCTGGACACCTGTGCCAGGCTGGAGTTTTGTGTTTCACCATCCCCTGTTCCGAGTTGTGTGAATATTTATTTTCATTACCTACTCTCATGAGCTTTCCTTTTTTTAAAAAAAAAAATCGGAGACAGACTTTGAAGTCCCCTGGCCCCACCGTTCGTGGACCTAATGGTATTGCAGAAATTATGACTTCAATTATGTATAATAACTGGGGCTACTTTAAAAGTCATGTAAAGGAACAAGGTGGAGTAGCCATTTCAAGCTGTACATCATGCTGGATTCTTAAGTGAACATTATCAGGCTTTCAACACGTTTTCTCTTTTTATTTACTTTGGAGAATATAACGGATGCTCAGAAGCTGTTGGGATTTAGTAAGAGGAAGTTATCCTTAAGAAGCTATTTAAGCAAGGGGACAGTTGGAGTAAACGTAAATTATGAACACACACCTATTCCAAACCAGAGAAATAAAAGCATCAACTGTACTGGGGTTGAAACTTGGGTGCTAGTGTGTCTTTCCTGCCCACAGTGACTGTGGCAGTGCTGTGGGCAGGAAATTCTGGAAAGAAGACTTGGTGCCAGTGGTAATTTTTGTGACGATTCATTTGCTTTCAGCTCAAGTGACTATAGTCTTACTTGCAAATGGCTAGGTGTCCACCAATGGACCACAACACTGACATAGGACACATGAGAAATGACCCTTGGGTTTTTAACAATTATTATTTTTAATGGACACATTATAGTACATATCCATGGGATACAGTATGATATTTCAATACATGTTTTTCGTGTGTAATTAGCAACTCAGGGTAATTAGCATGTCCATCATCTCAAACATTTGTCATTTCTTAATGCTGGGAATATTTAAAATCCTCTCTTCTAGCTGCTTGAAAATATACAATAAATTGTAAACTATAGTCACCCTACAAGGCTATAGCACACTAACCCTTATTTTTACTATCTAGATGTAATTTTGTATCCATTAGACAACCTCTCCCTTTCTGCCTTCCCGCCGCCCTTTCCTGTCTCTAGAAGCCACTGTTCTACCTTCCGAGTGTAGAATATCGTTTTCCTCATAGAGATCTTTAACCTTCTTGGTTAGATTTCTTCTGAGGTATTTTTATTTTTATTTTATATTTTTGTAGTTAAATGGGATTGCTTTCTTGATTTCTTTTTTCACTGGCTCATTGTTGATCTATAGAAATGCTACTGATTTTTATATGTTGATTTTGTATTCTGTAACTTTACTGAATTTGTTTATCAGTTCAAAGAGATTTTTGCTGGAGTCTTTTTTTTTTTTTAAATATATAAGAGCACATTGTCTGAAAACAGACAATTAGAGTGCCTCCTTTCCACTTTGGGTGCCCTTGATTTCTTTCTCTTGCCTGACTGCTCTTGACTAGGACGTTCAGTGCTGTGTTGAATAGGAGTGGCACAAGTGGGCGTCCTTGTCTTGTTACAGATCTCAGAGAAAAAGCTCTTAGTGTTTCCCCATTCCCCATTATGTTAGCTGTGGGTTTGTCACATATGGCCTTTATTGTGTTGAGGTATTTTTCCTTCAGTGCCTCTTTTGTTGAGACTTTCTATCATGAAGCAGCGTTGAATTTTATCAAATGCTTTTTCTGTATCTATCGAAATGATATTATGGTTTTTGTCCTTAATTCTGTTGATGTGATGTAGCATGATTATTGATTTGTGTTTGATGAGCAATCCTTGCATCGTGGGATAAATCCCACTTGATCATGGTGTATAATCTTTTTGATTTGCTGTTGGATTCAGTTTGTTAGTATTTTGTTGAGGATTTTTGCATCTGTGTTCATCAGGGATATTGACCTATAGTTTTCTCTTTTTATTGTGTCCTTGTCTTATTTTGGTATCAGGGTAATGCTGGTCTTGAAGAATGAACTTGGCAGGATTCCCTCCTCTTCAATACTTTTGGAATAGTTTGAGAAGAATTGAAACAAAAATGTGTAGAATTCAGCTGCGAAGTCACCTAGTTCTGGGCTTTTCTTTGTTGGGAGACTTTTTATTATTACTTAGTCATACATGTTACTCATTATTGGTCTGTTTTAGGATTTCCGTTTCTTCTTGGTTCCATCTTGGTAGGTTGTACGTGTCCGGGAATTTATCCATTTCTTCTAGGTTTTCCAATCTGTTGACATATAGTTGTTCAAAATAGTCTGTAATGATCCCTTGTATTTCTGTGGTATCAACTGTCATTCTCCTTTTCTGTTTCTAATTTTATTTATTTCGGATTTCTTTTTGTTTGCTTAGTGTAGCTAATGGTTTGTCTATTTTATTTATCTTTTCAAAAAACCAACATTTTTTTCTTCATTTTTATATTTGTTAGTTTCAAGTTTATTTAGTTCCTCTTTGATCTTTGTTATTTCTTTTCTTCTACCACTTTTGGATTTGATTTGTTCTTGCTCTTCTAGCTCATTGCAGTTCGTTGTTAGGTTGTTTATTTTAAATCTGTTTTTTAAATGTAGGAGTTCATTGTTATAAACTTTCCTCTTAATACTGCTTTTGCTGTATACCATAAACTTTGATATGTTGTGTTTCTGTTTTCATTTATTTCAAGAAATTTTTAAATTTCCTTCTTCATTTCTTCATTGACCCATCGGCTATTCAAGGGCATATTGTTTAATTTCTATGTATTTATACAGTTTTGAAAGTTCTCCTTGTTGTTGATTTTTTTTAAAATTAAACTTTGTGTTCTAGGGTACATGTTCACAATGTGCGGGTTTATTACATATGTATTCACGTGCCAAGTTGGTATGCTGCACCCATTAACTCATCATTTACATTAGGTATATCTCCTAATGCTATCCCTCCCCCCTCCCTCCTCCCCCCTCCCCACAACAGGCCCCAGTGTGTGATGTTTCCTTTCCTGTGTCCAAGTGATCTCACTGTTCATTTCCCACCTATGAGTGAGAACATGCGGTGTTTAGTTTTCTGTCCTTGCGATAGTTTGCTGAGAATGATGGTTTCCAGCTCCATCCATGTCCCTACAAAGGACATGAACTCATCCTTTTTTATGGCTGCATAGTATACCATGGTGTATATGTGCCACATTTTCTTAATCCAGTCTGTCATTGATGGACATTTGGGTTAGTTCCAAGTCTTTGCTGTTGTGAATAGTGCCGCAATAAACATACGTGTGCATGTGTCTTTATAGCAGCATGATTTATAATCCTTTGGGTATACACCCAGTATTGGGATGGCTGGGTCAAATGGTATTTCTAGTACTAGATCCTTGAGGAATGACCACACTGTCTTCCACAATGGTTGAACTAGTTTACCGTCCCACCAACAGTGTAAAAGTGTTCCTATTTCTCCACATCCTCTCCAGCCCCTGTTGTTTCCTGACTTTTTAATGATCACCATTCTAACTGGTGTGAGATGGTATCTCATTGTGGTTTTGATTTGCATTTCTCTGATGGCGAGTGATTATTGTAGCAGGACTAGCCTCAGACAAAACATGATGGGAGGCTACATGTATCAGCTAACAGAACAAAACGTTTTACACTGCTTTCTCAAACAATGTCTGGAATTTACAGATAACACTAGTAGTTTTGGTCAGGGGTTAATATTATTATTATTATTTTAACCACCAGGGCCAGGTGGTGGTGCCAAGGTCGTCTAGCTATTTATCTTACTTCTGTTTCTTTCTAACTTTTTGTTTTCTCCCCCTTCTCCTGTCTTATAAACTAGGGAAAAGGGGAGACGGGGAAAAGCTGGGAAAGACAACAGGAGAAGTGGTGGTCTCATTCTATATTATGAGCATTTTTTCATGTCTCTATTGGCTGCATAAATGTCTTCTTTTGAGAAGTGTCTGTTCCTTGTTGTTGATTTATAGCTTTATTCTGTTAGAGTCTGAGAATATCCTAGATGTTATTTCAATTTTAGAAAAAATGTATTGAGAATTCTTTTGTAGCCTAGCATGTGGTGGATTCTAGAGAATGTTCCATGTGCTGAGAAGAATGTGCGTTTTGTATCTGTTGGATGAAATGTTCTGTAAATGTCTGTTAGGTCCATTTGGTCTACACTGGACTTTAAATTTGATGTTTTGTTGTTATTTTTTGTCTAGATGACCTCCAGTACTGACAGTGGGATTTTGAAGCTCCTACTATTGTTGTGTTGGTGTCTCCCTGTCTCTCTCTATACATATGTATGTATATATAAATTTATTTGAGACAGAGTTTTCCTCTTGTTGCCTAGGCTGGAGGGCAGAGGTGCAATCTCAACTCATTGCAACCTCCACCTCCTGAGTTCAAGTGATTCTCCTGCCTCAGCCTCCCAAGTAGCTGGGATTACAGGCATGTGCCACCATGCTGGGCTAATTTTTTGTATTAGTAGAGACAGGGTTTCACCATATTGGCCAGGCTGGTCTTAAACTCCTGACCTCAGGTGATCCACCTGCCTCCACATCCCTCCCAAAATGCTGGGATTATGGGCGTGAGGCACCGCGCCCGACCTCTCTCTCTATTTAGATCTACTAATATTTGCTTTATATATCTGAGTGCTTTGTTGTTGGGTGCACATATACTCGTAATTGTTATATCCTTTTGCTATTTTGATCTCTTTATTATATAATTACCTTTTTGTCTCCTTTTTACAGTTTTTGACTTAAATTGTGATTGATCTGAAATAAATATGGCTACTCTTGCTTACTTTTGATTTCCATTAATGTGGAATGTGTTTTTCCATCCCTTCACATTTAGTCTATGTGTGTCTTTGCAGCTGAACTGAGTTTTTTGTAGGCAGCATATAGTCGGTTTTTCTTGTTTTAAATTCATTCAGGCCGTCTCTATCTTTTAATTGGGAATCTTGGGATTATTTTGCTATTGATATCACAGTCCAGACATTAAGATTTTCTCACTTAAGTCGCTTGTACACAAATTAATATGAAGAGGAAGTAGAGTTTTTCTTTTGTCCTTTTGAAGAGAGTGATGGATTATTATTTTGACTTCATGCAAGTGAGGGACTCACCATGCCTGTTGGGATTTTAGAATTTCTTTCCTGTTATAAGGAACAGCAATGATCTGTAATGGGTTCCTGGAATCATCCAGTGATGGTCTGAATATCTTAAAAGTTTCCTTTCATGTCTCATTTTCTATTTCTCCCCTAGTAGCCATGCACCCGGGGCAGGACATGGCCTTACATTTCCTTGGTTTCTTGATGATTTCTTAGGTTTAGTGTTTGACACAGTTAGGATTCTGGATAAAATCAGCCCTTCTGGGAAGTGTGTAAGTCAAACAAGGACTTTCTGGTGGCGTTATACAGGTTTCCCATGCCCCGTGAGTACAGGAATTGCCCCCTGGGGAAGGAGAATGGGCACATGATGGCAGGGAGCCATTCTTGGATGGTCCCATCGTTCTGCAGGAATTGTCATGCAGGAAGAAGAAGCACATGGCGACTGAGCTGGTAGTGATTCTGCTGATACTTTTGATCGTTATGATTTGCTCCTGAAAGGTGATGTGGGATGAACTGCAATATTTAGAATGCTGACATTCCTTGAAACAAAGATATAGAAAAAGGTTTATAATTGCATGATGCCTTGTAGTTTTCAGCTGCTCTCATGTGGATCCTTTTTCGTCCTTCTGAAATGCTTTCCCAGGAGAGAGCGTTGTTATTCGTGTATAGATGAGGAGCCTGGGTTTCAAATGGTTAGGAATTCAGTGCACGCATTGGAATCTTTAGTTTCCTGGAACATTTTCTATTCAAGTATAGACCACATGGCCTCTAAAGGCTGGCTCATTCTTAACACCGCGAATGGGGATCCAGCCTCACCTCTGGGGTGGGTGGCAGGAACTCCACAGCCATCCTGGGTGCTCTGGGGTGGGGTGGCTGAGCTGTGGCAGCCCCTCCCAGCTGAGCAGCAAGGCTGGGGAAAGCTCATTCCATTCCCCTTGGTTCTAACCAGGTAGAGGCTTACACTGCACATTTCCTTAGCTGGGAACCTTTAGAACTTTACATTTAAATCTAGTCTGTGATCCAGGGGGTAGACACATGGGTATTCACTGTACAATTCCTACATTTTTTGTATATTTAAAAAATTTTTTTATGTGTCGTGGATGACAAAAGAAATGAGACCCCTTTGAGTTAGCTTTTCTGTACAGCATCTTCTAGAATCAGGAGGCTGGACAGGGTTTAGTTTCATCAGAAATCTGAATCTTTCTGGTCAAGAGACGGCACTATTAAGTTCTTGGTTGTGTGGTTTCTGGGAAAGAAATATTCTAAATGAGTTCCAGGAATCACCTCTGTGGGATTTCTACAGGAAAAGTGACCACTCTTGAAGCTTCGCTGTCACTAACAAGAATAATGGTGACGGTTTCTAAGCTGTCTCCAGCCAATCTTTAGTTCTTTTATGCAGAGTGCTTTTATTCCAAGTGAAGTGCCCTTCTGTTTAATAGTGACCTCCAGTTATTACAGGGATTGCAGCTGCATTTGATGGACGTGAACCTGCTCATCTCTGGCTCCCCAGCTTTGCCTCTGGGGTGCGTGGCAGGAGCTCCACAGCCATCCTGAGTGCTCTGGGGTGGGAAGTCTCTAGGGGGAGTGGACAGTGCATGGCCGGGACGTTCCTGTCCGACGTTCCACACTGGTGTATGGGCGTCTCTGCCCTGTTTCCTCCGTCCGTGCGTCTGTGGCGTTTCCTCTGTTCGTGCATCTGTGGCCTGTTTTCTCCGTGTGTGCCTCTGTGGCACGTTTTCTCCGTCCATGCGTCTGTGGCGTTTCTTCCATCCGTGCGTCAGTGGCGTTTCTTTCGTCCCTGCGTCTGTGGCACTTTTCCTCCCTCCGTGCGTCTGTGGCACTTTTCTTCCCTCCATGCGTCTGTGGTGTTTCCTCCGTCCGTGCGTCTGTGGTGTTTTCTCCGTCTGTGGATCTGTGGCGTTTCCTCTGTGAGTCTGTGGCCTGTTTTCTCCATCCACGCTGAAGGCCGTCACTTCTCTCTAGTCACCACTTACTGATCGCTCCCTGTGTGCTGAGCCTGTGTCAGGCGTGTGGCGTGTGTCACCTGTGTGGCAGGGGTTTGCGTGACACACAGGGACACACGCTTGGGGAGCTGCAGTGATGGGGTCATAGCCACGCAGCTCAGCCCTCGGTCTGAGGGTCTTGGTACCCACCCAGCTCTTCCCGAAGCAGCCTCGGGGCAGATCCCAGCTCTGCTTTCTCTCCTCGAGGTACCTCATGAGGTAAACTAAGCAAATCGAAAGTAGGAAACAGTTGTGAAATGAGGCCTGGGTTCAAGTGTGTGTGTTCATTTCTCTTTACATGTTTACTTCACGTACCCCCAATGATATACTTTCCAGCTGGTATAACAATTAATTACCAGCCATTACTGGTACAAAATTCCATGAAGGATATTTGAGGAGGGCATAGTCTCAAAAACATGCTTGATTTTCACAGTTGTGATTTGCATGATAAAGCTCTCAGGACTGTGACTTTCTTTTGTTATCTTATTTTTATTTTTAGACCCTTGGGAGGAAGTTATTTAGTGATTACTTATAATTGTGAAAATAATGTAATGATTACAGAATCTCATTAGAATAAATACTATATTTTCTGTTCCTTATGTCAATGAAATCATCTTAATCCAGGCCGATGTTGGCAGGAATTGTCACGTTTCAAATGGGTAAGATATTTATGTGATGTGACGACCTCCCGTATTGTCTCTGGAACATATCAGAACTTTCATCTCAATTCTCACTTGTTGACACCCTACCTTGTTTTGTAATTATTCTTGTTTGCATCAGAATTTTGAATCCACGTACCTGAGATGATACTTACGTATGCATGTACGCATGCATGTGTGTGCATGTGTGTATGCGTGTGTATGTGCGTGTCCACGTGTCCATGTGCACGTGTATATGCATGTATGTGTGTGCATGTGTACGTGTGTATATGAGTGTATGTGTATGTGCATATGCGTGTGTATGCATGTATGTGTATATGTGTGCATGCATGTGTGCTCATGCACACATGTGTATGTGTGTATGTGTGTGCACATATGTACACGCGTGTGTACATGTATAGGTACGTGTATGCATATGTATGCATCTGTGTGCACACAGATATACCTTTTCCTTTCATACAGGCTGTTTTGAGTATTGCTGTTAGGCAGTGACAACTTTCTGTTTCCTCAGTCAGAAAATGGGTAGCTCATCATTAATAAAGATGAGCATTCAACATCAAGAATAACTAAATACAAATGAAATTGTCATATTAAATAAATAAATTCCAAAACAAAGGCAATGTTCTGTACTATGAGTTCACATTGAACTTTCTTATAAAAATTGGTGTGAATGTTTCCCACTTATTGGAAATCACATGACTAGTTTAAGCCAAAACGTGGAATATTAATTAATTCTGTTTTCAGATCACTTTTGCATATTTATGATTGATCTGTTCTGCTGTTCTGGAAGCTCTGAAAACCACTCTGTCTTACTCTAGCTGGTGCCACGGTTGTGAGAATTCAGGGAAACAAGGTGTTTGCCAGTTTAAGTATTTTAGATCTCAAACTGCCTCTTTTCTGCATCATAAACCAGTCTTAAAGAAAGACATAGTGTGACTTGTAGTGGATTATGTCAGTTTTATTTTCTGTGGCTGAATCATCACTCTACATTGTGAATTAATGTTATTTTTCAGATCGTCTTTATAACACAGGGAGGTTTTCCAGTGTTGAGTGCAGGTTCAGTGAAAGTACTAACACTGTTACTACGGACTTAAACAGACTTGTTTTCTGAGGTGATAACCTTGGAGTCAGGCATTCAGTGTCCGCCCATCTCTTGGTTCCGAGTTCTCGGTCCCCTCCCGCTCTCCTCTCCCTGTACCCTTACTACTGTCTTACCTTCTTTTTGACTCCTAGGCCCTCGGAAGATGGTGTGTTGGGGGCAGGTGCCTGCTGTGAATCTTTGATAACTTTGGGAGAGAACTTTTTCTTTGGAGCAAGACCCCTCTCAATAAACTTTCAGTAGCCTGAGTATCATCTGTTGTGTGAACTATTTGTGGAAAATGTTCAGCATTTTTCCTTGGATTTTGACTGATCTTTCTCCACCTGCCAGTTTCTTCTCAGTTTGCCATGTCTGTACCCTCACCAACCCGTTCCAGCCTGGTTACGTGTAAAGTATTTGAAGCAGAGCTCTGCAGATGAGAGAGTGTGTGTCACCCCCCGAGTTCCCTTCCTGGCCTCTGAGTGTCGGTTGTGTTTTGTTCCGAGGGACGACTCTGAGGCTCCTGGCCCCTGTTTTCGAGTACCCCACACTAAAGTGGGTGTAAAATGAAAAATGGGTTTATGCTGTATTATTATAATTCATAGAGTAGATGATAAAAATGCTTGAATCTGAACAGCAACTGAAAATGAGGACATGGTACCAGTTTGGATGTTGGACGACTTTCTTGAAAAAAGTTTTCATCAAATTTAGAAACTGTGCGTGTGCTGTTTTCTATTTCATACTTAGAATCTGTATAGTGTGTGTTGTATGAATGTGTTGTATGAGTGTGTTGTGTTGTATGTGAGTTGCATGGGTTGTATGTGTGTTGTATGTGCATATTGTGTTGAGTTGCACTTATTGTACGTTTGAGTGTTGTGTGTTGTATGAGTGTGTTGTGCGTGTATTTGTGAGTTGCATGCTTTGTATGTTGTATGAGTGTTGTGTGTTGTATGTGTGTATGTGTATGTCGTATACGAGTTGCATGTATTGTGTGTGATGTATGAGTGTTGTGTGTTGTATGAGTGTGTTGTACATGTGTTTATGGGTTGCATGTGTTGTGTGTTGTATGAGTGTTGTGTGTTGTGAGTGAATTGTACATGTATTTGTGTTGAGTTGCGTGTGTTGTGTGCATGTTGTATGTGTTATATGTTGTATGAGTGTGTTGTACGTGCATGCTGTGTTACGCGTGAGTTGCATGTGTTGTATGAGTGTATTGTATGTGTATGTTGTGTTGTGAGTTGCATGTATTGTGTGTACGTTGTATGAGTGTTGTGTTGTATGAGTGTGTTGTACGTGAATGTTGTGTTGAGTTGCGTGTGTTGTGTGTGTTGTACGTGCATGTTGTGTTGAACGTGAGTTGCATGTGTTGTACGTGAGCTGTATGAGTGTGTTGTGTGTGTATGTTGTGAGTTGCATGTATTGTATGTATGTTGTATGAGTGTTGTGTGTGCATGTTGTGTTGTGAGTTACGTGTGTTGTGTGTTGTATGAGTGTTGTGTGTTGTATGAGTGTGTTGCATGTGCGTGTTGTATGTGAGTTGTGTGTTGTGTGTGCTGTATGAGTGCATTGTACGTGCGTGTTGTGTTGTATGTAAGTTACGTGTGCTGTATGTGTGTATGAGTGTGTTGTACGCACATGTTGTGTTGTGAGTTGCATGTATTGGTTATGTGTCGTATGAGTGTGTTATAAATGCACATTGTGTTGTGAGTCACATGTATTGGGTATGTGTTGTATAGGTTGTGTGTGTTTGTGTGCAGTGTGTGTTGTCAGTGTTGTATAAGCCCATTGTACATGCGTGTTGTGTTGTGTTGCATGTGAGTTGCATGTCAGTGTGTGCCATGTGAGAGGCGTGGCATCCACATGACTGCTCCTCAGTGAGTCCTGCCTTGCAGCCCCTTCAAGCTTGTATCTTCCCGAGCAGCCTAGAAGCAGCAGCCTGTTTGCCTCTGCCCCTCCCCAGTGGGCCTCAGCCAGATCCTGTGCTCAGCCCCCGGCTGGGCAGTCTGCCTCTCTTGTCTCTCTCTCTTCTCTCTCGTCGTCCTCCTGCGCCTCCTCCTTCTCGGGACCTGCATCCTTCCTCTGTGCTTCCTGGCAAGCCACACCTGGGACGTTGGAGTTCAGGCTGTCCTCCAAACCGTTTACTCCTCTCTGAAGAGTGCCCCCCTTGACTGGCCGTGAGCAGCTGGAGTGGATTGCAAGGAAGGGAGGTGGGTGTTCCTGTAGAGACGTCAGGGTCTTACCTGGGGAGAAGGGAGCCTGCACTGGGCAGGCCGCCCTCCTGAGGAAGGGGATGGGGTGGGAGGAGGCTCTCGTGGACAAGGGGCCCACCTCCTGCCCTCCTTCCCTCTATCCCAGTCTGTTGTGAGGGAGGGCGGGACCCTAGGTGATTTCTATGCAGATCTTCAATTATCCACGCTGTGAAACAAATACTTCTGTTTTTAAGATCAGAGGAAATCTCCTTTGTTTGTCTGCCTTTTATTTTATTTTATTTTATTTTATTTTATTTTATTTTATTTTATTTTATTTGAGAAGGAGTTGCCCAGGCTAGAGTGCAGTGGCGTGATCTCGGCTCACTGCAACCTCCACCTCCCAGGTTCAAGCAACTCTCCTGCTTCAGCCTCCTAAGTAGCTGGGATTACAGGTGCCCGCCACCACATCCGGGTAATTTTTGCATTTTTAGTAGAGATGGGGTTTCACCATGTTGACCAGGCTGGTCTCAAACTCGTGACCTGAAGTGATCCACCCGCCTTGGCCTTCCAAGGGGTTGGGATTACAGGCGTGAGCCACCGTGCCCGGTCTGTCTGCCTCTTAGTTAGATCCTGTGTATTTTATGTTTTACATTTCACTTTTCTGGGTCAGAACAGTAGTGTTTCTTTTTCGTAGTGTTGCTATGAATGTCCTTTACGATTAGGAGACTGGGTTGGCTGCCCACTGGAGAGTGGTATCACTGGGTCAAGGTCACCATCTGCCGCAGCAGCGTCCAGAGTGTTTAGAGTCTTTCCTGGACGTAGACACCCTTTTGTCTGACATTCAGATAAAACCAATCACCACATTCAGATAAAGAGGTCAGAGCTGGGAACCGTTAGTGCACATCCACCTCTCCCGAGAGTGTTCACGCCTCTTCCACGCGGGGCTAGGCTGCTGCTGAGCATGGTTCTGCTGGCTGTGGCTGTGGCCTCTTTCCTCAACCACAGCCATCGCAGGCCTGCCACAGTTTTTATTCTTCTAGAAGAGAATAGGCAACACAAGAGAAGCAAGGTATGTTAGATATGAAACCGTTAAAAATTATTTCCTCAAACATTGTATATATTTTTTGCCCATACCTAATTTGATAGCAATTTTAAAAAGATTAAAATGAAAAAAAAAATTCCCCTATATTAAGTCTTTGAAAGGCATCCAACTTAGTTTTCATACAATTATTCTCTCTTTGGAGTCATACTTTATTGGTTTCAGTAATGTGTAACAAATGCACCAGCATAAACAGATTTAGGAGCAAACAGCAGCTTCGTAATTATAGTTCAGCTCACGGGGCCCAGCTGTGGGGGTGCAGCCTGCGCCTGCCTGTGCGCCAATAGGGCTGGTCACCTTGAGCATCTGGGAGTGTCTGGGTGAGGTCTGGGCAAGGCAGCATCCACACACCTGCGTAGTTCTCACTTTGTCCACGTTATCCGGCAATGCCACAAAATTATCAAGTAAGTGTTCTCCAAGCGCATATTCAGTTAGTGTTTGGAAAGTGCATAGGTACCTCATACAGCACCTTTAAGAGGAACTAGGAGCCCAGGAATGAGAGCGGGTGTGAGGCCTGTACTCTCTTTGCATAGATAAAATATGCATGTGCATATCTGAGGCCAGAAAGTTAGATTGGGGCCAGAATGTGGAAGTCCTTACCTGTGGGATACTAGGGAACCACTGAGGGTTTCGGAGAGAATCGTGTCTCTGATGTGCGGCATGCCGTGGAGCCGGGGGGTGACAGGGCAGGCTCATGCAGGGCACTCGCCGTGGCCGGAGGAGGAGAGAAGGCAGCCAGTGAGCTGAGCAATTCGGTGCCTGGGTCAGGAGGGGAAGAGGGAGTACAGGAAGGCGGATGAAGCTGCGAGTCTGCACCCCGAGGTCGCCGTTGCGCTTTGCCGGAAATCAGGAGAAGCAAGTGTGGACCTGACTCAGAGATACTTAGAGACACCACTGCAAGCTGCAAGTTTGGAAATACAGGAGGAGGCTTGGGGAAAATCTGGAGCAGGGAGCATTTGGGAGCCTCTTAGGTAGAAGTGCAGGTCAAGTAGCCAGAGTGTGAGGCGTGCATGTCTGGAGAGAGGAGGCCAAAGGAAAGCCCACATTTGGAAATGGAGGAAGGGTTGGAAGACCCAGAGAAGGCCCTGCTTAGAGTCCAGAGAAGAGCTGGATGGCGCAGTTCACTAAAGCCCAGAGCTGAGAGTTTCCAGGAGAAAGTCCCAAGTGTTGCTGAAAACCAGGGGGCAGGACTCCAGTTGGAGCCTGTGAGGGGAGCCTGGCGGCCCTGATCCCTGAGAGCAGCCAGAGCCTGGGTGTCATGGTGGAAGTGGGTGGGAAGTGCAGGAAGCAGGTGGAGATGGTCCTTCAAGGCCTGGTGCTTCACACAGGTAGCCAGCTGTGGACCGAGACACAACTGGAGAGGGGCCTGAACCCAGAGCATCTCCAGGTGGAGGAGGGAGCCAGGAAGGGCAAAGGTATCCGGAAGAAAGGGGGCAGGCATGGAGCCAGGTCCCCAGGGAGGCTGCAGTCTTCTTTCTCTGTTCATGGACTGGTTGTTAGTTATTTTGAGTTCTCAAAGTCGTCCACTCGGTGCGGTCCAGAGAAAGTTCCCAGGGGTCTCAAGCCGGAGCAGGCCTTGTGCTTTTCTGAACACTGTGCGTGTTGACTCAGGGTTACCGTCAATGGCTAATTCTAGCGTGTCTTTTGTTGAAGTCTGCAGAAGAGCCTCAACCAGCACCAGCTTTTGAAGAACTTAGAAAACTTGTGTTCTTCTGATTCTGGGATTTTTGCCTGAAATGCCTCGTATATTTTTGGCTAGGTGTTGTTAGCACTTGTGTTACAGCATTTGGAGCTCTGTATTTTTGTGATGTGCTAGCTGTGAGGATGTTTAAAATTAGATTCCTAGAAATCAGGTTATAGGAGCTCTCGGCCATGCTTCATGGGTTATGTTTTGACCCCTCATAGTGGACCCCGTTGCAGTGGCTATTCTTAGTATTTGTGGAACACCTGACTGGTGATGCTAGGAGAATGTGATTTGTTTTCTTTGTAAGTCTAAAGTCTAACGACCTTGTAGAGTCTTTATACCTATCTCTTATAAATCAGCTTTAATATACTTGAAAATGTCCTCATTGTGCCCTTGAAAAGCAGGCTCACATTTTAAAAGTCATCCTTTTAAAATCCTTTTCTGCAGCCTGTGCCCTTTGTCTGTTTTGTTACCTTCACTGCAACATCATGAAACAGGGACAAGGGCTAGAATCTATTTCATACACAGAGCTTGAAACAGGGACAAGGACTAGAATCTCTGTTTCATACACAGAGCTGAACTGTGCTGAGCGACCTGCTATGCTGACGTCTGTTTCTGTCATGAGAGGGAACCCAGGCCTCTTGACTTTTCCTTTTGTACATTTTCAAAAAGAATATTTTTTCCTCTCTTGGGTCCATTCCATTGTGGGATTCTCTCCTAAGGCTGTTTCTTTGCGTTCCATTTTGACAAGTATGATTTATTTCTGAGATGACGAAAGGGCAGTGAAAAGGCCTGGGAAAGAGAAAGCAGGAAGAGAAGGAATTGTCTCATGATTTTAGTCAGAAGGAAATCACTCAGACAGAAACGCTATTCCAAGTGGGTCAGATCCCAGGAAGTGGGATTGAATAAGTGACATGATATCGCACAACTGTTTTACATTCTTGCTGTTGCCAGGGGTAACGAAAAGAACGAGTATATTCATTCCGAGGTCAAATATATATCTTTGCTGACTCTGACTATAATTAGCAGAATTCGTTCAGTTCAAGTTTGAGAATACCTTTACAGAAGAGGGTCTTCGTGCACGTGTGCCTATTTCTATTTATATGTTCACACGTATTGGAGTATAAATGTGTGTGTGCTGTGTGTGAGACCTCATTATTTGAAACAAGAAATGTGCAGTAGAGCTTATTAATTACGGGAAGGTACATTTGGGGGATAAACCACTTTGTTTAGAATTGAATAATGGGGTCTTTGAGGGATGTATATATGTATGTGTGTTTGCATTTATGTGTATGAAAGTGTGTATTGCATGTATATGTGTTGTGCATGTATGTGTGCCTTTGTGTGTAATGTACATGTGCATGCATGTGTATATGTGTGCATGTGTATTTGTGTTGCATGTATGTGTGTGCATGTGTTACATGTTTAGGCACGACTGCACATATGTGCAAGTAGGCATGCATGGATGCTCATGTGTATATAGTTATACATGTATATTTGTGCATGTTATGTCTACGCACTTACGTATGTATGTGTGTCAGAATGTGTATGTATATGCATGTGTGTGTGAGTGTTGTGTGTATGCTTGTGCGTGTGTGTTTGAATGTTGTATGTTTGTGTGCGTGTGTTTGAGTGTTGTGTGTATGTGTACGCATCTGTTATGTGGTGGTATTATGTGATTATGTGAACGTGTGTGCATGTGTGAATGTATGTATTGCATATAGGTGTGCGTGTCCATGTGTGTGTGTGTGTGTGTGATA
This sequence comes from Macaca fascicularis, assembly GCF_037993035.2. Classification (NCBI taxonomy): domain Eukaryota; kingdom Metazoa; phylum Chordata; class Mammalia; order Primates; family Cercopithecidae; genus Macaca; species Macaca fascicularis. The sequence goes on along the minus strand of NC_088392.1, from coordinate 332,121 downwards.
TGTGTCTGTGCATGCATGCATGTGCACATTTGATTTGTGAATCCTCTCTGGGAGGGGCATGTTCCTGGAGACAGTGCATGGGATCCTCCGCTGTCCTCTCAGGGAGAGAGACATTGTGAAAGTTCGAGCCATTAGGTAAACATGCCTGATGTTCTATAAAATATATATTTAAATATACCACTGGGGTTAAATATATGTTAAATGGGTGCAAAGCTGTTATATTGCATTAAAAGTCATGTTAGTACTTCCTGGTTAAAGGCTTTGTGAATGATTTCCTGTACATGGGACATAATACACCACACAGAATTACAGCAGGTCAATGGTATTTGCCAGGAGGTCTGGCTTATGATTGGTATTTCTAGTTGCAGACATGCAGGTTGAGCTTTGCTGGACTTAGAGGAGGGTCATTGACTCTGCCCACTGAATGATACCAGCGTCTCTGCTGCTTCCTTTTTCTGCCGGCTTCATCCAGAGCTGGGACAGCTGCTCTCAGACGCATTGTACTTTTTTCTACATAAAAATCTGCAGCATTTGTTAGCAGTCCAGTAGCAGACCGAGTGGCAGGTCCAGGGGCAGGTCCAGCGTCAGGTCCAGCATCAGGTCCAGCGGCAGGTCCAGCATCAGGTCCAGGAACAGGTCCAGCGGCAGGTCCAGCGACAGGTCCAGGGGCAGGTCCAGCAGCAGGTCCAGTGTCAGGTCCAGCGGCAGGTCCAGCCAACTTTCCACATGGCCCATGTGAAAATGTACCCTCTCCCTTCCATTTTTTAAAGCAGTATCATTAGTAGAGCCTACTGCCATTTCTCCTTGAGCTCCTCACAGTGGATGGTAAGCATTTGCTTTATTAAAGCAAAGTTCCGTGCTCTTTGTGCTAAGTCCCCTCTGCCTTTCTGTGAGAGGCTAGAATTGGGATCGACCCTCAGCTGTGCCAGAGCCTTGGTACATGTCTCAGTTCTGGAATCTACTCTGTGCTTGTTGCCTTCCATCCACCGACAGCCGTCTGTCTTCCTGTCACTCCTTCAACATGGAGTCCAGCAGTGTGCACACAGGTGAGCCTGTGTGAATGCTGGTTTTGTAGGATCTTATCGGGACCTTAGTCATCTTTTCACTAGGAAACCAGACACTGCAAAGGACTTAAAGAAAAGCCCAAAGAAGCCGTATCAGTAGAATCATAGAGACAGAATTCTACAACCATAGGAAATGGCATTGATTATCATGAAATGTGCATTTATGTGAGGCATAGTAAAACATCACATTTCTTACTGGGTAAGAGCTTGGAAAAGATTATGAAAGTATAACTGACTCTACTCTTGTATCGTAGAACATGGTAAAATGATGCAAGGTATTGTATAGAATGGAACAAACAGAATATAATTATATAGAGTAGCGCAGAATAGAACAAATAGCATAATGTTATATAGGGTAGCATAGAATAGAAGAAACAGTGTAACATTATGTAGTATAGTATACAATAGGAAAAATCGTATTACATGGTCTAGAATAGAACAAGTGGGATAGTATTGTAGAGTATTCAGTTGAACTAATGACGTAGTATTGCATAGCATAATACAATCTAGATTAGAACACACAGCATAGTATTAATATTACGTAGTGTGGTGTGGAATAGTAGAGTCGCATGGCACAGAACAGAGAGGATAGTGTTCTGTAGCACTGATGCAGGAGTTTTGCTCTTTAGCTCAGCTGGGTCCAGGTTCTTGTCTCATGACCAGGAAGAAACAGGCACGGGGACATCGAAGAGTGAGTGCAGTGGAACTCGTTAAGCTAAAAGTTAAGCTCTCAGCGAAAAGAGGGGTCCTGAGAGCAGATTGCTGGTCGCCCCCTTCCCAGTTGACTACAAGGGCTTTTATATAGAAGCTGATGGGGCTGGTCTCGCTGTCTAAGGAGCAAATATCTGGTGGTTCCACCCCATTCCCTCGTGTGCATGGGGACCTTTAGTCTGCTGTGAGCACGTTTAGGAGGGCCCCCCCATGCAAGTCCCCCTATCTGCACAAAACATGGGCTGGAGGCTCTCTGGGACCCTTCCCTTACTGTCTGCCTAAAGCAAGCTGGCTAACTCCTTTCTGTATAGAAGAAAATAGAATAGAATAGAACAGATAGTACAGCATTTTATAGTATGGAGTGAAGCTGTAGTATTCTATCATAGAGAATGGAATAGTATAGAATAGAACAAACAGATCGTACTAGTGTAGTATAGAATAGTAGCCTCAGGCAGCACGGAGCAGGGTTGTGCTCCCTATGTACAGAGTGTAACCAGCAGGAGAGCGTTCTTCAGTGGGGCGTCACTGGCCCTTCATATTTCTTTGGTTCCGCGGAAATGAGGAGAGGAAGTTAATAGAGGGGGAGGAGGTTGGCTTTCTTACTTTTAAGGCGCTCATTACTTCTTGGGGATCATTTGATGGTCCCCTTTGGTAGTATTCTGTGAAGCAGTCTCTGTACTCTGTGTAGGGTGAAATGTGGGGCAGTCTGTGGACTCTGTGTAGGGTGAAATGTGGGGCAGTCTGTGGACTCTGTGTAGGGTGAAATGTGGAGCAGTCTGTGGACTCTGTGTAGGGTGAAACATGAAGCAGTTGAGAAAGGATGAAGTCAGAAGTAGCTCAGCAGAGATGCACCAACTCTTACCTGGGAGACTGTGGAACAGTCTGTGGACTCTGTGTAGGGTGAAATGAGGTGTTTTGTGTGAATTGTTGTCTCATGCCTGGCACATGGCAGAGCCTCCGTGGATCTTGCCATCGTGAACCCTCTGATAACTTCTCTACAGTGCCGTCCACACTATAAATACCACACATTGTGGGAAGTCCAGGCCTTTTCAAAGGCTGGGTTTCATTTTAACAAAATTGTTATGCCCTGCTCATTTGGAATGGCCAGATCATCCTGCACTTCTGACTTCACCTGTCCAGCTGGGTACACCTCCCTGCGTGCTGCCAAGGTTTACGGCGGAATTCCCTGACGCCACTACCCTCACTGCCTGCACCTGAATCTGCTGTGGGGTGATTTCCTTATTGGACTTGTCTGGGGACCTCCTGAGGGGTGGATGGGTGAGGACTGGGTTATCTGGGGAAGGTGTTCATGGCATTCCTGTTTGCAGTCTGTGTCTCTGTTGGAAGAGATGCTTTTAGCACATCCGTTAATCCAGACGTGATTAGCAAGGAGTGTCTCTCCCAGGTAAGAGTTGGTGCATCTCTGCTGAGCTACTTCTGACTTCATCCTTTTTCAAGTCTGTTACAAAGAGAACTTTGGTTTCTCAAGGTTTAAGAATTGATGTCAAAGAGCAATTTAGTGTTCTTTTTGAGTCACCAGCCTTGCTGTGGATGATTCATGAGTCTTTGGTGGTTAGGGCCACAGCACAATCGGTGGGCCGTCTGTTCCCCACCCTGGTGGATACTTTCTCACCCAAAGAAATGTATTCTGTTAACGTGTCTCAGTTAGAATATTTTAGTAGGAGACAGAGTTATGGCTCTTGTTTTAATTTGTAATAGATGATTACTGTAGCAGGGTCAAGGTTGAGACTTGCAGTGTAGCTCATGGAAAACATTGATTAGAAACACCCAAAATATATCACCAGCTTTGTTGCTGCAGCTCCAAGGGACTAGGAATGCATATATATTTTTTCTTTTGTTATTATTTATTATTTTTATTTTTGAGACAGAGTCTTGCTCTGTCACCCAGGCTGGATTGCAGTGGCATAATCTCAGCTCACTGTAACCTCTGCTTCCAGGGTTCAAGAGAATCTTGTGTCTCAGCCTCCCAAGTAGCTGGGATTACATGTGCCTGCCACCATGCCCAGCTAATTTTTGTATTTTTAGTAGAGACAGGGGTCTCACCGTGTTGGCCAGGCTGGTCTTGAACTCCTGACCTCAAGGGATCTGCCAACCTTGGCCTCCCAAAGTGCTTACATTACACACATGAGCCACTGTGCCTGGCCGCCATGATCATTTTAAATGTGGCACTGAATATCTGCCTTTTTTTTTTTTTTTAAGAAGTGCAAATGTTACCTCTCACACCTCTATTCTGTTGCTGGCCTGGGCTGGCCAGCAGGGTTCCCAGGCTCGAGGCCATGTCTGAAGTGTTGTTGGACAGTGTGGATCTGTGACCCCTTGGTCTTTGGGGACGTGGGGCACCCCGAGACACCCACAGTCTTGCGAGGGCTTACGGCTCTGTGTGTGGCTGCTGTGAGGCAGCCTTCGGTGGGGAGGAAGGAGAGCAGAGCCCATCTGTCCTGGTGCGGAAAATGCCCAAGAAACCAAAGAAATGGTACAAAAAAACATCATCTGCCCTGGTGCCATTTCTGTAAAAAAAAAAAAAAAAAAAAAAAAAAAAAAAAAAAAATTCACTCTGAATGTGATTCTGTGCTTGAGGAGGATAGAAAATACCTGGAAAGGCACAGAAAGTGTTCTTATGGGGTCAGCGCCGGGAAGTGGGATGGGAGGCTTGGGAGTGTGTGCAAAGGAGGAAGTGGCATATTTTATTCTAGTTTATTTGGTAGAGCAAGTGATGAAAGTGAAGCTTGAGTGATCAGAGCAGCTCGGCCTGGCCATGGGTAGATCCCAGCGTGTCCCGCCTCCCGCCTGCAGCTGCAGCTCTGTTTCTCAGTCACAAATGAGACAAGTGGCCTGAGGTTGTGGGCCGAGGAGGGGCAGCTCGGTGTCCCCAGCACCTGACTGTCCAGGCTGCTCTTGGGCCAGCCTGAGGGAAGGGGCGGAGGAGAGCTGGGAGGGTGCACAGTGCGTCCTCCTCCCCCGCCCTGGGACTGAGGTAAGCCCAGGCTGCTGTCAGGATGGAGGAAGATGCCCTCAGGACGGAGGAAGAGGCCGATGGAGTTTGGTCAGCAGCCAGTGTGGTCTTTCCCACAGGGGATTCGCAGTGCCCCAACTAGCAGGAAAAAACTCTGCTTTAGTTTTTAAATTTTGCTCATTCTCTTTATCGTGCTGGTCATGGTAAGATTTGGATATTGTTGGTAGGAATCAGTGTCAATTGCGTACAGTTGACTCTTGTCCAACACAAGCTTGAGCTTTGCGGGTCAACTTATAGGTGGATTTTTTCAACCAAACTCAGGGAGAAAATACAGTGTTCTGCCACGTGAAACGCATGTCGGAGGGCTGATTCTTTGTACACGCAGAAAATACAGTGTTCCTGCCATGTGAAACGCGTGTCGGAGGGCCGACTCTTTGTACACGCAGGTTCGGCAGGTCCACCTGTGGGGCTTGAATGTGCCTGGATTTGGTGTCCATGGGGTCCTGGAACCGACTCCCTGAGTCCAGCGAGGCTGGCCCCGGGATCGACTCCTTGAGGACAGCGAGGCTGGCCCCGGGACCGGCTCCCTGAGGACAGCGAGGCTGTTTCTAGTAGCAGGTGGTTTATTTTGTGTTTTCCCCCTGGCTCCACACCCCGTTCTCAAAGACACGGCTGTCACAGGGGGACCAGCTGGGGCAGGGGAAGAGTGGAGGGCACCTGGTAGAAGTGGCCGTGGACTCTCTTAGGAACGATAACCGTGACACCTACCGTAGACGAAGATGTTGTTGGTCTGCACTCTTCTCGTGTTGGTCTGGGGCATACAGTGGCCGTGGGCTGGTGTGGTCCACAGCCCCGGTCTGGGGCATGCAGTGGCTTTGGGCTGGTGTGGTCCACAGCCCCGGGCTCCGTGGTCCCTGACCATGAAATCCCATCCGGTCCTGTGTCACCTTGGGCCAGCTGTCTCCTGAGGGGAAGGGAACAGGGAACAGCCCTCCCCGCATGGCCTCCCCAGCACCACCCACCCCCAGGACCTCCAGTGTTGACCCTGCTGGGGGCTCCTCTCTCCTGGGGGGACCTTGTCCCAACAAGAGGACTCCATGGGCTGCAGGAGGTGTCGAGCTATTTTCTCTCCTGGAACTGGGTTGCTGGCAGCTCCCAGATGCAGGAGGAAAGGCTCAGAAGTGCCTTCATAATAAGGAGTTGTTGACGTGAACTTTGGACAGCAAACACTGCTTACATTTCCTTTTCCATTTTGATGCGTTAATGGTGTGCGGCAACACCGTGACACACGGGGATGCAGGTGATGGGTGACCCCCCCGCAAGGGGGCCATGCACCTGTTTGATAAGAAGGCATGCTTCTCTTACTGCAAATAAAAACTTTTAATGGTTTTCTGCCAGAAACACCCTGTCCTTTATGTAGGATACATAGAGGATCATTTGGCCAGGGATTGGGGATTTGGGGTTAAACTAAAAACAAATTAATTTCATTTTGTAGCACTCTGAACCCATTTGAGTTAATTATTCATTGAGAATTTGAATAGCACACACTGTTCTGACTTCCAATTTCCCCCTAATGAACGGCATTTGCTGTAACATGACAAAACCTTTGGTCTTAGAATTACTGGGTAATGTGGAAAAAGTCAAAGTTGGTTCTCTGTTGTTTTGCTTTAAGGAAATTATATTACTTTGCAGCCACTTAGTTTTCTCCTTTCCAGTAAGAAAAATTGCTTTCTTACTACCTGAAAATTCGTGAAGGTCAAGGGGACACAGGCTGCAGTGCATTAAAAGCCACCATCAAATGTGGACGTGGACCGAGTTTTCCCCTGTTCTCTCCCACCATCAAATGTGGATGTGGACTCAGTTTCCCCCTGGTCTCGCCCATCATCAAATGTGGACTTTGACCCAGTTTCCCCGTGTTCTCGCCCATCATCAAACGTGGACGTGGACCCAGTTTCCCCCGTTCTTTCCCACCATCAAATGTGGACGTGGACCCAGCTTCCCCCTGTTCTTGCTAACCATCAAATGTGGACTTGGACACACTTTCCCTCTGTTCTTGCCCACCATCAAATGTGGACACGGATTCAGTTTCCCTCTGTTCTTGCCCACCATCAAATATAGATGTGGACCTAGTTACCTTCTGTTCTCACCCACCATCAAATGTGGGTATGGACCCAATTTCCTTCTGTTCTTGCCCACCATCAAATGTGGGCATGGACTCAGTTTCCCTCGGTTCGTGCCTACCTTGCCACCATGGCTCATTTCACAATCACTCAGGAAAGGAAGAAACATTATTTTTAATAGGCATGAAGGCAGTTGTTTTTAACCTAAGGAACAGGACATAATTCCAGCAATGGGAATGACCAGCCGAGTGGGTCTGTGTGAGGTTTGGAAGAAAAAAAGGATTTTAACTTCCCCTCTCTGTGTGTGCCCACCTCCCACAGTTGAGAGTCACAGATTTAATTACTTTAATTTTGAGCTTAAAATAATTTGACAACCTAACAAAAACTACTACAGTCCTATAAAATTCTGCTGTGTGTTTGGTTTTTCAGTTGCTTTTCTGAATATGGTAAATGAATGCATTATGAGTTGTTATTTTAGTAATTGCTGTAAAAATTAATGTATGTTATAACCAAGTGTTATAAAGTTAATTTAGCACCAAAGTAAAGCTAAAGCTGCATTGATTTCCCAGTGTACTTGTGCATAACAACGGCTCCATGAGGCAGGGGCTGTGACCCTGCAGTCTGGTGGAAGCAGGTGCCACCTGGCTGGTGCGTTCGCTGCCCGTCCCCTCTTGCTGCCAGGCAGCTTTGCAGTTTCCAGGCTATGCGGGAATTGAGGCCGGTGGTCAGTAAGAGACGGTGGGGAGTTGGGTGGTGCAGGTTGGCGTGGGGTGGAAGGAGGCGTGAAGAGCCTGGGGAAGCCTGGACAGCAGCTCCGGTACCTGCACAGGGGGGCAGGGTGCAGCGGCACGGGACAGTGAGTAGCTCCTGGAAACAGCCGTTGGGGTTTTTATAGATGAGTCTGTCTTCAGCTCTGCATCCCTTTCCTGCTGAGTCCGGGTGGAGGGTGGAGGCGTCGAGCGCTTGTTTCTCCAGGTGAGGGCCCATCGGACACAGCCAGTGTTTCCTGGAGTCCCCTCACCTGGGAACGTGCCCCTGCTCTTTTCAGAACAAAACAAATCTTAGTTAAACTTGACACATCACCTTTCCAGAAGGTGTTTAAGTCTGTATGCCTGTTAAGTCACCTAACTTTAAAGAGTAATGATACAATATGCTTCTTTTTTGGGGAGAAAACCGAGCTGATTTAAAAGATAAAATCAGAGGTTGGGGTCGCAGCATTTTGGAGGAGACTTGGTTTATGTCCTAGTGGGCAGCAGTGTTTCCTCAACTATGGTGTTTGCTCTATTATTACATTACAGAGGTGACACTTCAAGCATAGGGAAATGGAAGGCAAAACAGCGCCCCCATTCAGAGATAAACGTTATCAACATATTCAAGCACTTCCTTCTGCTGTTTTTGCTCTTCACTTTTTGTTTTAAGACCACGTTCGTAGGATGGATATATAATTGTTTATGGTGACTTTAAAAGCACCTTTCTTGCTAAAAAGAGTATTTTTTCAGTCTGGAAAATTTAGACAACATGTTTTGTTTAAAAATTAATTATAATACCACCGTGAAGTCATCAATGTTTTTATACATTTTCTTGGTCTCTTTATGGACTTAATAGATACAATTTAACAAATTGGAAATAACGTAATATTATGCATAAAATGTTTCTTGGCATTAGAGATGGAGCAGAGAGGAGGCACAGGGCTTCCCGCTGGCTGAGGTCCTCCCAGGGTGTGACCAGCAGCCTCCCAAGTTTAGGGTCTGCACGGAGTAAGATTTCTAAATTGCCTTACACCACAACCCCTGCAGCCACGCGTCCCTTTGATAAGGGGGTGTACTCTGATAGATTTTTCAAGACAAGAGTTTGCTGGATCTGAGGCTGTTTCAGCTGCTTCTGGAGACGGCAGCTCTGGGACGTTTGTGCCAGCTCTCCCTCAAGACCCCACGGATGCCACATCCTCATCTTTTGGAACCCAGTGTTGTAGAGGAGAAATCTGAAGCCAGTTTGATTTTTGCTTCTTGGTAGGAAACTGATGTTTTCAGGCTTTTCCCCTTTATTTCCATAATGAAGATGATGTCCAACCTCATCCAGAGGTGTGTTTGTTACCTTGTCGGGAATGTCCAGCCCTTATGTCCCCCTTCAGGTCCTCAGTCCCTTTCTCAACTTCCTCGCAATCCTCCCCATCTCATCCATCTTCACTGTAATTCTGTTATTTTTTTCATTTTTGTGCTCACTTTCCCATGCGACTTTTGTTCTTGTTTCACAGATGCCCGTGCCAAACTTTATGTCTGGGTCTCGAGGGCCGTGTTTTATTCTGTCTGCCTCTGCATGTACTTTTGAGAAGTGGGGTTGGAGGTTGCCCCCCAGGTGCTGTTTCAGCTGGACCTGCCCAGACTCTGTGAATTGGGGGCGTCGGGCAAATCCCATGTGGCTCTATGGTGGGCCGTGTTGCTGAACCGTACGTCTGAGGTTTGGGGGCCGTGTTTCATTCTGTCTGCCTCTGCATGTACTTTTGAGAAGTGAGTGTGGGGGTTGCCCCCTGGGTGTTTCAGCTGCACCTGCCCAGACTCCCTGAAGTGGGAACGTCAGGCAGAACCCGTGTGGCACTACAGTGGGCTCTGGTGCTGACAGAGCAAGAAGCCGCACTCCCAGGACGTGCTTGCAGCTGTGGGCAGGACTGGGATTGTGACAGGATCATTTCCTTCTCTAAAATACATCTCAACTGTTATCCAGAGGGTTGGCTGTAGGCTTTCAACAGCTTCACTCTTCTTAGTTACCAGGAGACAATTCACTAAACAGAGTTGCTGTCAGGGTTTAATTAGGAATTTCTGCGAGAGGCTGGTGGTACAGCTCCCTCTGCAAGCCTCCTGCAGCCTACCCGTCCCCACTCTTGGGCCCAGCCACCTGCATTGGTCTGTGGAGACTGCACATTCTCTGTTCTCCTAAGGGGCTCCTGGACTTCGGGACAGCCTTGGTAAGTTGATGTGTAACTCCCAGTCTCTTCTCTCTTTAAGTAAGTACGTTCATGGAATCCTGATCTTCGAAATTGTTTCATCTTTGTAAAACAGCCATAGTTTCCTAAGCCACCTTGTGTCTGAGTGTGAATCACTTGTTATTTTTCACTGCAGAATGAACAGAACTGGAATCATAAGATTTAGAAGGTGATGAAAAGACAGAGGTTAGCGTATTCCATTTTCTCACCTTTTCCTTACACTTTTTCCTTAAATGCACCCCTCGTATGTCTGTGAAGTTCTTCCCAATTCTGTAACGTCACTCCATCCGCAAGTGGAACATTTGTGAACAGTAACAAGTATTGATGTATACACCTCTGCAACCCCGCTGGAATTAATGCTTTTTATTTATGAATGGATGGTCATCAGATGGCCAGAGGGATTCCCTGTGAATTGCGGGGGTCCTCATGCCTGCTTGTGAGTGACATGCACATGGCGAGGGCTAGGGAATCTGAGTCTCTGTGATTCGAGTAGTGACATCGTTTACGCAAGGCAGGTGGATGACTCTTTGAGCTTGGCATGCTCCTGGGTGGCACAGCACAGCTGACATGGAGTGGGGCAAGGGCTTGTTCCACGAGTTTCTGTGTTTTTGTTGTTGTTGTTGTTGTTGTTGTTGTTATTTTTTTTGAGATGGAGTCTCTCTCTGTCACTCAGACTGGAGTGCAGTGGCGCGATCCAGGCTCACTGAAAGCTCCACCTCCCGTGTTCACACCATTCTCCTGCCTCAGCCTCCCGAGTAGCTGGGACTACACGTGCCCACACCACGCCCTGCTAAATTTTTTGTGTTTTTAGTAGAGACGAGGTTTCACAGTGTTAACCAGGATGGTCTCGATCTCCTGACATTGTGATCCACCCGCCTTGGCCTCCTGAAGTGCTGGGATTGCAGGCGTGAGCCACTGTGCCTGGCCTGTTTTTGTTTTTTTTGAGACGGAGTCTTGCTCTGTCATCCAGATTGAAGTGCAGTGTCATGATCTAGGCTCACCGCAACCTCCACTCACTGCAACCTCTGCCTTTCAGTTCGAGCAATTCTCTTGCCTCAGCCCCCCTAGTAGCTGGGATTACAGGCATGTGCCACCATGCCTGGCTGATTTTTGTATTTTTAGTAGAGACAGGATTTTGCCATGTTGGTCGGCTGGTCTTAAACTGTTGGCCCCATGTGATCCACCCGCCTTGGCCTCCCAAAGTGCTGAGATTACAGGCATGGGCCACTGCACCCGGCCCTGTGTTTGACTCTTAAATCTTCTTTTTCTTTTTAATATTTCTGTTTCTGGACGGCCACTCAGTGGATATGGAGGAAGAGTTCACAGATGTCCGTATTACATTTCTTACTTAAATTAGGCTCCCTTGAACACTGCTATAGGGTACAGATGCATGAAGGGCTGAAAGGGTGGTTGCGTCCCAGTAAGTGTGAGCGTGGAGCTGGTCTGTGAGACCCCGGTGCCAGTGAAGGCACCCGTGTGAGATGGCCTGGGATGGGGGTGTTCAGAGCCCTGACCGTGGCACACACCCTTCAGCTTTGATGTTTCAGGCCATTGCTCTGGTCATCAGTGAGCAGAAGGTCTAACAGCAGTGATATTTATCACTAGCTGTGTTGGCCAATGTGTTAGGAGGGTGAACCTGTTTGACTTAAGCTGTTTGACGGGTTTGCATTTAAATAGACAACTGGTGACCTGGTGCCTGGACGCTTGCTCTGTGACTTGCCCTACGTGGCTTCTCCCTCTGGTATGCGTTAGATGAGATGGGCGTGTTTAGGGTGGTGTGGCCCTAGACTAGAAATGCAAACCCTGCCTCACCCCAGATCTGCCCCACCCCAGTGTGACTTTTGGAGGTGGAGGCCCAGCATCCTTCACCTGCCCTCCAGGCTGATGCTGAGGATGCTGAGGTTTCAGAGCTCTGCTTTGTTGGCACTCCAGCAAGTCCTGCTTAAAGAGGCCAGGATCTGAAATGGCAGGTTACCAAATTGTATAGCAGAAAAATAGAAACGTTTCCTTAGAATGGGCGTAGGAAGAAAAATGATTTCCTTCACCATATCTGGAAAAGATTTCAAATTAGGAGGCACTATTTGGAATTATTAGTGGTCTCCTGTATTTCTTATCTTTTTTTTGTTTTTTGTTTTTTCTTTATTTTGATACAGGGTCTCACCCTGATGCCCAGGCTGGAGTGCAGTGGTGCAATCTTGGCTCCCTGCAACCTCTGCCTCCTGGACTCAGGTGATCGTCTCACCTCAGCCCCCTGAGTATCTGGGACTACAGGCACGATACCATACCTGGCTATTTTTTTTTTTTTTTTTTTTTTTTTTTGTAGAGACGAGTCTTGCTATGTTGCCCAGGGTGGTCTCAAATTCAAGCATTTGTCCTGCCTCAGTCTCCCAAAATGCTTCTGTACCCCTGACCCAACAAGGAAGGACAAGAGGCGTGAGCCACACTCCTGGCCTCCTGTCTTTCCTTGTTGGAGCAGGGATGTAGAAGCACTTGCCGCAGCTGACTTGAGTATATCTCGTTTTGCTTTGTTTTCGTCACGGGTAACCTGGCAGTGCTGTGCACCAGTGCTGCTGGCCAGTTGTTTTTTCGATGGACTGGCAGAAAATCAAACTGAGACCCGGGTGCCTTTCTCCCCGGGTACTGAACAGGTGGGAGAGGAAGGACGTTATCTGAGTATCAACTTCATGAGGGCTGGTGGGGAAACGTCAACTTTAAGGTGCCTGGGATCTAAGGCATGGAACCCAGAGTGCAGCGGAACATAGGGGATGTAGCCTTGGGAGCAGAGACGTGCGGGCCAGTGCCCTCGTTCCTGGCAGGTTCTGAGTGCAAGAAAAGGTTAGTGACCCAGCCGAAGTCACGGAGCAACCTGCCAAGACCTGCCTGGATGTGTGGCTGGCATCTGTGCTGGCCCCAAAACTGCCCATTTGGGGATTCCTTGCAGTTTCAGACCCATCTAGGGGTCCGGAGAGGGTCCCAACCATGACCTCAAAGAACGAGGTGTTGCCTTGAGATCCTCCAAGGTGAGGGTAGGAATTTTTTTTTTTTTCAATTAGCAATAATTTGTTGTGAATGATCTTGGACCTATTTTCCACTTCTTTGTATAGGAAGAGAGACAGAATAAAAAGTCTCAATGTGCCAGATGCCATGTAATGAAGTCGTGGGGTTAACATTGTTGATTATTATGTAACATCACGTTAAGTGGAACATATTCACACGTGTCCACAGCGTGTGCGTGTGCCCAGTCCGATGAGCACGTTGAGTTGGGGTCGCTGCTGGTTCATGCAGCCCCTCTGGGTGGTGCTTTCTCTGTGACTTGCCCAACACCGTTGCTGCTGCCTCTGTTGGAGTTCAGCCTTGACCGGCCTTGCTGCCACCAGGTTCTCGGGGCCTGTGCACCCTCTTCCCCGCGCGCACCCTCTACCCCGCGTGCACCTTCTTCCTGGGGCACACCCTCGTCTCCGCGAGCACCCTCGTCCTCCGTCCTGCCCACCCGGGGTCTGCTGTGTGTTTCTACTCAGCCCATGCCTGCCTCTTGCTGTGAGCTCAGTTTATTGAGGTGCGGTGAGAAACCAACAGAGGGGAGCAGTGTCCCAGCTTGTCAGGGCAGGAGGGAGCCTTGGGCATCTCTTCCCCAACTCTGGCGACCCACCCTTCGCGATATAGTGCTGGGGAGAGAGGTGAGTTCTAAAGGTAAGACGGCCGTGATTTCCTGAGTCTTAATTACCTAACACTGGGTCATCTGCCATGTCGCCTCATCGAAGGGCACCTCTAGAGACAAAGCAAAGCCTCTGGTGGCCGTGGGCGGGGTGGCCATGCCTGTCTGTGGGTTCTGTAGAACCTACCCAAAGCCCCTCCAGCCGTGGGGATGTTCAGGCACTTGCCGCCTGTAGGAAGTGTGCGTTAGCCACGTGGTAGATGCGGACGCCTGGAGGGATAGGCACAGGCCCACAGGCGTGGTGAGTGTGGGAGATTTAGCCACGTGGGGACGTGTGGCGGGATAGGCACAGGACCACAGGCGTGGCGGGTGTGAGAGAAAGTGCACAGAGTGCCCAGCAGATGGCGTGTGGTCAGCGGAAGCCGTGAACACAGGCCGGGCTCGGGAGACACATTTGGAAATACACTTTAAGCAACATCAATGGATAATGCTGCGATTTGGTTTCCTCCCGTGGTCCAAAACATGTTCTAGAGATGCCGCTGCTTTGTGTGTACCTGAGACAAGGGTTTAAATGTATTAGGGCCTTGATGTAATCTGTAAGACAGGTACAAAATGCCTATTTCAACGAGGCACTGAACAAGAAAGCGTGCTCTATTCAGTGCAATGAGAATGCTTCATTGTCATAAGCAAAGTAAAATGCCTCCAAGGCGAGCTTGCCATGTGTTTAATGACCTTGGACACGAGCCTCCTAAACCTGCCAGAAAGTGCTTCCAGCGTGGCTTCATGCAGTGGTTTCATGCAGTGGCTTCAGTGGAGAATGCATATGTGGCTGATACTGAGAGCTGCGCAGCACCCTCCTGACCTGACGCATGCCCATGTGTGGACCGTGAGCCGGGCAGCACCCTCCCGACCTGATGCATCCCCACGTGTGGGCCATGAGCCGGGCATCCTGACCTGACAGGTCCGCATGTGTGGACCATGAGCCGGGCAGCACCCTCTTGACCTGACGGGTCTCCTTGTGCCCATTGTGGGACCTCCGTCAGTCAAACAAGTGACACATGTCAAACTGAATGCAGGGAAGAGGGTCCAGGATTGCACGCAGGCTCCATGTCTCATCCTTCTGAGGCCTTCTGGGAAGCCAGGAGGGCAGTGGGGTCTTTTGCGTGTTTCCTCCTGGTGGCTATGAATTTGTACCAATGGCTTTTTGCAAAAGGGCCCGGAGGCGGAATCAGACCCTGTCTTAGAAAGGATGACGTCTTCACGGGCACCTCTTTCCGCCACTCTAGTGCTCCTGTGATTTTTCAATATGTGCACCCTGCAGACTTCAGCCTGTTGGTGTCTTGGGGGAATAGATACCAGGATTGTTCCAATGTGTGCAAACCTGAAACAGGAATTTCTCTGCATTAAGTTGGTCACCAAAATGGGAGGTAAGGGGAGAGGGGAAGGAACTTCTTGGCCTCATCAGCCCTTTTCTTGAAACTCACAGTCAAACTTTGTCAAATTCTAGATGATGGTGCTTTAGTCGATGCATTTATGTATGTTATGTCTTGTTTTCTGAGTATGGTGCTTCGAGAATTTAAATATTAAGGTGAAATTGCCATGCACGGTTGAATTGGCACCATAATCTGACTCTCTGTAAAGCCTTTTGGTTTTCTGTTAGAGTGACTTACCATTTTTTGAGTTAACTGAAACAAACTCTGCTGTCAGCACGAAGGAACCACTGTATAGTTAGGACATCCAATTAAATAGAATTCTCCTAAATAGAGCGTGCTCTTTTCATAAATTTTAAAAATTCATCTATTCATCAAACACATATTGAGTACTTATCACCCTGGTTGCTAGTCACTGTTCATATACATTTTTAAGGAATTACTTCCACCTAGCTCTGAAATAACATTGTATTTAGAATTTAGCCCAGAGGTGATTAAGCATGAACTTTTCTCAGCAGTCTTGTTTTCATTTTTACTTGATAACATGTTCTCAGACTCGGTGCCCAGCTGACGTTACTGTGCATTGCCCCAGGCACACACCTGGCCGGAGCTGTGTCTCTGGGGCTTTAGAGCAGGAAGGAAGGGCTGCCAGGTGTCTGGCCCTTCCATGTTTCCCTGGGGGAAGGATTAGGCCTTGGGCAGGAGTCTTGGCTTGTCTTACTGGATTAGCTGGTGTCATTCAGTCAGCTCTGCCTTGGTGTTAAGCTCTGGACTGACTCTGACCTCTGAATGGCAGAGGAGAGGATGGCGTTTTAGAATCAGTCATGCAGACCGGGGCACCCAGCAGGTCTCGGATAAAAAGTGGTGGCAATTGATCACTTCCCTTTTTGGGAGAACTGTGTGGATTGACTCAGACCTCTTTCTTTTGATTTTATCTTGAGACTTTGCAGAAGCAAAAATGCCTTTAAAAAAAATTAAATGATGGGCTTTTGTAATGTTTGTGTCTCCCCAAGATTCACAAGTTGGAAACCTCACCCGCGAGGAGATAGTGCTAGGAGGGGGAGCTTTGGGCGGTGAGGAGGTCGTGAGGGTCTCATAAATGGGATTTGTGCCCTCAAAAAAGGGACTACAGAGAGCTCCCTCGCTCCTTCCATGGTGTGCGGACCCAGTGAGAAGCGCCGTCTATGAACCAGGAAGCCCTCACCAGGCAAACCTGTCAGGCCTTGACTATGGACTTCCCAGCCTGAGACTGAGACTGAGAGCTGTGAGAAATGAACTTGTGTCATTTGCCAGCCCCTGCCCAGCCTGTGGTGTGTTGTTAGAGCAGCCTGGCTGAACGAAGGCAGGTCGTGAATTTTCTGTCATGCTTTCTGGCTTCAGATACTTGCTAGGGAGATGTCACCATCTTACCCAGGTGGAAGTGTCTGGAATCAGACGTTCCGTTATGATTTGACCTTGTTCTTGCCCCACGCCTGTGCCGTTCACACCTCCAGGTGTCTCGGCTGCCCGCGGCCCCTCCAGACGTTTCTGATTCGGGGTGTGGTGCTGGTCGCGGCCGTGCCGTCAGTGACCAGGAGTAGGAGCTCGCGCCCCTCGTGAAGCAGCAGCCTCACCCGGAAGCTGCCGAGAAGCATTTGACAGAAGGTGATCGCGCCTCGAGACTGAAACTTCCTGTTTACAGGGAATGGAGGTGCATAGTAGGGAATTTAATGATGGCCCTAGAAACAGATGCCTCTGGGGTAGGGGATATTCTGCAGGACAATGCAATGATCTTCTCGAAAAGTGAAGATCACAGATAAAAGGGGTGCGAGGCTGTCCCTGACTAAGACGGGGAAGGAGAGTCACTCAGCACAGTGTGTGGCCCGGATAGAAAAGACGTTTTCGGAACGATTGTGCTACCTGAACATAACCTGGACAACGATGCTCTGAAATCATTCTTGTCTGCCGATGATGGTACTGCGGCTGCAGAGGGGCCTTTATTCCTAGGGAACGTGTGCCTGAGGACTCGGTGAGGCAGCAGGAGCCTCTCACCTTCAAGTGGCTCCAGAGAAGAAACAAATCTGTCTCTCTGTCTGATCTACAGAGAGAGTGAGAAAGCAAATCTAACGAAATGTTAGCAGTTGTTGGAGCTCCACGTGGAGAAAACTTGACCACTCGTTGTACTGTTCTTCCACTTTTTAAATATGTTTGAACATTTTCATAATGAAAATGTGGGAAAGTAAAAATAAATCTGGAAATTAGAACGGAAGTGAGCCCAGCCAAGTGCTCTTGGGTTCAGCCGGGAAGAGCCAACGGTCCGTTGGTGTTCTCTCGACTCGTCGTGGGGATTTCCTCCTCCTGGGTTCACCACCTAGTTTTCCTTGTGATAGTTATTTTATACATAGCTATGAGCATAGGTGATACTGAAAACACACGTTTAGTGTGGTTTGTCATTAAGAATTTGGAGAACTGGCTAAATAAACCACTTGTACAGAGTTGAGATGAGCACTACCTGCCTCAGCGTCTGTGGCAACAGCTTCATTTGGGTGCAGAGCTTGGCAGAGGTTTGAGTGACTCTGTCTCGATGGTCCTCTGTCAGAGGACAAGGTTAAGCATCACCACCGAGGGCCCTGTTGAGCCTCTGGGCTGGAAGTAACCTCCCCCTGGCTGATGAGGCAGCCTCTGAGGGCCTTTCCTGACAAAGCCCTTCACTGAGCTGCAGTTTGGCCATCTCTGCCCTCACCTCCCCGACTGCAGGGCCTCGAGGTCTCACCACCTCCAGCCTGAGTACCCAGAGCCCAGGGGCAATTTCCCACCTTCCCTGGGGGCTCAGGATTCTGGCTCCCGGGGCAGTGCCCGCAGCTGGGCCCCTCCTCCTGGGCTGGGGGTAAGGCTGGTCATGGCCTCCTGCTATGTCCCACTGGCCACTTCACCGCAGCTGCAGCCCTCACTGGGTGGCCCCTCCTGCTTCTGTTGGATGAGGAGATGCAGGCCTTCACCGAGGCTTCCTGGCCTCGCCCCTGCTGGCCCCAAGGCTGTGCCGCTTCCCCCTTCCCAGCCCCTGGTCTCTGTACAGTGTCTGTCCAGGATGTCTGTCCATCTGTCCTTGACATTCTGTCCAGAAGCAGCCACTGTCATCTTAGTTTGTGAGGGGCGAGCAGAGCCCAGGTGCGGTCGATGTGGAGATGCTCATGCACTTCAGTGTGCAGGGAAGTGAGTTCCTTCATATCTACAGCCTCTGCACAGCCAGCTGGGAGCTCACCCCATTCACAGGTGGATGTGCCTTGTTTTTTGGCCCAATCACCTGCATTAACTCAGAAGAATCACAGTTCCCTGCTTTTCTGTCTTTCGTGACCGTCCACCTCCCTCCTCTGCCTGGGGCTGAATGGTGGGGTCTGTCGTGGGTTCGTGGGACCCTCTGTTCTTGTGCGGCCACCAGGAACTGTTATCCGGGCTGATTCCACAGGAGGAGTTTGGGGTGAGCTCCTGAGCGACAGTTGGGAAGACTGACGTCTGTGTAAACCTTGCTTGTTCATGGTTATTCCTCTCAGTCTTCTTAAATTGTGAAAAATTGGGGACCATTTTGAAATATGGATTTAGGTATGGATTGGTGAGGAGAGAACGTTGATCTAATTGGGTTTACGTTGTGTGTGATAATTTTACACTATCCTTGGGAAAAACTGAAGATGTTGACAGGGTCATGAGAATCGTTTCTTTCTTTCTTTCTTTCTTTTCTTTTTTTTTTTTTTTTTTTTTTTGAGATGGAGTCTCACTCTTGTTGCCCAGGCTGGAGTGCAATGGTGCAATCTCGGCTCACTGCAAACTCTGCCTCCTGGGTTCAAACAATTCTCCTGCCTCAGTCCCCCAGTAGCTGAGATTATAGGCGCTCACCACCACGTCCAGCTAATTTTTTGTATTTTTGGCAGAGATGGGGTTTTGCTCTTAAGGGCATTGTTCATTAAGTATTAATTGGTGGCCTGCCGTTGAACTAATGTTAGTGTAGTGCTGACATCATCAGCCATGGCAGAAACTTACTTGGCATCCCTGGAAAAGAGGGCAGGGAAGCATAGTGCCCTGACACCACCTCATTCTCCAGTGCTACTTCCAACTCTGAGCTGATGGTCATTATGAGTGGATCTGTCCTGGACAATTAGTTTAGTGCAGCTGCCTTGGACAGTCAGGTTAAAAGTAACAAACCGCCACAAAACTCAGCTAATAAAATGTGAGGAGAGACATGGGGCACCAGGAAGGGGTGAGGCCTGTCTCCCTGTGTGCCATCTGTGTGGAGCCTCAGTACCTAGGGGACAGCGTTTACACAGAGCCCCAGGTTTTTATGAGCATTTCCCTGAATAAAATGTCACTGGTGAGCTGCGGACTGGGAGGCTTCTTCTGATGATTAGGTTTCGTAATGTGGGATCATCAGTAGGCAAGGTGGGCCTGAGGGCCATAGGATCTGGAGACTGTCCAGGGCTGCTTTCTGGGGATGACAGGCTTGTCCCTTCAGCAGTCAAGACACCAAAGAGAGTCTTTCTGAGAATAAAAGAGAGAAGCTTTTAAGGAAAAAAGCAGTTTCTCTCTCTGTTTGGGAGTTGAGTGCATTTTCCTACATTTACTCGGAGATGTTCCTTGGTTCCCACCATGTGCCATCGCCCCGCTATGGGGTAGGGTCACCCCACCTCGTACCTAACCCAGGAAAACTCCTTTGTAGTTATTTCAGAGGCTGTGTGCATTTCTCTTGCCTCAACGGGTAGAGTGAGTTTTTCTTCCTACTGTTTTTAGTCAGTTTTCTTAATCTAGCCTGTTACTGGGATAAGTTCCAGAGACGAGCAGTTTTAAAAACAATCTTTGTACGTTGCGTAGAGAGCAGTCCACCTGTAACCAGTTTGTTCCTGGAGGTACCGCAGCGGCCTTGGTTACGCGAGGGCCCCGTGGCTCAGGATGGGCCGAGGAAGGAGTGCGTGAGCAGTGGGCACTGGCCGGAGGCAGGGGAGGCGTGGCCACCTGTGGCTCGAACTCCCCCCATCCACTCTACCGCACCGCTGGGACGTGAACATTCTCGCCCTGGACGTTTTGTCTGAATGTTCAGTGCCCAGGCTCTTGGGTACACAGGCGGCCCCGGGTTTTATTTCAAAAGGGTGTCACGAACAGTGAAGTAACCCACGTGCCTAAGCTTTGATTGACATGAAGGAATGTAGAGGCTGCTGAAATCCTGGTCATTTTAGAACAAAGTATTTTATTAACAGTTTTCTAAAAGAAAGAAATCATTAAAAAATTGATCCCTGTTGAGGTAGAAGGATCTCGTCCTCATGCTCCTCAGTTCCTTCCAGAATCAGCTTCCAGTTCAGCTGCAGAACAGGTTCTGGTGGTGGCTGGAGCAGCCCAGGCACGTGCCGTCGGGTCTAAGTTCACACTGGTGTCCGTGTGGTCTCCAGTTACGGTGCGGGCCGTGGGGTCTGAGTTCACACCATTGCCCATGTGGTCTCCAGTTACGGTGCTGGCCATGGAGTCTGAGTTCACACTGGTGCCTGCGTGGTCTTCAGTTACAGTGCTGGCCATTTGTGCCTTTCTGGGAAGTTAGAAGGAGGATCATTTCATCACGTCTCTGTCCTCCCACACCTGATCTATGCTGGGCCACCGTGAATTCTTCCTTTTAACTGTTTCTCTCATCACGGGCAACACTGGTGTTCTGTGGTCAATGTTTGCCATTTCTGAAAACGGATTCTGTGTTTCTTTATATAATCACCTGGTCTCTTTTACGAATTTCGCTTTTCTTTAAGAAAATCATCGTGCTTTTATCTCTTCAATGTCAACTCTGTTCCCTGACACAGGCTCTTACCAGCTCGAAAATTAAAAGTAATCTTTGATTATACTTAATACTTTCTAAAGTTTTCAAAAGTTTATCAGCATGTGGGTTACTGAACATTGACTGTTTATTTAATGGAAAATTAGATTCTAAGTAGAGTATTAGAGTGAAAATGATCTTTTGATTTTATTAAAATATTCAGGTAAAAATATTAAAATGCCTTCGCCAAACTTCATGCCTGTGTAGCGTGAAAACATTAAGCTGCTCTCTGCTCCCGGGAATGCATGAGTAGAGTATGTGTTTGAAAGCGTCATTCCAGTCTTAAGTTTTAGGTATTCTTAAAGGGGTTGGCTGGAGAAGTGACATTTAGCATTGAGTGAACGTTTGACAAAGATTTGTCTCGATATAAAAATAGTTAAAAACAATCTTTAGTGTTTCCTGTCAGGGTTCACCCATTAAAGAATGGTCTTGTAAAAAACTCATCGAGAGTGTCGGCGCCCAGAGGTGCTACCTTGCCCACAGTTGTGTCATCTGCTGTCACCAGGCGACACGCCCAGCGTTTAGCTGCACGTCAGATGTGGCCACGGGGCCACAGGACATCCCTGCGGACGGATGTTCTTATGCAGATTAATGAGGATGGAGACCGCTGCAGAACTATAAGCCCCCCAGGGGCTGACAGAAGCCTGGGAGTACCCGAGACACCAGAGTCGCTGCTGCCCTGGGTGGAAGGAAACCTGCGCTGGAAGATGGGAAATGCAATAAGGAGAAAGTACCAAGGTACATGATGCTGTGAAAACGGAGATGTTTTAATTAAATTAACAATTACAATCATTTTAATTATGTGAATTATTTGAATTCATGTTAGTTCTTTTTAGGAAATTAATACTTAAAGCAAGTTTGTTTTCTGAATTGTTTGATTTAATTGAGTCAGCACAAGAGTTAGCATTGATATCTGACCCTCTTCCAGGGTTGGGGCAGAGGAGATGGGGGCAGAGGAGACAGGCCTCCCACCCGCTTTCCCCTGGAGCTCAGCCAGAATTTCCCATTGAGGAGCCCTCAGCTCCCTGAGAGCCAGGAGCTCTTGCGGAGAAGCCGCTGTCGGCATGCCACCCGCTTTGATGGCCCTGCTCTGCCATCCCTGCGCTCCAAGGGCCGGACCCTGCCGCTGCCTGTGCCAGACGGGTCTCAGGGAGGTGCCAGCCAGGGGTTATGCATGGCGGGGCCTGGGCATCGCTGTCCAGATTCCGTGGCTGCCGGTTTCATTCTCTCGCTGTTTGTCCCCCTAGCAAGACTCATGAGGTTCCTTGAGAACAAGACCCCCTCCTGCCACCTGGTCTGTTTCCTGAACGTTCTCTGCACGAGTACAGCCCCGGGATGCAGCCCTCGGGAATCAGGGTGTCGGCCATAGTAGGGCGGGTCGCTCTGCTGGGCACCATGATGGATGTTAACCGCTGTGCTTCACTTTGGGGACGTGTTTAAGTACAAAAGTAATTTTAAAATTTCACCGTTATTTCAAGACAGCTAAGAGCCTATTAGCACAGAATCCCTGGTCTGAATGAAATCAAACGGTTCTTATTAATTATTCATGATGCCACGAATATGTAGCCTTATTTTTTATAATTGCCAGTCTGTATAATTAACCTTTCATTTGGTTAAAGTACTTAACACTAAGTAGAGCTGTAATTTCAACTGTTTATAAAGCATATGGAAGAATGTTTAAATGTTTAATTAGAACCACTTTTTTAAGTTTCATAGAGAATTTTTTTTCTTGTCAACGAGGGTCTTTAATTATTTAAACCAAAAGAGAAAAACAGACCAGAAAAGAAAAACAACTAGTAAAGCTCGGAACTGCGAAGGTGGCATCATTCCGTTAGTCTCGGATTTTGCTTCCTGGGTTTGTGACGTGGTCAGAGTCCTTGTCTTTGATTTCCTAACACAAGTTGTTAAAGTTGGAAGTGAGTGTGAAATTGAGTTAGTCTAGCTTTATTCTTTCACGGATGAGAAGTGAATTATCTTCAGCAAGGTGGGTGCAGGCGTGGTCCCCGGGGGTCACTGTGGTGAACAGGCCGCCCTTGTGGGGAGCCAAGTTCGTCATCACTGGGACAGAGCCCAGGACACTTCCCCAGCTGGCCAGCCTCTTCCTAGAACCTCACACATTGCAAAGGATGGAGTCCAGATCTATACCGTGAAGAAACGAGGGTGGTTACAGAAAGCACCACGATCTCAGCTGAGTGGCTCTGAGCACCCCAACGTTGGGGCACCTCAGCATCCTGTGTGGCTCAGGCTGTGCCCAGCAGGGAGGCCGGCCCGATCGAGCTGCGGTCTCCACCCTGAGAGTGAGGGCTCCTTCCCCCAGCGCGAGTTAAAGCATCATGTGTCCACCTGTGCAGTGGCTGGTCCCAGTGGCCCTGGAGGGCTGAAACCCTGGGTCCCGCCACTGGTCCGGGGCATCCGTTTCCCCTTCCTGCAGTTCCTGTGTCTGTGTGTCCAGGGGGCTCCGATCCCTGTCTTAGGACCATGGCTGAGGGGTCAAGTTCACCCGCTTTGGAGCTGGCCCGGATCTTGGTTCTGTGGATCCTCGCTGTGTGGCTCTGGAGCAGTTCTGTCCTCAGGAGATGGATCCTCACAGCCGCCTCTTGGGGCCATGAGGAGAATTAATAGGACGACCCCCGGGTAGCTGCTCAAAGCCCTGTGCGGGGCCAGCCCTGTGTCTCCACCAGTTCCTTTGCTCTGTGCTCCCCCCCACTGTCACATCGCCAGCCTTTATTTCCTTTTCCTTGGACCCAGACAGCGAATGCTCCGCTGGTCTTGGCAGCCCCTTCTCTAGTCTATCCTCAAATCACTTCCTGACGGACAGCCATGACTAGCCATCGGCGTGACCAAAACCCCACAAAATAGAACCCAACTTTCCTATTAAGCTGTACAGAGCTGTCCCAGCCCCACTTCCCACAGGCTGGCCTCATTCACCATGGGATCCGTGGTTCTCACCTGGGGCTGGGGGTGCCCCTGGCATCTGGTGGGGAGTGTCAGGGATGTTCCTCCAGGCCCAGTACAGTCCCCCAGCCAGTGGCCGGCAGACAGCAGCACCCAACCTGATGTCCCTGTGGCTTCTGGTTCCCCGAGGCTGGCTGTGCTTTGCTGCCTCTACATGCTCTCAGACGTGTGCCCTCTCTCCACCTTCACTGGTTAGCAGTGTTCCATCCATTAGAGCTCAAAGCACTGCCTCCCGGCAATGCAGCCCCTTCTCCTGGCCTACCGTCTGCCTGTGCCCCACGGTCTGTACCGTGTCCTCACGGACCGATCAGAGCGAGGCTCCCAGGGATGGAAAGGTTCCTGCTTGTGTCTGCTTGTGTCTCTGTCCCGCCTTCTCTGGACCCGGCACCGTGGCCTTTGCCGACAGAGGTCTTGGGTTGATTGTCAGCGAAGCAGACAATCTATATGGCTCTAAATGGCTGTGAACATGCTTGATTGGGTTATTTTAAAAATAGTTGTATATGTAAACATTTGAGTGTGACACAGGTGGATTTTTGGGCTAATGGTCTTGTTCTTCAGGGAGTAACCACAGGCCCATGCACAAGGACCATTTCCAGCTGATTTATGGAACGCTGTTCTACCTGGTTAATTTTCAACGTTATCTCAGCCTGAGAGGTAGGTCAGCATGTGACGAAGTTCACTGGTTTGAATCCTAATCTGCTCCTTAGGAGCTGCACCTTCCATGCCTTCGTTTCTTCCTTGGTTAGGTAGGGAAGGTATGAGCTACCTCAGAGTTGTGAGTGAGGCCTGCATCGAGTGACCGCATTAAAGTGACAAGGACTGCACCCGGAGTGTTGATATTTAAAGACCTTTAAACATCGCGATGCTGCATTTTCGTACCCAGGTAAAACAGCAAAGTTCTTTCAGATGCAGACACAGACCCTCGGTGAGGTGGGGGGCTGATGGCAGGAGGTGGACCACCGACCCTGTAACGAGGGCGTGGTCTGTTCGAGGCTGAACGAAGTGCACATCATTGCATGTACCACGGAGGTCCCTCTCGTGAAGTCCTGGAAGGGTCCATGTGGCTAAGCCATGTGGTCTGTCCATGACGTCTGGCAGGAGCAGAGCTTTCGGGTGCAGCCTTGCTCTTGTGCGCACAGCCCTCAAGGGTCTCAAAAGTCTGAGGCTTAAAGCAGGCTTGGGGTTTCCTTACACCTCCTGGACATCTAATTTGCCTGGCAAACATGTTTTTCTTGGGTGTAAAGGTGAAGGAGTGGGTGATTCTGGTGAAAGTGTACTAATTACTGCACTTCTGGGTCAGTGGCGCTTGGTTGAAGACACTATCTGCCCTGGATGGATATCTCTGGGATGGTGAGAACCGGTGGCTGGATGTCGCGGGGTTGCCAAGAAGATGCCAATTTTTTCCTTTTTCCTGAGTAACAACACCCTACTTTGTTTAGGGAAGCAGCACACCCAGCTGAAAATCCAATTCTCTTGTACGGCGGAGCGGCTGGTGACACAGGTCCAGATGCTGGGATGCTGATGGGGGGTACTGGAGTGGGAGGTGTCAGGAGGCTTTCCTGACCCACAGCAGCCCTGGGCCCTTGTCCGGCCTTCTTGCCCGGGGCAGGACACCTGGAGGGAAAGCAGCTTCGGGGGCCCGAGGGCCAGAAGGCAGAGTCCTGGCGTGTGAGGCAGGCCTGGGCCAGGCTCCTCGGAGGATGTCACAGACCTGCTGCCCATGCAGGGACCACCCACCTCTGAGCCCCACGCAGATTTTCCTCCATAGCTGAGTGAAATCCTGGTACAGCGAGTGAGGCAGTCAGAGGCACCTTTTGTGGAAGGAGGACAAAGCTGGAGAGAAAGAGGTTTTCCTAAAGGCACAAGGCGCTGATTCTGCGTTAGGGATAATTCCTAGGAGTGTGGTTGCTGGTGGGTGGAAAACTGTAGCCAGAGAATAAGTGGGAATGGCACTTGCTGGTATTTAACTGATTCGTTCACGAATGGTCCGAACCGTTCCAGTGAAAAGAACATTTCGGACACAGAAGTTTTCATCCTGCCTGACAATGAGCATGACCGTGGGCTGTTCCATCCTTCCTGGGCGACAGTGAGAGGGTCTCAGGCCCTTCCCGCCCTGTGCTGGCATTTCCCCAGGGTGTGTGCCCCATCCTGAATAGGCTGGAATGCCTCTGGGTGCAGCTGAGCCTCTTGAAAAGGGAAGAGACATGTGATGTGCTCTGGCTGAACAGGAAAACGAGGGAGGATAGGGAGAGGGGCCTGGAGGTGAGGAGGATGGTGAGCAACACTGGGGACAGAGGAAGTAGGGTAACACCAGGGACAGGGGGACGGAGGGTAACGCCGGGGACAGGGGATGGAGGGTAACACCACTTCTCCAGGTGCCTTTGGGGGATGCTGCCGCCTCTCGCACCCCAGAGTGAAGTCAACAGGATTCTGTCCCGAGGAGCCCCAGAGCCTGGCAGCTGGGATTGTCGCAGTATGAACCACTGTTCACTAGCTCTGCACCCTGGGACAGGCTCCCTGGTGTTTCCACCCTGGTTTCCCATCTGGACAGTGGGACCCTGAGTGTCCCCGTCCCAGCTGCGCCCAGAGCCCTGGACTCCAGCGTGTCGTCGGCACTCATTAGCGTTTCTTTTGTTGTGGTCCGTGGACGAAGTGGCTCTCTCTTTGTGTGTTCACAGCCCTCCTGCTCACTTTACCTTCTGGGAACACTTTTTACATAGCTTCGTACGTGGGGAGGACTCGAGTGATTAATGGAATGTTTCATCAGGTGCAGTTCTTCTGTTTCTCAGTTTTGACACAACATTTGGTGAAATTTCCAGGGACTCCTGTGGTCAGCCTCACGGTTTCACTCTGTCGCTTTCTAATGCAGTATTCTTTGGGAGTCTTTTCAATTAAGCGCCATCATTTAAAAATAAGTTTTATAATATGCAGTTTCAGGTTAATTCTTTACCTTTGTGTCTCAGGCAGTAGCTACCTACCTGTGAGTAGTCACAAAGGTTCATGCAGTTTTCTCTAGCTGTCCCTAGCTCGTAGCTCAGCAGGTCCCTTCAGATGAGTCAGCCAGCTGTGTACCTGCATGTTCAGGATACTTGTCAGGGGCCTTCCTCAGAGCAAGACCGACGCTCACCTCATCCTTGGGACTTTGGAGCCCGCCCTGGAGAGACTCCAGCCACGTCCAAAGGGGCCGTCCGGGTCCCACAGGCTGGTGGGAGTGACTTCTGAGCCACTCCAGACCACACTTTGTGTTCCTACACCCCACAAAGCCACTTAAAGTGCCATGTTCTGGTGCTGTGTGCCTCACCAGTGTGCCACACAAGCCTGCACGGGGATCTGAGCGGGCGCTGCCTTCCTCAGGCTATGCTGGAGTTTTGGGGCAACTGGAGCACTCCTGGCTGTGATTCTCGCCACTGTCTGGGCTTCCCTAGAGGGTCTCACCTGCAGCGTGAGGACCACATCGGCAGCCACTGAGGAGTCGCCAGGTGCAGCGTTGGTCCCACTCAGTCCTTCTTGACTTTGGTGAGAGAGTAGACAGCAAAACTTCAGCTGGGAGCCCCAGGCCTTCTCTGCTTGGGGCCCTGGGACTGACATAGCACAGATCCTGCCATCCACGTGCTGGGGGCCCCGCCGTGCGGCTCCCTCCTCTGGTCAGGGGCTGCACCCTTGGGCTGTGCAGCTCCTGGTTCTCACACTCAGGGGCCCAGGGAGGGTGGTGGATGAAGAGAGAAGGAGAAGGGTGGCAGTTTGAGCCCAATTGTGTTGGCTTCATCTTCCGCCTCTTGTCCCTAAGTACATTGGCAAAGTTTTCCAGGTGAAAACTCAGAAGGGATTTTTAATGACTGGAATCTGTGAATTCCATGGAAGCCACGTCTGTCCACCTCTTTCACCCACCTCATTTCTCCCCGTTGGGGCTGATTTTGGCAGCGTTCATAGGGGCAGGGACGGAAGGGGTGGGGGCCAGCCGTCGGCCCTGTGTCCCTCCCTTCCTCCCCTCAGCGCCACAGCATTTCGGTGTCATCCCCTTCCGTGCACGCGTCCTCATGAAAACCAAGTGCGGCTGGAGGGAGATGCCTGCGCCCACTCCCGTGACCTTCCCGGCCAGCCTGGCTGCAGCGGCCCCTCGGCAGGCATCTTTCTGGTGCTGGCTCCGTGCCCCTCCCATCACCTGATGCTCGTGTTCCTGAATCTTCACGCGTGTGCTCTGTGCAGCCACCTCACGGGCTCCCTGGGAAGGAAGACAGTGTCTCACGCCGGTCAGAATGCTCTTCTCTGTCCACTGAATAGTCCAACACAGAATCATTCCTCTGTGATTATTTGTGCTTTGTTATGTAGAACTGGAATAAAGAAAAAGTGAATTTAGACATTACAGCCATCAGGTTGAAGCTTAGTAATTGCATTAGGGAATTAAATGGAAACATTTGAGCTTCTCGAGTTCTAATTCCACATCTTCGTATCCCCATCACCCCATACCCAGTGTCTAACAGAGCTCTTGGTCTAGGAGTTTCTTGATAAATGCTTACTGAATTGAACGGGAGTGAGCTTAACATTCCCACCCAGAGTTAGAAGCCAGTCCCTGAATAAATTGCATTTAGAATATGAGTTTGACGTTACTGTGGTAAGGGGTATCCTACACATCATAATTCCTAGTCAATATCGGGTATTTAGTCAAATAGACTCAAGTATAGAGAAGCATAGGCCCATCTGGCAAAAGGGCAAGGCACGGTGCTTTAGGTCCAGGTCCCCAATATCAACTATGAAAATAAAACGTCAACTCCAATGACAGCCCTGTCCTCAGCTGGTCACTGTTTATGCTAACAATTATAAACAGCTTGAACTTGCTGTCCTGAGAGGCAACACACCCTCCATTCTCTCTGCAGTGTAGCTGCCTTGGTGGATGGAACATGCCCCTCCTCCCTCCCTCTCCCTATCCCTCCCTCCCCCCTCCTCTCTCCCTCCCTCTCCCCTCCTCTCTCCCTCCTTCCCCCCTCCTTCTTCCTATCTTCTCTCACCTTTCTCCCCCCACCTTCTCTCCTGGACAAGGGGCAGAAGAAAGGAGACCTCCGGAATCTTCTGCTTCATCCAAGCAGCTTGGGGGCAGCATCAACAGCTGCAATTTGGCTGCCCCAGCAGGTGCCTCAGGGCAGCCTTTCTAATGGGAATCCTGGAATCATGTCTTTCCTTAATGTGTCCTAAAGGCTGGAGGACATGAAGTGAAACAATGCTCCATGCTCAGTCCTGTGATTTTGTGTAATTATTGGACTTACTTTGAAATTAAACTAAATGATACCCAAGGTAGAGCATGAAAAAAAAGAAAAAACAGGCTATGGTGTTTGAAAAACAAACAAAACCGTTTGGTTTGTTGGTTTGTTCTTAGACCTTCACAGGCTCCTAGGTCACACGTTTCAGTTTCTTAGCAAGTGGCATTCTCTGCAGAAGCTGTGTCAGTCTGTTTGATGATGTCAGCCACAGCAGAAAGAAGCACTCCGTAGGCCCCGTGCTCAGCACCTTGGCGTGAGCTCCTGCCACCTTCTGTTCATGCTCATCACAGCTCTGTGCAGTGGGCATCCTCCTGATCCCTGTGGGAGGATGGAGGATGGAGGCGGAAGGGTGAGTGATGGCAGGATCACATGAGGGGTCTCTCCCGAGGTAGGGAGGGGAACTGGCCCAGGACCTTAGTGCCCATCGCATCCTTCTTCCTCCTTCTCTGCCTCTCTGTGATTGTTTGACTCAGGCTGCAGGGACAGACATGAGTATGTGCAGAGCCTGTGTGCATCCCTGGGAATGTGTACTCATATTGGCAGGGAGGGATGTGAGTGTGTACAGAGCGTGTGTGCACACCTTGGCGGTGTATGCCGGCGTTGGCAGGGACAGATGTGAGCGCGTATGGAATGTGTGTGCACACCTTGGGGATGTGTGCTGGCATTGGCAGGGACAGATGTGTACAGAGCGTGTGTGCACACCTCGGGGTGTATGCTGTTGTTGGCATGGACAGACGTGAGCGTTTACAGACCGTGTGTGCACACCTGGGGGTGTGTGCTGGTGCTGATAGGGACAGATGTGTACAGAGCGTGTGTGCACACCTGGGGGTGTGTGCTTATGATGTTTTGTAACCGGCAAATACGTGGCCTGTTGCATCGGGCGGCCCTGCGCCCATGCTGAGCCCGTCAGTGGCCCTCGGGTTGGGGTCTCCATCTGCCCAGACAGCACTCGAGTGGCTTGAGGTTTCAGATTCTTCCTCTACGGATACTTGGGCCTCCTCAGGACCAAACATCAGAACCAGCCAACTGCAAACTACAAGAACGTTCAAATGCATCTTCAGTAGGAAAAACAAAAGCAATTGGAAAAATTTTCCAACGTGACCCCGTGGTTAAGCCGTTAGATACTCCAGCCAACAGATTGAGTCACTTTAAAATTCACACCAATTAAAATGGTTGTGAGAGTTGCAGAGCTTTACCGCTAAACCTTGAAATAATTGAAGCATTCTGCTCCACTTGCTTACAAACTAGAGTTGGGGATACCTTTCAGTCCAAAGTAGCAACCTTCTAAATCCAGCTTAGATGCGAGGCTCCCACTGACACAGGAAGAGACAGTGGCCCTTGATTATTCTCCTGTGTTCAGATACTGTGTCATTTCTTTTTTTCTTTTCTTTTTTTTTTTTTTTTTTGTATCCTGATCATCACTTCTGCTTTTCCAATTCAAACTAAAGGGAGTTTAGTTCTGTTTTGGAGAAGCTGTGGTTAGTGGTTTCTTTTCATGGTTTGCTTAATCTCTTAAGTCTGGTGCTTACATTACCCAAATAGACTTTTCTTTAGTACGACAGTGCCATAACCCAGGGCTTCTCCCTCCATATCTGCTCCCCAGGAGGCTCCCTAGGAATGGGTGCTGGAGATCCAGCCCCTCTCCATGTGCCGTTTTCTTTGAGTCCAAGGTAGCTTTGGCTCAGAGAAGAAAAGAGGCCTCCGGGTTAGGTGCCTCTGACTGCTTGCTTGTGAAATGTTTAATGATAAGGCGACTTCCAAACTAATTTACACATTGATAGTTGTAGCTTGAAGTATCACCGCAGTCATAAGAACAAGAAACACTCCCATAAAGTAGATAAGCAGAAAAAAGCCATAGAAGTTTAATAAAGCGCAAATAAAATGGTGTTGTAAGAATGTCCAGTGGGAAATGCTCTCAGTCCAGCCAGATCCAGCTGTGGCGTCAGTCCAGCTGTGGCGTCCTCCTATAAAAACATTCAGCCACGTGTGGCCCTGATCGCAATCACTACTCTGAATTGTGATCCAGAATGTTGTTGGGGGCCGATGCCGGGACTGTTCCAGCAGTTGAGTCTGATTGGGCGTCACGGTGGTGATGTGCTTAGCGCGGCCAGCTGGGCTGAGTGGTGGCCACCCGTGCACTCGCCACGTGCAGCCGTTATTCTGGTGATGGGGTTGCATGCGGCGCGGCTTGTCCACCTGGGCAATTAAAGTACTGGGAACCCAACCGCGGGCGGGTGCCTCCCGACATGGGAGCTGTCTTTTTTATCCAGGGCCCTGTGGCGCTGCAGACCCCTGCCGCCAGTCTGAGCTCACAAGGAGGTACCGGAGGGCTCTGCTGGGGCATGGAGGTCCCTGAGCAGGTGGTCACTTATTGCTTGTGGAGTGGTCCATGGCCTGTGAGTTTATTCTCGGGGTTTGTGTGGGCGAGGTTAACCAGTTCACAGCTGGGCACTTACCCCTTACACAGGTGACACTAGTTAAAGTGGAATCTATATTAGCTCACACGGGAGTGTGTGAGGAGCTGGGAGGGTGGGGAGGCTTGGCCCTAGCACTAGATCCCGGTCTCCTGACGTTTCTGCGTCTTCCAGTTGAGGGGCCGTCAGGGCCGCTGTGGGTCCTGAAAATAGTGGATGCCATATGGACCAGGGGATGCGGAAGCCTCTAGAGGCTGCGGGAGGCAAGGAGACGGTCGCTTCCCCAGAGCCAGCCCTGCCGCCACTTCGACGTTAGATGGTGGGACCTGTTTTGGACTCCAGCTTCCAGAAATGTGAGAAAATAAGTCAGTGTTTAGGGCGCTAAATTTGGGGTGATTTAGTGGAGAAATAGAAAACTAGCCCACAAAGGTGCACGCATTGAAATGTGCTCGGTCCAGGTGTTCACAGTGGTGTGAGGGGGATGGCATCGGGGTTCTGGGAACTGTGCAGTTTTACTGAAGGAAGGGGGCTCGCCACGCCTTTCCTCATATAACGGAAGGTATGTATGCCTGCCACACTGCCCAGGAGACAGGGACTAGAATTCTGACTTTATTTCTTATGGGAACCAAGCCACAGTCAGAACACGGTGAGGGCCGAGACGAGCTTCCTACAGCCTGAACTGGGAAGAGGAATCGCAAGTAGTTTGTGTTTTTCTACACAGACCTGTCCTTTTCAGGTTTTGTTACGTTTTGGAAAAAGGGAGAAGCCAGGCACACCTCGGCGAGGGACAGTGTTTCTGGAGGTGGTGCGGCTTCAGCCTGAACGTGGCCGTGTGGTTGGGAGGCTCAGAAACTGCCCTCCAAGGGCACTCATCTATTCCTTATTGCAATAATACCTCGTTTACAGAAATCCACAGAAATTACAGTGTGGGAGGCTTCTGGTCTGGATGGGTTTGTGTGGACCGAGGTCACGGGGTGTTGTCCCAAGTGCTAATCCTGATCTGGCAGAGGCTCTGTTCCCAAATAATTATTCCACAGTTTCAGAGCCTATATCTGAGTGATAGTCTTTTAATTTTGTTGCATAAAAGGAAACAAAGTATGTCTTGAGGGTCCAAAAATCCATGTGGTAATCATGGCTGTAAACTCATACCTGGGGCTTTGGGATGGAGTGAAAACCACCGTCACCTGGCGTGGACGCTGCGTGGTATTTTTAGCGTGGCGGCCTGCTCGTGCCTTGAACTCTATCTGCAGTGTGAGCAACAGCTGTGCATTTGAGAAATGTGGACAGGTCAGCTTGCTCCTCCAGGGGCCTGCAGGCATCCGGGTGAGGGGCCTGGGATGAGGCCACATCAGTGGGAAGGAGCTTGGTTGTGTCAGCAGATCTGTCTGTCTCTACAGGCCCGCAAGCCAGCCAGAACCCAGTTTTCCTTTGGTTATCTAATGCCAGAAAAAACCTGTTTCTTAGAGATTCTCGTAATTTATATTAATGAACCATTTCACCGTACATAAAATGTTATAAATGCATGAGGCTTTACAACTTGGCAGATGTGTTACTCACATGTCGTTGTATCAAACTGTTGAAGATATTTGTTTCACTTGAAGGTTTTTAACATTTTATGTGCAAAGCAAATGCCAGTAGCATTTTGCAGGAGTATTTTGGAATTTTAAACACAGTGGGATAGTGCTGGGTCTCTGGGATACTGGTGAGGTGGACGTGACCTCAAGCTCTTGTAGCTTGCAAGCAGGATTGCTAAATTGTCACAAGTGCAGTGCTGGAAAGTCAAAGTGGATTTCTGTAAATGAGGTATTAGTGCAATAAGGAACAGATGAGTGCCCGTGGAGGGCAGTTTCTGAGCCTCCCAGACACCCCAGGAGGAAGCGGTGGACGGGGGCAGTTACCCACCAGAACCTGGACGGTGAAGCTGGGTTTGCTGGTGGCCCTGCTTGGCAGGTCATTACGTGCAATAAGAAACAGGTGAGTGCCCTTGAGAGCGGTTTCTCGGCCCCCTTCAGAACCGCAAGTGGAAGACGCTCCAAGATGGGTGGTGGGGGTTCGGTTAATCCACAGGAGCCTGGATGGTGGAGCTGGGTTTGCTGGTGGTCCTGCGTGGCAGGTCATTACATGCAATAAGGAACAGGTGACTGCCCTTGAGGGCGGTTTCTCGGCCTGCTTCGGAACTGCAAGTGGAAGACGCCCCAAAGTGAGGGGGGGCTGGTGGTCGGTTATCCAGTGGGGCCGGATTTGCTGGTGGCCGCTGCGTGGCAGGTCACGGCGTGGAGCGATGGGAGGGGAGTGGAGTGGGAATAGAGGATGCACCCTCCACAGCTACTGCTGGGAGTTGGCTGTGGTAGCAGAAGGGGCATAGATAGAGGGATTCCCATCAGGGGCAACACGACTGGGGTCCCACGTGTGGTGGATGCCGAGGTGTGGCTATAAGTAATCTCAGTCTGCACAGCCATCCTGGTGAGTGGGTTCAGTTACCTTCCCATCTCACATTTGAGAAATCTCGGGGGCTCACATCACAGCTAGGTGGGTTGGAACTAATGTCTCAGGCAGGATGTTGGCCCCAGAGCCCAGATCTTACCTGCCCCCGCTCTTTTCAGTCCACCAAGCTTGTAGAGAGGGTTGTGTGGTGGTGGGTGGCGGCTGAGAAACACAGTAGAAGGCGGGGAGGAACTAAACCAGGCAGGAGACACAGGCAGTGCTTGGGAGGTCTGCACGGGGTGTGGGTGTGGGAGACACCTCTGGGCCAGTGAACCCCGTTCTGTGCTCCTGGCTTGCCCAACCTTGGCCCTCAGCCACATGCTGCGTGCTTTAGGTGAAATCTCAGTCGCTCGTGTGGTGCGGGCATCTTTTCTCCCTGGCTTTGCCTCTCTTTAAATCACGGAGTCTCAGTGTGGATGGCGGGGCGGATGGTGGTCCATGGAATTTGCCCTCCACCTCCCCATCCTTGTCCTGTCCTGTCTGGCCTGTTACCTGAATCTGTGTCTCTTCAGAGCCTGCAAATGAGTGGAGGCCACGACAGCCTCTCGCTGACCGACCTCTCAAACTTTTATTCATCAGAATAGTGTTAAATGCCGATTCCTAGGCACCCCCATTGGACTCTACGCCTGCCTAGCATGGGTACTTTGGGGAAGGTAGAGGATTACTGGGCTGTTCCAGGGGGGAATTTGCATTGTTGAATGTCTATTGTGTTCCTTCCAGCACTCTACTTTCCACGCACACCTGGCATTAAACCTGGAAGACCTCTGGGTGCTGTGCTGGTGAGGAAGCCCTGGCTGGACGAGGGGCTGCTGGGGCTCGGACTTGATTCTTGGGCTGGGGGCTGCGGGCTTATTCTCTTCAGTGGGTCTGCTGATGGGATGCCCTGAGAAGTCCTGCTGTGCACTCAGGGGAAGGTGCAGAGACAGGCTCAGAAAAGACAGACCATGGATTTAAAAATTCCTACTGGAAAATCTTTTATGAGCAAAGTAATTTGCATCTAACTGAAGACAATCATTGCTTGAATAATTGGTTTGTTTACAAAGTTGGTCCTATGAACAGATTAAAGTTTTCATTCATGCCTTATCTATAATGTGAATAGGAGCTATTACCGCAACTTAAATTAGCTTTAAATTTCGTATCAGATTGCAGTCCAGATTACAAACGGCTGCTTGATAATCTAATTGATAAAACGGAGGAATTTAGTGCTTGGAACCCAGAGTGAAGGGAACAGAATTGCTTTGGTTTCTCGAAAGGGTGTTGACTGAGTGGTGACCTGGGGTGAAGAGAAGTGGCTAGAGTCATTACACTCGAGGAGATGAACTGCCCCCGCCTTTCTCAGCTGTCTTCTGGACAAAACAAAGGGTGATAAATGGAAAAAATTCAGCACTGAGTTCGTCTATGCCCTGAGCTTCTCATCCGGTCATTAATGGGCTGTATCTGTGAAGCCTCCATACAGGCACAAAGGAATTAGGCTAGAGTAAGGCGGCCGGCGACCTCTGGCGTCTGGACCGCGTGTCACTTCCTAAAGCCCTTTTGGGTGAAATGACAGTGGCAATGTCGTTGTTCAACGACATTGAGGAGTGTAATCTCACGTATGAGATGCAGATTTTAAATGATGCAGATTTTAAACACCAAAGTCAGGAAGCTTGGTGGGAGTGGCTGTCTTCCAAGTGGTTTTCTGTGCTGCCATGGATGAGGCGTGGATGTGTCATCTGTTGGTGAGATCCACTGGTGAAGGGGCTAAGCAAACCATGGAGGTCGGGGGTGTGAAGCTGCATCTCTTCTGGCATCCCAAGTAAATACATCTTGTAAAACTTGTGAATTTGACCCTGACCCTAACCCCAACCCTGAGTGTTGAAGTCTGGTGCAGTGTCTTGAGCCCTCTTCTGCATTGAGGGTGAGTGACTGTAAATGACCGATTCCTCAGTGGTGAAAGTTCAAATGTAGCTTCCCTGAGGAAGCCAGACCTCGGTCACCTGTATCTCCATTGTAAACACTGCGGCCCCTACGCGGGTGGCTGCAAGTTTCCAGGCCTTCCTTGGAGAAGCAGCCGTGAGGTGCTTGATGATTTGATAACATCAGCCACCTTCTGTCTTCTGTCTAATCATGGTACAAATGATTCTCCTACAAGGAAATGGATCTGGTTTCTTCCCGATCGTTGGAAGAAGCAGCCTGCCTAGGGACTCCACTGTCCTCTGCACTTTCATAGCGAAGCCTGTGTCTGTCTCCAAGGAGTGTCACGTGTGTCGTGGGAATCGCTTCCTTAATTCTTCCTGCTTTTGATAGCTCGGGTAGCTCTGCCTGTTTCAGCCGGGATGAGCAGCGGGTGGTCTCTGGCTGCTGTGGGACTAGGGCTTGGGGGTGCATCATCCCATCCGGTGGCCTGTCCAGGTGGGCATCATTGTCTTTTGCCTGTTGCCTGAGGCAGCTGTGATGCCATGGGGGTCATGCTTGTCAGGGCCAACCCAGTTCTTCCCGTGTACACCTCTCCTGCTGGAGTGCCTTTCCTTATGATGACTTGTTGAATTAACGTGGAGAATGCAGAGAGGCTCTGGGCCTCTCTCTCTCCCATTCTTACTCCCTGGAGCTGTGAAGCCCGAGAAGGGAGCCCATAGCCAGAGGCTCCTTTAAATTTAATTAGAATAAAGATTTGATTACATAGCTAAACACATTTGAAAAGAACTTCACAGATTAAATTCCAGATTCAACCCTTCAGGCCCAGTGGCCACGTTTCGGGGCTCAGCAGCTGTAGGTGGCTGTTGTCTTTCTGTGTTGGCTGAGCAGATTGGGGCGTTTCCAGTTCAGCAGGCAACTCTCTTGCATGGCTCTGCCTGTGGTGAGGGCACCTAGGCTGGAGAGCCTCGTGGGGATCCCTTAGGCCTCTGGCTGCAGCCAGGCTGCACGGTTCCTGTGCCCCGGGTCCTCTGCAGGCCCAGATGGATCCCACCACAGAGCCAGCACTGCTAGACTTGGGTACTGTGTGCAGACAGCAGAGGGTCACGTCCGGGCCTTGCAGGGGCTGGGGTGACTGGCCTCCTTGGCCAGGCTTCTGTTTCCGAGTCTTCAGGGGAAATGCATCCACCATCCACCATCCACACCGTGCACCAGAGGAAAACTGCAGGCTTCTCTGTGGATGGTGAATTGAGATCATGCAGAGTGACTAGGTTTGGGCTCCTGACCACCGTGGAACCTGATACCTTTAGGTGGAACCTGACATGCCTCCATGTGTACATGGCAAAGAGAATGCAGCATTGTCAGCTTGAATCCAGATGTGCTCCCGTTTTGAGGTGGAAGGTTCTGGGAGTATTGGCCATTGGTGATTGTGGTGCCGTGGAGGACTTTGAATGCAGGCACTGGTTTGGGATAACCCTGGTTTCCTGGTCCTGTATGTGGGCATCCCTGAATATCCCGGACTGGAGGAAGGCAGGGCAGATGGGAGGGTGACAAGAGGTGTCAGGTGTTTCCAGCTTTGGGGACTGATGCCATCAGATGGCCGAGATCAGGATGGTGGTGGCCAGGGACCAAAGCAGGGGTGCGTGGAAATGCCATGTTCCTCGGAGCATTGGGAGGACCTCTTGAACTCTATTCCTGGGCAACAGTTCTTCCATTCTCAGGAATCTGTGCCATTGTAATTGAGTAGCAAATTCTGTAATTGCTCTAATTACTTACTGTTAAGTCCCCATGCCAATTACCATAAATTAGCAACAGTGATAACAGTTTGCCTGGTCAAACCTTACCAAGAAAAACCAGTGGACCTAGTTTTAGTTGCCTCCAGTTCCCTCCAAATCAGATTCCTTAGCGGCTTGTGTCCCCACACTTGCTGCAGTTCCTCCTGGGCCTGGCAGGCACATTCCAGACATTCACATCTCAGCTCAGATGCAGGTGTGCACATTATTTATAGAAAATCGCACTGCGCTGTGATCGGCTTGAGCTGACGTTCTCTAGGTGGGAGGTGGAGGTTCAAAAGTTCTAATGGGATGAAATTAGAAATATGAATTTTAAAAATTCACGTGTTATGAACTCTGTTCAGTGATTTTCTCTGAAATGAGAGACTATTTGCAGATGAGGCAGTCAGCCTGCAGCTCTCCTTAAATCTGTCCTAGACCTCGATGCCATCCTTCGGCCTCTTCCTGGGTGTGGGGTGCTCTGCTTGAAGCAAAACCAAAGGAAAGAACGTGGTCTGCATCACTGCAGCCAGCTCAACGCGCACACCCACTAGGAGGGGCGTTTGATCACTTAACATTTTAAATGCATTTAACATTCAACCAGCAAGTCAGCCAGTGCTTTCTGTAAGCAAGCTGCCTGGCTCATGGGAACCTGACACTTGACTTTTTGGAAGAGAGTCCTTGCTTCTGTGGAGTCTCAATATTTGTCTCATTTCTTGAGACTCTGCTCAAAGTGATGAACGTGAGTAAATTAGGACTTTTTTTTTTTTTTTTTTTTTTTTTTTTTGTAAATTGGGCCACAGAGCTCTCTAGGCACAGTCAGGGGAGTAAACGGCTGTGAAAGATGCCGCCTGATGTGAGCCACGGCCAGGCACTGTGGAACCTGGGATCCCATCTCCAGCCTTTCAAAGGACACAGACGAATATAAAATGCAGATGGGAGAGTTCATAATTTGGGCATCTCTGTTCTTTTGAAATCAAAGTGCAAAGAAAAAGTTTTGCCTTGAGGTCTTAACCCATACTTGTTTTTCTCCTGAGGTTTTAAGATTTTCTTAACTGCTTTTCTCTCCCCCAATCCTTGAGGAAGTTCTATCTTCATATCTTCTTAAAAGATATGGTTAAATTCAACACTGAAATATAAAAACATGCTTTCATATTTTTCTTGAAACTGATGTATCTGACATTGGTGAAGAACTAACTGGGAGTATTGGTTTATTTTTATTTTTTTGAGACAGTCTTGCTGTGTTGCCCAGGCTGGAATGCAGTGGCACGATCTTGGCTCACTGCAGCCTCACCTCTTGGTTCACGCCATTCTCCTGCCTCAGCCTCCTGAGTAGCTGGGATTATAAGTGCCTGCCACCATGGCTGGTTCATTTTTGTAATAGTAGAGACGGGGTTTCAACATGTTGGCCAGGCTGGTCTTGAACTCCTGACCTCAGGTGATTCGCTCACCTTGGCCTCCCAAAGTGCTGGGATTACAGGCAAGAGCCACCACACTCGGCCTGGGATATTCTTGATTATAATTGTAACATATCCCTTTAATAAAAACAAAACAGAACAACAACAACAACAAAACAGCTGTCTGAAAAGTCTCGAAATTAAAGAGCTCACTTGGACAGGGATTTGGACACCAGTTGAATGGCCCAGCACACCATAGTTACATGGGCCACTCGGCCTGTTAGGTCCTTAGGGTATTTGAAGTCATATGGATATTTGCATTTCTGCCTCTGGATATCGTGTTAGTATTCGGCTAGTGTTTGAGGGCCAGGCTCAGATCCGGGAAAACAAGAGCCCCTGCCCTCACGGCACTTCTCTTCCATGTGTGTGTGTTAGGAAAATAGAAAGCATAAGATATTTTTTTCAATGAGCTGGGAAGATGGAAAAACAAGCTTAAGATGTTTACTTGTTCAGAAGAAGGGAAGTGCAAGGAACACTCAGCTTTGTTGCTGCTGAAGGAGGCCCCTGGTGGAGGCTGTTTCAGAGGTGGGGTTTCTCTGAGAAAGGTGGTAAGAGGCCAATAGGATGCCCCATCTGGTTTGCCAGAGATGGGGAAAGTTAGTATCCCCAAAACAGCTTCAGCATTCTGGCAAAGCTTTGGAAAACCAGCTACGGTGTAGGACCTTGTTGGCCGCTGGGTAGAAGGAAAACATTGCTGGTCCTGAGGACTGTACTGTTGTTCCACTGCTATAAAGAACTATCTGAGGCTGGGTAATAAGGAAAAAAAATGTTTAATCGGCATACAGTTCTGTGGGTTGTACAGGCTTCTACATCTGGGGAAACTTACAATCAGAGTGGAAGGTGAAGGGGAGGCCGGCATGTCT
The DNA here is from genome assembly GCF_037993035.2 of Macaca fascicularis. Taxonomy (NCBI): domain Eukaryota; kingdom Metazoa; phylum Chordata; class Mammalia; order Primates; family Cercopithecidae; genus Macaca; species Macaca fascicularis. Next base: position 292,273 of record NC_088392.1, on the reverse strand, counting down.
TCACATGGCTGGAAGGGGAGAGAGAGTGAATGGGAAGGTGCCATGCACCTCCAAACAACCAGATCTCAGGAGAACTATCATGAGGACAGCGCTTGGGGGATTGTGCTAAACCATTAGAAACCACCCCCATGAGTCAATCACCTCCCACCAGGGCTCACCTCCAACATAGGGTTAGAGTTCAGCATGAGATTTGGGTGGGGACACACAGCCACACAATGTCAGGCTTCCCATTCTTCTCCTGCACGTGCTTCGCAAATGGTTCTGTCATTGGTTTTTGTTTCTGTTGATACATAATATACGTACATATTTTCAGAGTGCATGTGATACCTTGATTCACCCCTATATTGATGAAATCTGTGTACTTGGGATGTCTTTCACTTTAAATAGTTTCTTTTCCTTGTGCTGGTTATGTTAAGTTATTCTCTCCTAGCTGTTTTGAAATACACAGTAGATGACCCACTGCCATCCCCCTGCTGATTTATCAATAGTAGGTCTCGTGTTCCCATTAGGCTGTGTGTTTGTGCACATTACCAGCCTCTGCCCATCCTGCTTATGAGTGGGCTCTGCTGGGCCCTGTTGACCACCTACTTTTGGCCTCCATGAGATCTGCTCTCAGCTCCTGCTTATGCGCCGTTTCCTTGCTTGACTCGTTTGCTTAACGTAATGTCCTCCAACTCCATCCATGCTGCCGCGGATGACAGGGCTCTCCGCTGTGTGGTGGAGTATTGCTCCTGTGTGTGTTCGGGCCACGTTCCCTTCATCCCCTGTTGACGGGCACTCAGGTGATTCCAGACTTTGGCTACTGTGGATGGAAGCTGAGAGCAGTCACTGGCTTTATACTCGGGGGACGTGAGCCACTTTGATGTTCTCAAGCAGCCTATCCCCAAAGCCCTCCGTAGAATGCCGCATTCGTTTGTACTCATGGCTTCTTCCACTAGGATGAACAGCTGGGAAGGGGCTTTGAGTGAATGCTTGGGTTTCTGTCTTTAATTGGTACCCAGCTACACTGGCCAAGTAGGGGTCCCAGTGACCCTGGACACTACCTCACATAAGGTCCAAAGATGCAGTTAGGTTCTTTTTTTAACACGCGGTGGCTCACGCCTGTAATCCCAGCACTTTGGGAGGCCGAGGCGGGCGGATCACAAGGTCAGGAGATCGAGACCACGGTGAAACCCTGTCTCTCCTAAAAATACAAAAAATTAGCCGGGCGCGGTTGTGGGCACCTGTAGTCCCAGCTACTCGGGAGGCTGAGGCAGGAGAATGGCGTGAACCCGGGAGGCGGAGCTTGCAGTGAGCCGAGATCGCGCCACTGCACTCCAGCCTGAGCTGGGCGACAGAGCGAGACTCCGTCTCAAAAAAAAAAAAAAAAAAAAAAAAAAAAAAAAAAAATGCTTTTGACCTGGGTAAGCTATGGCATTATCAGTTAGAGTTTTTTCATATTGGAAAGGTGTATATTTTATTTTCTAAGAAGGAAAGAAATCCTCTTAAATACTCTAACCACAGATTAAATCATGTCAAGGAAAGAGGTACTATTTTGGGGGAAAATGACCCCTTCATGTCAAAGATCAAGGAGATGACTTACATTGTTTAATTGAGTTAATTATGAAATCTTAAGTGGTTTTAAGAAGATGAGCTGTGGATCCTACAAGACATGAGACTGATACTGATTTAATGTTAGTCAGCCCTGACAGAATGTGGCTAATATTTAAAGCTTGCTCCAGTATTGCTTGATAGATTGTAAGTTAATGTAAAGATCTGTTTGACGCTTTTATTTTACAAAATATTATTGAGAAAAAGTTTGACAGCCAAGGAACGGCCTTCAACCAATTTCTTCCTAATTTCTATCACCAGAAAATTTTGTCCTGTTAATTCCAGAATTTACTTTTGGAAAGTTCCCGTAAGGAGAGCAGAGGTATTGGTGGTTGAATGGTGACTTGAATTTAGGTGAAGATCGTTAAATATTTCATAGTCATGTTTGTCTTGGTGGTTTTAGCAATTTTATATTAAACTTAGAACTGTGAGTCAAACCAAATGTGTTCTTTTGCTTTTGTGATACTCCTTTGTATGACTATACTGGTAAAGAATGATAAAATGTGTATTGGGTATTTTTTCTGTGTAGATATTAGGATTTTTAGGGGAACAAATTAATCATTCTTCTAATATACACTGCTGTGTGTTGGGTCCTTTGTATATTAGTTGAATCACTCTAATGAGGACCACTTGAAAGTCTGTTTCTATAGCAGATGTTTTATATGTTGACTTGTGTTATGCAAAATCCTTCATCCTCTAAGAAGACTAAGCAATGGGTTGGAGGAGAGATTTAATCACCCATTAGGTCTATTCCGAATGCTCAGAATTGAATGCAAGTACTAATTATGTTTTTGAAGTGAGGTGTGTGTGTGGTGGACTCCTTTTTAGGTCATGGGAGGGAGGTAAAGCGAAGATGAGATTTGCTGATGAACATTTGTGCATATGCTAGTGGAGAAGTCATATGACTTGACTGCACCTGCGTACTCTGATTTTGGTTTCGTTAGTGTCCGTAGCCACAAGCCTCAACTGCCTCTGGGACCCACCCTGAGGGGCTGTGGTGAGGGTTATTACAGAGTCGTGCGTCTTAGTGAAGGGCACAAACGGCCTTGTGGGCCTACTTTGGCTTTGTTTGAACGTCTAGATTGTTAAACTAAGTTTAACATTTTGAGGATTATAAATTGTGATTCTTGTCTAAGAAGAGGTTTCTGTTGTCTCTGAAGACAGGAGCCCCAATACAGATGGTCCCTGGCTCCCAATTGTTACATATCTGATTTTTTTTTTCAACCTTGTGATGGTGTGAACTAGTCACACTCAGTGCATTGTTTGGCCCAAGATGGGCTGCCTCTGGATGAACCCGTTGTAAGTTGAAACTATGATGTCAAATGCACTTTCTATTTAGGATATTTTCAGCTTACGCTGGGTTTATTGGAACAGTTTCATCCCATGGTAAGTCAGGGAGCATATGTGCTCATAAAAGTGGAGACGATCTCATAGATACCGTGAGATATAATGTCTCTGATGTTATAGAGATACGATGAAAACAATCAAGTGGGACTTGGAAGCCTTGGAGGGACTCACATGGGCGGCTCCTGGAATGCAATCTTGAGCGCCACTGGCTTCTGGATGTGACATCTGTACCTTCTGCTTAGCCCAGTGTGTTATCGGCTGCTCTCGAGGGCAGAGAGGTCCAGCGTTCCTGTGTTTAGGTATTTGAGCTGCCTTAAGAGGCTAGGTCAATTCTCACTGGTGTCTTCAGGGCTTTAGGCCTTCTGAACAAGCAGGAGGAAGCACGACTTTGTAGAGCTTTGGAAATCTCAATGGACTTCAGGGCCATCCCCTTTGGCAGGAGAGAGCCCCACTGGAGGCGAGCAGGGTGCCGTGCGGGCCTCTGCTGGGCCCAGGCATGTACGGACGTTGTGAGGGCCACAGGACACAGATCGGTCTTGGTTCACAACTGGTGTCGATGGCCACGCAGCATTTCTGCCAGGTACATGAGTGCGGGGACTTGGGTTTTGGGGTGTGCGTCCTGGTTGCCTAGTTGCTTGGAAGACCCCCATTCAGACCCCAGCCTGAGTCACCGTGACAGGCCTCCTGCTTCACACGCCACACGGAAGCCGTGGCGTCGGTCACTGACGTCCACCAGCTGTCAGATGTGCGTGTGTATCTTCCTTGGTCTCGGGATGTGTCTTGTTTTGAGGTTATAGTAAACGTTCTTTACAAGGGGTTTTGGATTTTTTATGTTGTTTGCAAGGAGGCAGCAGGGAGTGCTTGAGCAATGAGATCCCCTTTCCAACCAATACAATTTCAGATCCCAGCAGGTAATTAAGGCAGCGGAGCTGTGGGATCACCTTTGCAACCAATGAGAATTCAGATCCCAGGAGGTAATGACGGCAGCGGGGCGGGTGGCAGAACCCTGAACTGTGGCTGTTTCTGGTGTCTTGCCCCGCGGACAGAGCGTGCTGGGGCCTCTGTGGGGTGAGTGGAGCGCATGAGCTGGGTGCTGCTGGGCCCTGGCTGGCTCCCCAGCCCGTGGTTTATGCAGGACTCGTTAGACAACTTGGAACCCAGAAAGCAGCACGAGGAGAACGGGATTGTGCCTTTCTGGATCCTTGGTGCTTCCCAGTCTCAGACACTGAGTAGGCTCTGAGGGGTCTCGCCGGGAAGACTTGCACAGTCGGCCCCCAGGATGGAGTGGGGCTGCAGCGGGTCTTGCAGGAGCTGGAAGTGGGGGTGAGTGTCTCGCAAGCGGGACCTTTCAAGTGGGCCCAGCAGGATGCATCTGTGGAAATCGTGCCACCTAACGCAGGGCTGCGGCCAGCAGGACCTGAAAGGCTACAGCGGGCTGTGTTTCTGCTCTCTCTCTCGAGTCTCTGCACGGTTTTCCTTGGTTTTTGTCTGTTTGGAGGACGCTTCCCCCTTTCTTGCGCTTACCTAGCCTTCTGAGCTTCTTTGTTGAGTATGACAAAGCCCTGAGAAGGCATTTTTATCGCATAATTGTGTTATCCTGGTGGCTGGATAAATGACCTGCAAATGTGGGTGACTCAGTAGCTCTGAGGGTGTTCAATATCCAAGACAGAGGTGGGAAGGAAATGTTCAGGCAGGCATCAGAGGATCTGTTCTCTGCTTTACACTGGGGCCCTGGTTTGCTGACAGTCTTCACACTCGATCCAAAATGGGGGATAATGAAGTCTCACGGATTCGGCTTCAGCTGAGAGCTGCCTCCAGCACAGTCTTGTGTGAGTAACAGTTTCTGTGTTTGGTGCGAAGGGCGGGCGTCAGTCAGTTGATCTTATTTGTGGTGGTGCTTATGGTGGGTTTTCCGTAAGGAATGTAGACTTTATTAGCTTTGGCAAGGGAATCCTGAGTGATAAATTGGAAGAATGTCTCAGGAAATTCTGGAACCTGCAGTGAATCTGGAATCTGTATGAAATTGAGATTTGGATTCTCACGATTTCCTAATGCTACCCCGAAACCCAGTAGTTGAGACAGTCGTAGAGCTTCAGTTGTGCTGCCCCGGTTCCCCATTTTCAAAGGAACACGTTGCTTTCCTCTAGAATGTTCTGAGCTCTGAGTGCTGCCGGCAGAGTGACCAGCTCTCTGCATCAGAGGGGAAGCCAGGGCTGCGTTCACGGCGTCGCGGCAGCCGGGAGCTGACCCTGGACCTCAGGCACGTGTGATGCTGACCATTTTCTGTAAACTCCAAGGGTGTAGTGGTCTCCTTGGCCGCTTACAGTCTTCTGAAGCTTTTGATGTGTCTGCACTTTGTAGATTTTTCAGAAGTAGACAGCCTTTTCCCACACCCTTGGGCTGAGTTTCGTCAGAGGCTGGTGTGTGGGAAGCACCACACCCACATTCTGACAGGGAAGACTCTGGTGCCCAACTGAGGTCAGAGTGGAAATTTGTTCTTCCTTCCCTCCAGTCTGGTCCAGCTGCTCCCTGCTTGGCCAGAAGAAAATCATGCTTATTCAAGTCGTAGGCAAACCCCCGAAGTCAAACATTTGTCTTTTTTCTTTAATATGCCCATTTAGTTTATATGGAATGATAGCTGGAGAAATGCCTTTTAGGGGAAAATTAATTTCCTTAATTACAGAGAACTTTTTGGATAAAAATCAGGAGGCTATTTTGTAATAAGATCTAGTTAAATACTACAGTGGAAAGCTCCTTATATTTGATCTTACACTTGGGCCCTGTGTGCGTGTCCGCATGCTCGTGCTCATGACGCCAGGCGCAGATGTGAACTACAGGCACAGTACATACTTTCTGGTTGCTTCTTTGAACGTCTTATTGCTTGACCTCTCCGACTCAAATGTTGAGTTATGTTGATTCTGTTCAGAATGTTTATCCCTCTGTCTAGGGTCGAGTCGTCTTTCAGGGAGGAACCGTCTTCCTCATCTCTGTCTCCTACAGTATTGTATATTTAATAGTCAAATGTTTATAGGTTACAAGGGTGACTGATCTGTTCATTAGGAGGAAAACAATGCCAATTTTCACATCATTAGAATGGACTTGTTAAATGATTGTTAGTATAATGAAGTTTCCATGGCAAAAGAGGCTTTGCAGATGTGAGTGTAACGGACAGTGAGATGGGGGAGGACCCTGGGTTGTCCAGGTGGGTCCAGTGTCTTCACATGTGCCTTTTGAGAAGGCAGTACGAGGGTCTGCCTCAGAGGAGGAGACCTGAGGACGAGATAGAGGCCAGAGGGCTGTGGGGGTGAGGGCGAGTGTGGGGCAGGGGCAGGGTCCGGAGGGGTGCAGGGCTGAGGCCGGGGCAGTGGTAGGAGGGGTGTGGGGCTGTGAGCCAAGCTGCATGGTGGCTTCTATGAATTGGGAGACTCCAGGCAGGAATACAAGCTACTGACCCCTTGACTTCAGCCCTGGGACTCCTGACTTCCAGGGCTGAGAGGAGGTTTGCATTTGTGGTAGTTTGTTGCAGCAGCAATAGGAAGCTAATGCATTGTATCTGTTCTTCACCTCCAAACCTTTGAAAAGTAACCCTGTTGTATTGGCCTTTTGTGTGCCCTAAATTCTAATGAGATGGTTTGTAGGAAATAATGGACACAAACGATGGCAGAACACAAAGTTGGACAGAAGCAGCGTCTTCTGTGGTTCTGTAGTTTGGGTCTGGGAAGTTAGATTTCGGTCAGAGTGTGTGGTCTTGTTCAGCGTATACCTGGAGTACTTGTTCAGAGCTCCTGGGGGAGTGGTCTTTAACACTGTTAGGATTAAAACTCCAAGCACATCAGGGCCAGAGTTCCTGAGTCAGTGTTAGGCGACCTTTGAATAAGAGTTGGCATGTAGAGTCTGCCCACTTTACTAGTATGAAGCAGCAAAATCTTTTTTTTTTTTATTTTTTGAGATGGAGTCTCGTTCTGTCACCTAGACTGGAGTACAGTGGCGAGGCCTCGGCTCACTGCAACCTCCGCCGCCTGTGCTCAAGTGAGTCTCCTGCTTCAGCCTCCAAATTGCATGATTTATTTTCCTGTTTTATATACTTAGTATGTGAAAACTCTGCAAACTTTATTAATACAAATGACATGCCAGAACTTAGGAGAATCTGGCATTTTCCCATGCAAATTAGTAGTGATGTGGAATTCCTGGGCTGATTTGGTTTTATAAGACATGGGGCAGATTCTTTGCCTTATTTCTGTGGAACTAACAATTGTTAATCACCCAGCACTCTTACCTCCCCCAACAGCTCAGGTGAGGGGGGTGTTACCCCCACTGTCGTGATGAGAGGCAGGAGACTGAGGCTTAGATGAGCAGGTGACACATTACTGTCCAGCCCCACCCACCCTGTAGTTTCCTGCCATGGCTCAGCTGTCTTCCTGCAAGAAAGGACAGACACCCTGGTGCTGGGTAGAATTCCTTGTGAACCCCTTTCCATCCTCCAGGGAGTTCTTGCTTTACAGTGGTGGCTCATGGGGAGTCCTCTGGCCCACTGAGAAAGTGACTCATGTTGTGACATTACTGTCTCTGTCCGGCTGCTGTCGATTGGGTGATTTGTAAAGAGACATTTATTGCTCACAGCTCTGGAAGCTGGAAAGTCCAAGGTCAAGGCAGTCCAAGGTCAAGGCACCTGCACATCTGGTGCCCCAGGGCCTGTGGCTCACAGACGGCAGCATCTCAACAGGTGTTGCGTGGCAGCGGTCGTCTCGTCAGAACTCACGTGGTGGAGGAGCAGGAGGGCTCCTCTAGGCCTCCCAACAAGGACACCAACCCCAGTCCTGAGAGCAGGACTTCCCAAAGGCCCCACCTCTTAATGTATCCCGTCGGAGATGGTTTCAGCATGAGGTTTTGGGGACATTCAGGCCAGAGCCATTGCTCTGCTGTGGTGTTAGGGCTGCATGGCATCATTACTGCAGCAGAGCCACAGCTTCTTATCTGCATTTGCTGCAGGAGGAAGACGCAGGTGCCTGTGCAAGTTGGGGTTCGGTGCAAGAAGTGGAGACTCTGGGAATCTTAGCAGGAGGAACTTAAGGGCTTTGAGAACTGACACCTTAGGACTGTAGTTTTCTTCAGACTGTAAAAACCTTGGTGTGTGACAATACTGAACATTGCCTGAGCCCTGTGATCCTGTAAAACAGTGATTGTTAAGACATTCCCCCTCCCCACAACTGCGCCCCCACTTTTACTGCAAGAAGCCCCTTCCCATGTGGCTTAGGCTGACTGGCGGATGACCATTTACCGAGGACAAGACCAGATACAGGCCTTCAAACCCCACTTCTCAGCCTTATAAGTGATTAGCTAAACTGCCTGTTCCCACTGATCAATCACTTCCCACCTTGAAATGGTTCTTCGTGGTGCAGTTGCGACTAGGGGGGTGGACTTGTCTTTGACTGTCGCCTTCCACAGAGGACAGTTAGGGTGGGCAGGAAAGAATTCTCTGCTACAGGTCTGCATTCCTGGCTGTTTCCAGAAGTGGGATTTCTGGTGCCCTGGAGTGTGGGAATGGATTTCTAGTGTCCCAGCTTCAGGTGGAGTTGAAATTGAGTGAGGCAACCCACCACACCCATCTGGAGCCAGGAACTAGAGCCATTTTTAAAGTGGCAGTTTCTCCATAAGATTACCCAAAAAATGCGCTCAGCACGTTTCTTTCTTTCTCATATGCATTTGGCCATCTAAAATGGGAATGGTGGTTTTTTGAAGCATGGATGTAGTTTTAAATTTTGAGTATTGTAAACCTTAATGTAGCTTCTTAAAATGTTTGCCTGAGTATCTGGAGATTTACTAAACCTTTGGAGTGGTAATAATGAGTTGATCTATATGACTTTGCTTTCTATGATGCAATGAAAGTACTCTAATTAAAACCTCTGCAGTTGGGTCAGCAGGCGATTGGCCAAAACAAATTCTGCTTTTTGGGTTTCTTTAACCAAACAAGGGAGTAGAGTGTAGGCTGAAGTGGCAAATTCATTTCAGAGCACGCCAGAGCCCTCAATGATTCAGCAGCCTTCTCAGGTGAACGTGTAACATGCCGTGAGTCTTGGCAAGCCTGGCTACTGATGTGTGCACGTGACACCACAGAGCCACACCTAGGAAGATGTGGTTTCTGTGACAAGCTTTGGAAAACCAAAGTTCAACTAAATTATCCAACTTTGTTACAGAAAAAGCTTAGACCAGATGGCCAAAGACCTGATTGTTTCATGGTTGAGACATGGTTATAAAATCGCCCTTACTTGGTGCCAATCAGTGTTGGTCCACAGTGATACTCCTCCAACCTCACTGAATAGTTTGGAGACTGATATGAGACTGTGAAAATCTCCTTAAGGTGAAAAGGGCTCTGGGGCACCTGGGAATATCTGCACACCCGTGGCCATTCCCCTGTAAGATGGAAAGGACGGCTGGGTCACGCGGGAGCATCCGCACACCCGTGGCCGTCCTCTTTAAGACGGAAAGGGCTGCTGGGGTGCCCCGCAATATCTGCACACCCGCGGCCATTGTGGCTGTCCCCCTTTCTGCTCAGTCACCTCTGTGTTCCTGCATTCAGGCTTTGGGACACTCATGAACAGCTCGTACCCTGGGCTGGTGAGGAAAGAGTGGGAGGTTGTTCTGAGGCTCTGTCACTGTCTGCCCTGTCATGAGCTGGGCAAGGCAGTGGCAGTGACCCTGGAGGAGTCTGGTCAGTGAGGGCTCCGGCAGGAAGTGCTGAGGCTTGAGGTGGCTCTGCCAGTCGTAACCAAATGTCTTCCCTCTTATTTCCATGATTCCTTCTAGTTCTGCACCTTGCACTGCAGCGTCTCTGTGTATCTATAAATACACATGAGTTACGATACAGGTGTCTCTTTCCCCTCTTTCAGGGGCTGGGCCCAGGGAGTGAATTGCAAGACCCCCTTACTGCTGGATGCCCACCAGCACGAGGCACTGCCTGCCCTGCTGACGAATGCCTACAGCGAGTCCTGGAAGCCTCCTTCTGAGCACCTGGCCTGTTGACGGTGTATACGGGAGACAACGGAGCTCCCCTTGCCCCACCCTGAGCAGAGACTGGGGAGGCGGCGGCAGCACTGCCCCCGTGGTGCATCCTTGGTGCATAGAGGAAAGTCTGTTTAGCCGGGCGAGGTGGCGGGCGCCTGTAGTCCCAGCTACTCGGGAGGCTGAGGCAGGAGAATGGCGTAAGCCCGGGAGGCGGAGCTTGCAGTGACCTGAGATCCGGCCACTGCACTCCAGCCTGGGCGACAGAGTGCGACTCTGTCTCAAGAAAAAAAAAAGAAAAAAAAAAACACAGCCCATCCTCTCAAAAGCAGGGTGACAACCACATTTATTTCTGGAATCTTAAAAAAGGGCCCGTCTCTTTGAGAGAAGAACATGGCATGTATGTGTGTACCTCCTTTGTTTTTTTTTTTTTGAGACAGTTTCCCTCTGTCACCCAGGCTGGAGTGCGGTGGTGAGATCTCAGCTCACTGCAAGCTCTGCCTCCCGGGTTCATGCAATTCTCCAGCCTCAGCCTCCCAAGTAGCTGGGACTACAGGTACCCACCACCACGCCTGGCTAATTGTTTGTATTTTTAGTAGAGAGGGGGTTTCACCGTGTTAGCCAGGATGGTCTCGGTTTCCTGATCTCGTGATCTGTCCACTTCGGCCTCCCAAAGTGCTGGGATCATAGGTGTGAGCCACCGCGCTGGGCCGTATGTGTGTACCTCTTTACAAGTCTTGCCCGATCTTTGCATTGAAAAATTATTGAAAACCTTAAGGATGTAACTGACAAGAACTTTATAGGTTTCTCCAAGTAAAAATTTGGAAAAGTTAAGTGAACCCATAATGTGTTTTATTTCTGAGTCCCACACTTGGATTTTTAAATGTGGGCAAAACATCTGTATGTTCTTCAGCCTGATTTCCGTGGAATCGTGAATGAAACGTGCTGAAGTTGCCGTGCGGATTTTGTTATGTGGCGGTGACAAGTGGGGCTGGTCATTAAACAACTGGAGGGATCCCTGTCCTTTCTGTGCTCCTGTTGGACACTAGGCACGTGCTTGGGTGTTTTCTGTGTGTGTGGACAAGATGAGGACAGAATTTCCAGATTCACACGGTGGTATCTTCTCCCTTTTCTGTTAAAACGTGTCTTCTGCTGCTTCTACATAGACCAAGTGTTTCTTTCTCTTGCCTGTCTACAGAAACGCTGTTTAACAAAAACTGCATTGTAAACATGTGAAGCTGAATTCCACATGATAAAGCAGATAGAGATGACTGAGTATACTGTTTTGTGGAAGGAAGGTTTAAAATTATTTTTAGCTTTTTCCCTGAAATAGGGAATACTTTTAACTTTTTCCCTGAGATAGGGAATAATGAAATGGGAAAATAATTAAATTTTCCCATATAATTTAGATTATATTTAATTATTAGATTATTCATGTATTGCAAGGGAAAAAGGAACTAGATCACCCCATGTACCCAAATGAAAATTTAAAGGGTATGGGCGAGTTCATTTGAACTCCTTTAATTTGTTTTTGTTTGTTTGTTTTTGACAGTCTCACTCTGTTTCTCAGGCTGGGTGCAGTAGTACAATGACAGCTCACTGCAACCCCAACCTTCTAGGCTCAAGTGATTCTCCTGCCTCAGCCTCCCCAACTGCTGGGATTTACAGGCGTTAACCACCACACACAGCTTATCACCTCTTGGAGACTAGCTATGAGTTTGGGCATTCACTGAACTATATTTTGGTTAATTCTCAAAGTTTGTCACTGTTTATCTTTAATTTGCTAAAAATCTACATGTATTGTAAAATGAGTTACATTTCCTTAGCATTCACGGATTCCCTGTTAGTGGGGCAGAGACGCAGAAGGGCAGAAGGCATTCGGACATCATCAGGTTTGCACTTGAGTGCTTTCCCTGAACACACTGGAGCTCTGGGCTCTGTGGCCCCACGGGGGTCCTCTGTCCACTGAGGGGGCCAGGTTACCTGGAAGGTCCCTCCAGCCTCTGCAATTTTGCCCTTTTCAGGTTAACATCTCATCGTTGTCCTGGACAGCACTGCCTTTCGTTCACTGACCCACGAGTGAACAGCTGGTCAGTGGCCAGTGCTGCTTCCTTCAGCTGGGAGGTGGTGATGTGATAACACTTCCGTGGAAATTGGTTCTTGGTGTATTAAGGGTTCAGTTGTATGTTTATTTTTAATCTGCACCTCTGAATTGGTCTTTTGATTGCAAAGAGATTGCTTACTGGATTTGTTTCTGAATATTTGGTGGATAACAGGAGAACCCTGCTTATCTGTGTGTTCATTTAATGTGTTTTTGCCAGGCATTTATATGGGTGTGTTAGCCCTTAGCCCACTTTCTCTGTGTGGTGGAGTCATTGAAATCATTTATGTGAAGTCTCTCTTCTATTAAGGCCAGAGGACGTGCGGTGGTGTCTCCCTAAACTAGAGGGAAATGGCATTGTTCTGCCCTCCTCCCTGGGAACGCTGGTGTTTCCAGGTCTCTGAACTTGGCTCCCACACTGGGAGAGTGGCTGTGGCTTCTGGAGCCCGTTTTGGGCGGGACTGACTCCTTCATTTGCTTTATTCCCCACCGTCTTTGCTGCTTTGTGACGCAGGGATGAGGGAGTTGGGCCCGGGGGCCTTGCCTGTGCCTGAAGGGCCCGATGCAGAAAACTCCTGGTGGGAAGGATGTTCCTTGAGGGCAGCTTTTGGAGTCTTTTCCTACTTTTAACTAAGAAGCAGCTATTCACATGGTTCTATTCTGCTGGTGTGTTTAAAAATAATTGGTGTAGAGTTGCGAAGATGTCCGAGACACCCATGATCCACTCCGGGCCAGTGCCGGGCATTGTGCTCAGATGCCTTCAGACCACATTCACATGCCAAAGATTCTTGCTTGGTTATTCTAAAACTTACGAGAATCTAAAACGCGAGCCACGGTATGGATTTTCTCTTGAGCCCCCATGACTTTGCCTTGTATTTTGGGCATGAATGACTTCATCAAGGGGAAAGAATTTGAGGAAGGAGCCTCTGAGGCTAGGAGGGGGTGGGAAGGGCCGGGGGGAAGAGGAGGGAAAAGGAGCTGTAGAGGGAGGAACCAGGCTGGGGCTGGGGCTGGGGCGTCTCCCCATGATGCTCCCCCACCCCTGGCGCGAGGCCCCAGGGACTGACTGATTTTCCCACAGGAAATGTGTATAATTGCGTGTCTGTTTTGTGGGCTGGCCATTTGGATTGAGGGAATGTCTGTGTTGTGATTCCTTATTGATTCGAAGGTTGGAAAGGTTTGTGCTCAATACAGGGTCTCTTGGTGCTATGGGAAATGTGATCGCAGCTGCCTTCTGGGTGGGGAGAGCCCTCGAGGCCATCAGTGGTGGCCGGTGTCGGCCTTCGCTTCCCTGGGTGAGCTGCCCTCAGGGTGGGAAGGGAGGTCCTCGGTGGTGGCCGCTGTTGGCCTTCGCCTCCCTGGGTGAGTGCTGCTCCATCCCCGGCTCTCCGACTCCTTGCCTGCACCTTCCTCATTGGAAGCCGTGATCCATCAACTTTGTCCACGCGTGTCCTGCAGACTAGTGCTGACTGCAGGTTCAGGAGTGGTCAGAGGAGGCCAGAGGAGGCCCTCGTGATGCGAAGCTAAACGTTTAATGATGGCGCTGCTGAGTGCATGGGCCACGTCAGCCCAAGAGTCTGAGTAAGAGGAAACCGCGGGGTGGAGGGAAGACTGGACAGATGGGTGCTTTCCTCGGCCCCTGGGAGCACGGCCATGTCCACGCTCAGACCTCCTGGTTTCTCCCATATTTCCATAAACAGCAAGGGAAGGATATGGGGCACCCAGGGACCTCAGGGGTATAAGCTGTGTCCTCGCGTGGCCCCAGCTGTGGCCAGTGACGTTATTCTCTTTAACCTCAGGCTTATTTTCTATAAAAACACAAGGGGACAGAAGTAGTTCAAGGGCCTGTAAAGACTTATGTAATTGTTAATAGGCCTACTTTTATGCTTTCTTATGTATTAAGAGCAAATCATGAAACAAACTCATTTCTGTTTGAAGAAATCTTTACTGCTCTCATTTTTGTGGCAAGCAGCATTGATTCTTTGCTTAGTGAGCGTTAGTGCCCTCCTGCCCAGTGCTGCTGCCTGGCGTGTCCTCGCACACACCTCTGTCCATTGGTCTCCGTTCACTTTTCCGCCTAGAATTGTAGGAGGGGCGCTGGGATCTTAGGGCTAGAAAGAAACCCTGAAGACCACTTTTAGGGGCGACTTTTAGTCAGGGCTTCCAGAGAGACAGCCAGCCGGGTGTGCGTGTGTCTCCAGGGTGAGGCCTGCTGCAGGGACTACAGAGTCCAAGAAGCCCCAGGACCCACAGCCTGCAAGCTATAGTCCTGAGAGGGTGTGGCTTGAAGACTTCAGAAGCGGAGGGTGCAGATCCCACCAGGGTCTGAGGAGCTGTGACCCAGGAGCACGGGCTGCAGAAGACAGATGTCACTGGCCCATCAGCCAGACAGGTGGAGTGAACCCAGTTTTCCCCGCCTTGCTGTTTTACTCGGGCCCTGGGTGGATAGGGTGGTGCCCCCCACACCGGCGAGAATGGGTCTCCACTCAGTCCGGAGACAAACATGCATCTCACACAGAAATAATGCAGAACCAGCCATCTGGGCACCCCGGGCACGCTCAGGTTGATGCACAAAACCAATGCCGCGCGTGGCCCTGACATCTGCGTGTTCGCATCACTCCACACACATTGCTCGGTCATCGCCTCGGTGAGTTTGTAAGCTCGTTGTGTGGTTCTGGGGCTCTTTGTCCCTGGTGATGACAGGCTCCCCACTGTCCCAGCTCAGGTATGGAAGGTGATGGCACCAGCGGCTCCTTGTTTCTCAGACACCTGAGTGGGTGCTCTGTGCAGCCAGTTCCACCTGCAGCAGCATCTGTTTCCTATGCCGATTCCATTCGGAGTATGTGCCTCCCTTCTGTTGAGGGTGCAGCCTTCTTGAAGGGAAGAACTGTGTCCTGTTCGCCTATATCTCTTGTGGTGTATCTCATGGCTGAATAAGTAGCTATAGGATACCTCGGTGGCTGAATTATAGGTTCATTGGAAGGAAAATTTTATACTTAGTTTTTCTTTTTGGGATGGAGTTTCACACTCAACGCCCAGGCTGAAGTGCAATGGCACGATCTTGCCTCATTGCAAACTCTCCCTCCCAGGTTCAAGTGATTCTCTTCCCTCAGCCTCCCAAGTAACTGGGGCTACAGGCGTCTGCCACCATGCCTGGCTAATTTTCGTATTTTCGTTAGAGAAGGGATTTCACCATGTTGGCCAGGCTGGTCTTAAACTCTTGACCTCAGGTGATGCACCCACCTCGGCCACCCAAAGTGCTGGGATTACGGCCATGAGCCACCAAACCCAAGAACTTAATACCATTTTTTTTTAAATCATAATGGGCTTGTTAAATGCTTACATTAATGTTTATTTTTAAAAATGTTATCTGTGACCTTTCAGCTTTTCATAGCACTTCTCGTGTGAGTATTTAAAAAAGGCCCTTTAGTCGTGGGGGAGAAGCGGTTATCCCTTTCAGCAGAGGGAGATGGAGGAACAGGCCCTGATGGGTCTGAGCACAGGCAGTCACCCTAACCTTGGTGCTTGCTTAGGTCTATTCTCCGTTCACCGTAGCCGCATCCACTCTCATTGTCAGCTTAAAAATAAGCTTTTTCCTCTTTCTAATCAGAACAGTTAGTTTGTTAACCATCACGTTAAGGTACCGAGAATGATGGCTTTCAGGCCTCAGATATGACACAAGTAATAAATGCAGCTGACCCTGAACAACATAGGTTTTGAGCTTCGAAGGATCACTTATGTTAATTATTTTCCAACCAAACCCTTACTGAAAAATCCTGGCTTTGTGGAGGGCCGACGTTTCCTACATGCGGTTCCATAGGGTGGCCGCGGAGTCCTGTGGATACGTAGATTTGGGTAAACTCGGGGGGTGTTCTGGAATCCATGTCCCTGTGTATACAGAGGGACAACTGCAGCTTTTTAAAAGTTTGTGTCCTGCCTTGTCCTAAAAAGGTTCCAAGGTGGATGCAAAATTATTTCATGTTTTTGGTTTTCTTGGTGGGATATTGATGTTTATTCTTCAGTGTCTAAAACCCTGAGTGAACAGAGTTACCGCTTCAGGAACAAAGCCAGTCTGGAAACACATATTGAGATATCCACCTTTTCTTCATGGTTTCACAAAAGGCCATGATCATATTTTATTCAGTTGAACTGTAGGAAACTGCCGATATTTGCTGTTTTTGGCCTACAAAATGGCAAGTTCGTATGATATTAAAAACAAAGGCTTCCTGGATGGGGAAAATAGGAATCGGTAAGAACCTGAAGTTGTCTGTCATGGCTTCTGAGTCACAGGTAAATAAACCTGCGTGAGGGGAAGTTGGCTGTACAGTATTTTCCTTCTGTTTTGAGACTGTCAGAAAAAGGTCAGTTCCATTGCGTTGGGTCCCTTTGCCTCACCTTTGCTGCATAGGGGACTTGCCATTATACCTCTTGTTCCCAGTGCCCAGGAGGCTGATGCCGCATAGAAGACCTGCAGGTCGGTGGATGTGAAACAGGCATCGGACACGCTGTGCACCTTGGGACGCATCTGAGAAGTGCGTGCTTGCGGCAGGTCTGAGGTGAGGGCGTGTTCCATCTCCTCTCCCTTCTCTGGCTTTGCAGGCCTTTGAAGTTGGTCCTGGAAAGTGAAATTAGTTAATGCTGATTTAAGCTCCAGGTCAAAGCCGGGGGGCCGAAGAGACCCGCCCTTCACTAGGGGTGTGAAGCATTGGGTCTTCCCATCAGGAGGCAGCAGGGACTCGAGAAAGTCCCACATGCCCTCCAGTTCCCTTATGTTGAAATTTTTTGTACTCGGCCATACCGGGTCAATTTGGGAGGTAAATGGGGGGTTCACATGGGGGTGTGCAGTATTCTTAGGTGTCAGGTGCGAGAGTTGAATTTGTAGAAGCTGTGCAGATAGGAAAGGGCCTGTCAGGGAGTGCTGTTTACATGGAGCAGATTTAACGCGAGGTCTGTGCTCTGCCTGGGTCCGTGTCTGACCGGTGTCTCCCAGTCTGCAACAGGACGTTCACGTGACTTGGCGCCATCGTCCCACTCTGTAGACGTCTGAGGATCTGTGCGCGGCTGCTCTGTGAGAATGAGTTGTGATAATGAACTGAGAAACAGTGAACAAACCCTGAATTGGTTAGCACTGGTTCCACGGCCACTTCTGCCGTGGTTGGAGTCATTCATAATGAAGTGTGCTGGACTCCTATGCAGAGCTCTGAATTTCAGAGGCCCTTTAACTTGGCAGCTAACCAGTCGCTTCCTTCAGAAGACATTTGAGTCCCCTTTACCTACCAGGGTGACCCTGGGAGTTTGAAGATGAGTGAGACAAGCCCTCCGTGTCTTGTGGATTTTACTGTCCAGAGGGGAGACAGATGTGGATGGTGAAGGAGGCCCTATCAGAGGTCAGTGCACGTCAGTTTTATTTCTTCAGTACTTGCTGTGTTCAGGCGGTGCCCCGGGCCATGTGCAGAGCATCTGGGGACCCTGCCCATGGCATCCCAGGCACAGCTAGCGTCTGCGCCATCTTCATACTTGGCCTGAGTTTTGGGGAAGTACCGAGGATGGCTTCTGCCTTTGCTGGAGAGAGTTGGAAGTCAGGGCAGCCCTCCACAAGGAGATGATCGCCAGCTGATTCCTCAAGAAAGGGAGGTGGTCTCCACATGGGCAGAGCAGGGCAGCATGCACAGACCTGGGTGTGGGGTCTGGGGCATGTGCATCTGAGTGGGGTCTGCTGGGAGACAGCAAGGGTGAGGTGTGAAGGCAGTTGGAATTTACAGGATAAATTATCACTAAGACGATGCTGGGAAAACATAAAATTGGGACTCTCTGGGGTAAACGTGGACTTAAGGTGACCCTGGGCGTGGGTGTTTCAGACTCTGAAGGCAGAGATTTAGGAAATTGGGGCAGAGCTGAGCCCCAGACGAGGATGAAGACCACCCTTGGGATGTTAAATGAGACAGGGGTGGAAACCCAGTGAATGTCCTGGGGTCAGTCCAGCAGGCAGGCAGCAGAGGAGACCGGTGTCCTCAAAGGCCCCTTGGGCCTGCCTCTCAAAGTGCTGGGATGACAGGCATGAGCCACTGCTCCCTGCTGATACTTTTAAAATTTCTAAGCTACTCTCTCTCATACCCACTCCCGTATTTTTTTTTTTTTTTTAGACCAGGTTTATGGGTATATTTTTTCCAAGGGAATCAAAAAGTTACCTGTTTGAAGTACAAATAACACCGTGTTTAACAACCGAAAATGCCAATTTGCATAGAAGTTTCCAAATGCCCAGTTGGTTTGAGCCTTGCGTTGCAGTGTCACTACCTGCTCTTAAATTTCTACACGATGTATAGATAGCGAGGCAGGGACGGCTCGTACATCTTCAGGTTTCGATTCTACTAACTTGGGCTATATTTTCATTTATTTTGGCACACCTGTGGATGTGGCAAGCAATGCCAGGGTATTTATTTTGAAGCTTGTCCAACAACAGTTGGGAAGATTTTCACATTTTTAGAATTTTCATAGTAATAGTTATAATTTACAAAGAATTTAAAATTGTGTAGTCATTATTGTGTTTTTTTTCTAGATGTGCCCTGAAACAGGGTTGCTAACTATCATTCTACATCACAGGATTCAGAACAGCACCCTTTTGGAGCAGATGCCTGTAATCGAGGAATTCCGCCTAGTCAGTTCACTTTAAACGTGTTTAAAAGGTTTTCTTTATCCTAGTTGGCACCTGTGGCTATAGTTTGTTTTCACTGCTGAGGAATATTCCGTGATGGAAAGCGTAATTCATCTGTTTTTCATATCGGTGGACATTTGGATTATTTTGGGAGGGTGTGTATGTCTATTCAGCTTTCATTTTTTTAAGGATTTTTTGTAGAAGATAATGTAACAGTGTAACATCCTCTGGTACGGAGCCAACACGAACTCTGATTACAGCCACACAGACTCACACACAGACTCTCAGGCCTTGTTGCCAACGCACAGAACCGTTTACTTAAGTTGAAACACAGTAGCAGAACCTGAAATCATGTGAACGGTTCCTCCGATCTTACACTTGGAATTCACCTTTTTATTACTATGTCTGCTAATTAGGAAGCCTATCAGTTATACAGAAAACTGAGAACGTAAAATTATATGTTTATAACAGAAAAAAACCTTATTTAATACCTCAGAACACATGGCTATGTTTTTCCCTCATGCCCCACCACTGTTTTCTTTGCTTGAAATGGGAAATGATACTTGAAAGCGGTTTTCTAGCGACTGTTAGAGTGGCATAGTTCTTCAGAGACAGAGGATGTAAAGCACACGGAGAATTTGTGTCTGTGGAATGTGATTTCCTGGTCACCTCATTCAGGCTGCTGCCGCCTTCCCCTCTGGCTGCCTGCACCGTGGGACGTCTGAGGAGGTCCCTGTTTCATCCTCTGGAAATTCTGAAGAGGAAGGAGAGGAGGGTGTGCAGGGTGTGGTGCATTTGTGTTGGTCCTTCGAGCTTTCATTTGGAGTCTCGGCTGCCTTGGTGTGGTTCCTGCCTTTATGTCCCTAGCTCGTGGCTTCGTCCTTGTGTCTAACTCACAGGCAGACAGATGGAAAGGGAAGTTGTATTCAGCCAACAGCTTGATGTTATTCTCAAGGCTCAAATCGACTGGGTATTTGGAGACTTCTGTGCAAATTGGCATTTTTGGTTTTTAAACACCGTGTCTTATTTGTACTTGAAATGGGTAACTGGTTCTCTGGGGGAAAATTTAGCCATAAAGCTGGTTCTTTAAAAAAAAAAAAAAAAAAAAGGGAGTGGGTGTGAGAGAGTGGCTTAGAAATTACACCAGTAATGGTTGGGCGTGGTGGCTTAAGCCTGTAATTCCAGCACTTTGAGAGGAGGAGGCAGGTGGATCCCCTGAGGGTAGGAGTTCCAGACCAGCCTGGTCAACATGGTGAAACCCCGTCTGTACTGAAAATATGAAAATTAGCCGGGTATGGTGACAGGCACCTGTAATCCCAGCTACTTGGGAGGCTGAGGCAGGAGAATCACTTGTACCCGGGAGGCAGAGGTTGCAGGGAGCCAAGATCGCACCACTGCACTCCACCCTGGGCGACAGAGCAGAAACTCCATCTCAAAATAGAAAAAAAACAAAAAACTAAACAAAACAAAAACCCGGTAATGAAAACCTGATTGCATCATCTGTAATGGAGATGGCGGATTATTTCATTTTTAGTGACAGGATGAATCGGATATGTTTGCAGTATTGATTTGACAAGGGAAATGGTGAGAACCAAATGTGCCGCCCAGCTTGGGCCTCGCCGTTGGCAGAAGACCGTGGCGGGCAACAGACTGGAGACTCGGAGACCGAGGGGAGAATTCTCACGCTGTGACGCTGGTGCAGTGTGTGCTTCTGCACTCCTGCTGGAGGGAGCTGCCCCTTTGCCTTGCAGGCTTTGGTGCAGTGGAGACCTTAGGACCTGCCCCTCCTGGCACACCTGTGGGTGTGGCGAGCAGTGCCAGGGCTGAGGCACAGGTGCTGAGCCCGGAACGTGGGACGGGAGAGGCTGCACACGCCGGCAGGCGTCTGCTCCAGCAGCCGGGGGTTTCCGCAAGGGGGCGGGGCGTTGGTTTTCCTCCTTGAATTTGGGTGGGGAGGGTGTCCTGGGGTGCTGTGTCTGCACTTGTGTTGCTCTGAGATCAAGTTGTGGCCCCGAGTCCCTGTCCCTCTGCCAAAGTGAGGATTTGCCCATTTTCAGGTCAGATTTCACTTGGGTCCGGGTCTCTAGGTGGGGGGGGCATTCCAAGGGGGCGTGAGCACGGTGGACGTGCGTGGGCCTCTTCCTCTCCCCTCAGCTCCTGGGTTGTGTGTGAAGAGCTGCCCAGCGGAATCACCCTCCTGCCTGCTGTTTTATTCACCAGGAATCGTTCTCACTGTGGACTCTTGAGTCAAATGTAATCCAGGAATGGAACATGCTGTTGCTAGATGACACACACAGCATCAGGAGCTTAGTTGGGAATTATATGATCTTACCCCACACCTTAAAAGTAAAGACTATGGTTGTCAGGCCTCTGAGCCCAAGCCAACCCATTGCGTCACCTGTGACTTGCACGTATATACTCCCAGATGGCCTGAAGTAACTGAAGAATCACAAAAGTGCAAATGCCCTGCCTGGACTTAACTGATAACATTCTACCAGAAATAAGTGAAAATGGCCGGTCCTTGCTTTAAGCGATTATTATTATTATTATTTTTTGAAATTCCTTTTCCTGGCTCATCCTGGCTCAAAAAGCTCCCCCACTGAGCACCTTGTGACCCCCACTCCTGTCCGCCAGAGAACAAGCCCTCTTTGACTGTAATTTTCCTTTACCTATCCAAATCCTATAAAACGGCCCCACACTTACCTCCCTTCGCTGACTCTTTTCAGACTCAGCCCGCCTGCACCCAGGTGAAATAAACAGCCATGTTGCGCTCACAAAGTCTGTTTGGTGGTCTCTTCACACGTGCGTGCATGACAATAGCTAAGGGGATACTGAAGTCTTTGGCAGCTCCAAGAGCTTTTTCAGTTTGTGTCAGGACATTTTAGGCAGAAGGAAAAGCTTGCTAAGATAATCTTACAGAAATGTTTGGTGCAGTGCCATTAACTCGTGGAATAAATGTGTAACTTTGCGTGGTGGCCCTCTGGAAAGAGATGCACTTTGAGTGCACCCTGGTCTGCTCGCTACAAGAATCGGCCGTGTCACCCCGCTTTCCGTGGGTCTGCAGGTGTGCGTGGTCCATTGCCCTGCACTGTGGCCATGGAAGGGAAGATGATCTGGAATGCTGGCGACAGTTATCGGTGCGTGTTGGTGTGTGCTGCTTTCTACAGGGGAGAACATTTCTGTTTAATAAACATCTCATCTCGATGATGACTGCAAGATATTTGAGTCTCATTCAATAGTGTTTCTTGGTTCCTTCTGTTTTTATCTGCTTTCTAGCACTAGGCAAGTGAAGACATGGAAAGTAAAAACCCATCGAACTTGTAGAGACATGGTGTTGTGTAGGAGCAGACTGTAGCCTCTGGCTCTGTTTAAAGATTGTAGTAAACCTCTTACCTGGCATAGTCAGGGTGTAAATTATCTTGTTTAATCGAAATGTGTATGAGTCAAAGCTGGCGCCTGCATTGTTGATGAAATACCAGATTTTAAGGGAATATGTCAATGTGCTGTAAGATACCAACAAAGTTCCTCACTGAGGTTTGGCGCGGGTTCGGAGGAGCTGGGCCTTAGGTCACCAGGGTCGTCTCTGGGAGCAGATGCTCAGTGTGGGCATTAGTCACTTAGCCTTTCCAGAGCCGAGGAACAGCTCTCTGTGATGGTTTTTGGAACCTGTATTTTGAGTCAGTTTGTCCCACTTGACTCGAAGTTGCCGCGCAATTTCAGACCTTTGCCTCCACCGTGCGCTCGTTTTCTTGTCCCCTGATTACTGCCTCGGCCTGACATTTGAGCCTCGTCGTTCATGGACACAGGCTCCGTGGTGGGCCAAAGGCCGCGACTCCGGCTTGCACAGTTCCGTGCCTCTCACCATGGCTTATCACATCACTCCCGGGATCTCCCGTTTAGAGGAAGAGTGTCCCTTTCCTGCAGGCCTGTGTGGTGTGGAAACCACCCCTACCTACCTTTCTCCTGTTTGAACTGTACCCTGAAGCTATTTCTGTTCTAGTCAACCATCAGAATTTAAGGAACAGTGATTTATGTAACTTATCACACTCAGAATTTAAGGAACAGTGATTTATGTAACATCACACACTTAGCAGTTCTTTATGAATTTCATTCTGTTGTGAAATTGCAGTTTTCATGGCTATGCTGGTCTCACGTTGTGGCCCTTGAAATGAATTCCCTTCCCCATTGTGTGTTAAGGTTGTGCCTGGGAGCTGTTGAGGCCTCACCTCTGCTTTAGGGCAGTGGCTTTGCTCTCCTGACAACAGGAAGAATCTTATTTAGAGCATTTCTAATGTGGTTTTTGCTTCCAGACAGAATTACTTTTTTCACAGAGACAGCCACTAAAGTCATAAATTATGCTCAGGATGCACACAAGGGTCAGCTGACAGAGTGGAATCCAGAACAGATCCAAAGACGCAAAAGTAGTTCAGTGGAATTTGAGTCTTTTCAACAAATGGTGCTGGAATTATGGGACAGCCGTATGCAAAAGAGTGAAAACAGGGAGAAATTCCTGTATGAAAATTAAGGTGGACCATAGCCCTGAATGTAAAATACCAAACTACAAAACCTGCAGAAGAAAGGGAAATTGTGGAGACCTAGGGTGAGAGCTCTTAGCCATACCATGATCCATAATCAAGGAAGGAAACAAGTAGGTAAGACTCATCAAAGTTAAACTTCTAATATAAAAGACACCCCTAGGGAATTGAAGAGACACATTTTCGATAGATGGGGAGAAGATGTCTACGAACCATGCAGCCGGCAAAGGACTCGTATCCAGAATACACAGGACTCCCACGGCTCATGACAGAGAACAAACCACCTGACTTAAAAGCGGAAGAGACCTGAACAGATGCTTCGCTGAGAAGGACGGGAGGATGGCCCGAAAGCATCTGAAATGACCTTCAGCATGACTGGTTGCACCGAGATGTGCACCGAAGCCGCAGTGAATTTGTTCACACCCCTGCTGGAGCGCCTGACTAAGGTCTTTCGACAGCCCCAGGTGCTGGTGAGGACAGGCAGTCGGGACTCCTGTGCGATGCTGGGGTTCAGCACGGTGCAGACAGCTTGGCGGTTTCTTACAAAACTGAACTCACACAAACGTGGGTCCCAGTGACCCCAATCCTGGGTATTTACCCTAGAGAAACAGAATCTGATGTTTAAGAAAAACTGTGCCCAGATGTTAATAGCGCTGTCTATAGTTGTCCAAAACAGGTTACAATGTGCCACAGCCATACGTGGAATAATAAATACCCAGCAGCCCCGAGGCCTGGCTGTTGATCACAGGACACCCTGGGTGCACCTCCAAGCATGATGCCCAGGAAATCGTGATTTTGCGAGTGTTTTGCGACAACACTCGCAAAAGACAGACCCGGGGGATGGGAGGACACGGAGAAGGGTGGTTGCTGAGAATGGGAGGGTATGCTTATGAGGCCCCGTGAGTGGGTTTGGGGCTGTTGGACTGTTCTGCTTGTGTGATGACGATTATGGGAATATTTGTGCCGAAATTCACAGAACTGAACACTGTCCACTTTACAGTAATTTTTAAAAAGTGGTAATATGCTCATTTTCGGTACTGTTTTTAATGGAAGATGGAGTTTGCAGATGATTTGTCAGGGCAAGCCTGTCTCAAGAGTTTGTAGACGATTCGTTAGGGGCCTGTCTCAGGGCCGTTGGGTTGGGTTGGGTTGGAAAAGCCTTCTCTGTTGTGGGCAGTAGTACGGGGCATGGAAAGGATATTGCCAAGGAAACATGTAGAATCCTTTGAGGAAACGTGTATTTCTAACTTGCTATAAGATAGAATTGGAAATTGTAATGGTTTTGTTTTCTAGAATCTTGGTAGAATAGGGAAGACAGTGTAATAAAAGCTAATTTTGAAATGAAGAATTTTAAAGATTTTCAACAGCAATTGCTCTAGGAAGTCACCCTGGAAATGTTTTTAAAGATGTTCAATAGCAATAGCTCTAGGAAGAGTCACCCTGGAGTTGCTTCTTGAGCATTGGTTTCCTGGCTGTATCTTCCGACTTTCATTTTTAAGTTTTGCTGTGAGTTGGGGATGTGTGGGAATAGCCATCCCGGCCCTGCAGGGGGGTGCATGTGCCCCGAGGCCTGAGGCACTGTTTCAACCTAGCTTGCAACATGGGGACTCTTGTCAGTGGCTGGAGTAAGAGTACCAGCCTGGCAGGCTGGGGGGAGCCCCAGGGTGGTCTGGGCACTGTCCTCCCTGCCTGCAGGATGGCAGCTGGAGGAGCTCGAAGGCTGCCTGCCTCGTGGCTGTCAGCGCAGCAGCCCCTCCTGGCCCTGGAGCAATCTTTGGGTCCATGAGTCTCTGCACCGGGACTTGCCTCCTGGGACCTCCGCCACTGTCCTGAGGGCCCTGGTGCCACTTTCCCGGTGGGACCCAAGCCTCAGGCAGCTGCGACCCCAGATTCGGTTGCTTTCCCTGCCGTCTCATTCCAGCACGAGTGCTCATCTCACTCAATGTAGAGCCTCAGGTTCCTTCAAGATCCCCAGAGATGGAATCTCCCAATTTAACAAGATAGTTGGTGACAAGATTTGAGCGGCACTGATTTAACTCAGCTTCCAGAGTTTACGTTCCCAAGACACAGTCCTGCTCCTTCCCTGGCCTCATCCTGTGTGGCTGGTGTGGATCCGGGGTTTCCGGAGGGTGGGGCTGAGGCAGGTCAGCAGCAGGGGGATGGCTCATTATTGATCGCTTGATGCCTTGAGGATAACTAGGATTAATGACCTTTATAGGGCTATAGTTTTGGAGTATATATATGTGCGTGTGTGTGTATGTGTATATATATGTGTGTGTGTGTGTGTGTGTGTATATATTTAAACGAGGTAGACATGGTTATCACTGCATTTTTCTGACATGAAACTTGGAGAGCAGAGGGTTTAGGAAACTCCTGAAGCCACACTGTCAGCGGGACCCAGGCGGTCTGGCCTTAGACCCTGCACTGCTTGCCCCTCACCACGCTGTCAGCAGACCCGGGTGGTCTGGCTTTAGAACTCACGCTGGTCGCCCCTCCCTGCCACATTGTGGGGTTTTTCCTGCTTCTGGGCAGCATTTGATAGCTTGTGAAACAAGACCAAGACTTACTATGAGTGGATATGCCATTATCTGAGATCCAGAACGTTTCCTGGACCTGGCGTTGCCGATGTCACGTAAGGGAAGGTAAAAACATTTTCATTGTGGTCACTGGGGTTCCTGAAATGGTATTTTTCCCAGTGAAAGTTTACTCATAAAAGTCTTTTAACTCAATACTATGTGAACAGGAAGAAATGTGTTGGGCTCTAGTTAAATGTCTCAGAGCCGCAGAAGTAAATGAGGGCACCTTCCGAGCACAGCCTCCCGGAGGAGGCCAAGGACGTTTGTCTGCAGGGTTTGCCATGAAGCAGGACTTGGGCAGGGCTGGTCTGCCTAGGGAGGCCTCTGCCATGATGTAGGTTAGTTGAAGTAGTTGACGGGTGGTGGCTTGAGATCGGTGGTCCCCGAGGAAGCCCCTAGCAAGGCCGGTTTCCGTGGGATGGAAAACTGCCGTTCAGTGGCTGTAATCCTGGCTTCACAGGTCTGAGATACAATCCTGCCCTTGGATACTTGGATCCCAGCCAGGTCAGATGGCCCTGAAAGGACATTCGGACTGTGATGGCTGCACCCATTCTCAGCCTCTGTAGGGTCTCCTATGTATGTGTGTGTTTCCATTTTCTTTCAGCACAATTTCTCCCAGTGAAGTCGTGAGAAATAGAAGGAAAGGTGGAATGAAGATGTGATTGAGGAAAGTGTGGTGTGGTCTTCGACCTTATTTTGCCTTGGTTGGTGCTCAAGAACTCCACCTGACCTCAGAGCTGAGCGTTTCTGCCAGGAAGTCCTGCCTTTTATCCTACCTCGAGGCCTGTTGAGACACTCCAAGAAGCTTCGTTAACAAATTGCCTTTTCCTTTTACAGCAGTTGGATATATTTGCAGCAAAACAAAGGAATAACCCCCCAATATGGTGATGAAATGCATTTAAGTATAGATAGCATTCAGTCTTGAAGGGCCTGGGATTTTAATCATCTTTGGGTCATGTAACAAGTGGTGTTGGTGATTAAAATCTCCTGACAGCTTTGTTCTGCCACGTTCCTCAGTTTTGAATGATGATCTTCCTGGTGTTGTACCTTGGAGGGGCGTTTGTGTCAGTAGAGAGCAGAGTGGTGGTTCCCAGAGGCTGGGAAGGGACAGAGGTGAGGCCCCTGAAGGACAGTGGTCTTCCTGGTTTAGGGGTTTGGGGCTCGGCCACCTTCCTGTGTCCGTGTAAATTATACCCAGGATCATTTTCACTCGCCCCACTGTAGTTGAGTATTGGAGCTTCAGGATATGTGTGTGCCCACGTCACCTGGGCCGTGATCCTGGAGTTGGGTGAGGCTGATTCCCGGGTTTATAGAATTACTCTGGGATTATTGAAAACAGAAGCACTTGAGGCATTCATAATGCTATTTCCTGAACGTAATTTATGTTCAGTTCTTCAGAAACATTTATCTGAGGAAGCATCTATAATTTTTGTTTTCTGCCACTCAGTGCTAGAAAGAATTGTGCAACACTCAAGTGAGTGGCATTATTCCTCTCCCTCCACCATGCAAGCAAGATTAAAGGTACCTCTGGCTCCCCTCAATCTTCTCATCTGCAGGGTGCCTGGCATGGCAGTGTGCTGCCTTCCGTCTTCTTTTTGGGGAGAATTAGTTGTGTTTGTGTGTACTGCTCAGCTCAGCCTCGTGCAGTTGTGTGGGTGAGGAGCTTGGATGCTAGGTGACCCTCCCAGGCCTGCCTCCCACCTCCCTAGGCCTTGTTCTAAACTGACAGATAAACAGTGTGTTTTGGAAGAGGACAGCAGCAGGGCAGGAGAGAGTTTGTTCAGACTTTCTCCTCGCACTGACCTTTGAGCCTTCATCCAGCCTGGGCACTTCTACAGAGCTGCGTTTGTGTGTTGCAAACCATTCCCTCCCAGTAACCGTGCTTTCAGAGGTTTGGAAATGTGACTTAACTCATCTTCAATTTAAAGCGTACTATTAAATTTTAGTGTTGAAACTGATGTATTTTATGGCCTTTATTTGATTTCTCTTGATTTTTTTTTCCCCATATGAGACATGGCATCTTAAGGGAGACAGCCTGGTGTTGGCCCCCTTTCCTAAGGATGGAAGTGAATTCTGAAAGCCCTTTATGTAGGCAGCGAAATAATCAGGGAACCGTTATTATAGCTATGTCTGTCCATGTAAAGCGAGCACGACTCATAAGCAGAAAAAAGTGCAGCCCGGGGGCAAGGTGAGCCCTAATGCTGCCTGTGCCTCACCTCCCTGCCATGAGGAACGGAAGTGCAAGCGCAGGTGGTTGAGTTAGCCTCCAAGCCCAGCCTGCACCCCCCTCACATCCCTCTGCATCTGCAGGGGCACAGGCCGTGCTGCCACCCCTCGCTCAGTGCCAGGGCTGATGCATCAGGAACAGGGGGTACTGTCCGCCCCTTGCTCGGTGCCAGGGATGATCTGTCAGGATCCCTCGTGCTCATCTGGTCCTCATGTCTTCATCACCGGCCTCCTGCTGGTAACGGGCTTGTTATTACCTTGGTATGGGTAATAACATACCCATACCAACGTATATAATAACATACCCATACCAAGGTGTTGTGGGGCGGTGCTCAGTCCTCCGAGGGAATTGGCCCTTAGCCGATTCATATTCAACAGGGCCGGGAAATGGGTTCTTGTTCCATGTCCTGGATCCCAGGAAGCCCTTGCCCTGGACCCTGTAATGCCTGGGGTCCTCCTGAGAAACGCTGGTGCCAATGGAGCACAGCCCAGCCCAGCCCCCTCCAGTTTCTCCGCTTTGTAACTGCACTTGTGTTTAGCAAGTCTTCCAGGACTTAGACGCTGCTTGGTGTGAGCCAGGTTTTGTGTGGAAAGAGGACAGATCCGAGCCGGCAACCAACCAGCCCAGAACCATCTTTTATGCTTCCAGATTCTGTGTCCAAAAACTTACCCGTGGACATTGAGGGTGATGCATTTCTGCTCCAAGACATCTGTGGACTCAGCTGGAGGGATGGAAAGGATGTGGAGCCTCTTCAGTCCTGGCCTGGGCTTGGACCTGCTGTGCAGCCTCTCAGTGGCACCAGGGCCCCCTTGTGTCACAGTGGCCTCGGGTTGGTGGCACTGCCCCAGGATGTCCCAGGCTTCCTGATAGTAGGGCCTGCTTGTGCCATGGCGGCCTCGGGATGGTGGTACTGCCCCAGGGTGTCCGAGGATCCAAGGCCAGTGTTCCTTCCAGCGAAGGGAAGTTGTACTGTAAGGTCTAGTCTCGGAATGAGCCTGGGGTCCTATCCTTCAGAGCGGTCCTGCACTCACCACAAATCAAGCCAGGGGAGGCCCTGCCAGAATTTGCAGCTGTGTTTCAGGTTGTTCCACAAGACCTCTTTTATTTTGGGCTACTCAGGTATATAATTCTTATACTCTGGTTTTTTTGAGACAGGCAAAAAACAAAAACAAAAAAAAAACAAACACCTTTTTGTTGCCCAGGCAGTGGTGTGAGCACAGCTTACTACAGCCTTAACCTCCCAGGCTCACGTGATCCTCCTGCCTCAGTCTCCTGAGTAGCCAGGACCCACAGGCACATGTTCCACGTGTCCCCATGCCTGACTTATTTTTGTATTTTTTGTAGAGATGGAGTTTTGCAATATTGCCCAGGTTGGACTCAAACTCCTGGACTTAAGCGGTCCAGCTGCCTCAGCCTCCCAAAGTACTGAGATCACAGGCATGAGCCACCGTGCCTGGCCAAGTGTGTTTCTAATTTCAAAATTAAGAGGACCCAGAGTCAGTTAATGACGTCTCTGCTGGAACGTGCTGCTTATAGTACATTAGGAAAAAATCATCCAGAACTTGGAAAAGGGGCTGGACAGACACAGCCCTTGGAGGTTGTCCGATGAACCCCTGGGGTCTTTAACCATCTGGAGGGATGTACCATGTCAGACTCACTGTTGTCGACCGGCTGAAGCCCAGGTTTCATGAGGTTATGTGTCAGCTTGTAGTACTTTCTCTGGCAGAGATGCGAGTGACTTCGCTCAATGTGAGGCTCATCTCAGGGACTTCATGGCCTGAGGGACGGCAGCCTGTTTGAGCTGATCGCGCAATCTCGCGCTACCCTTATTTTCTGAAACGCCTATGAGTGACTTCTCACACGGTCTTTGAAGCGGCTTCATGCCCGCGCTCCTTGGTAATGATCGAATGCTTTTTTTGACCCCTCATCCCTTTCTTTGGGGGTGATCCAGTCTCAGTTCTCATGATGTGTTCTGCTTCTGCAGGAATTTCTGAAGCTGCTGAGTGTAGAAAGCACTGAGGAGGCTGTGCTCCCACCCCTGTGAGCCTTCCAGGCATCACCCTCTCCCCTTGGCGAGGCGGCGTCCATGGCACACCGAGGAGGCTGTGCTCCTGTCCCCCGTGAGCTTTCCAAGTGTCCTCGTCTCCCCTCCAGGGGGACAGGAGGAACCTTTCAAACCCTTCTTAAACTTGTTTTCATGTCTTTGTTTTAACAGTTTTCTTTGCATTGTCTCCCTTATCCAGAAGTGAGGGTGAACGCTGAGTTATTCACGGGAGTCAAGAAACCACACGCAGCCCAAAGTGACGTTTGTTTCCCTGAAATGATTTGTGTGTGTTCACCTTAAAATGCAATCAGTAAAACAGGTGTGTTTTGAGGAATGACTTTAAATTACTCAGGTGAAAATGTGACAGTTAAATTTCATCATCTGTGCGGGTGTCCACAACCCCCTTCTGTGATTGCGTGTGAGTTTGTGACTTGTGGTTATTTTTGAAGAAAGAAAATCTGTTGCTGGGGACTTCAGATGGTGTGCTGGGATTGTGTAGGGTGGACATCGGGGGCTTCAGTGTGTGGCTTCCTTGAAGAGGTTCAAATTAAGGCTGAGAGTCCCTACTCCAAAATGCTACGAAACCTGAAACATTCTGAGCTTCCTCATGACATTCGAAGGAAATGCTCTTCGCAGCACTTTGGATTTCAGGCTGGGGATGGTCAACTGGAAAGTGAAATATTGCAAGACCCTTCTGGCCCCAGGAGCTTGGATAAGGTCATGGAGGGGGCCTGTGCCGGGTGTCCCTGGAGTGTGAGGCAGCCTGGGCTCGCTGAACTGGTTTTTGTAGGAGCCACAGAAGGGAAAGAGGGTCAAAGTGGCCACGTCTGGCTCCTGAGAAGGCTGGACCAGAAGGAGGTGGGCGCAGAGGGCAGCAGTTGAGTCCCCAGCGTCCGGGGCTCTTGTCCCTGGTGGAGTTGAGAGCCTCCTCTAGTTGTGGCCTCTCCCCTGTCAGCAGCCACTGAGGCCTGAAGGGAGAGGGGGCTGAGGAGTAGAGGAAGGATAGGCCTGCTTCTGGAGAGGGCCAGCATCAGCCTGTGCTAGCCTCGTGTGTTACTCCTGCATCCAGGGTGCACGGCCGTGCCTCGTGGTGTAGTGGTTCCCGGGATGCACAGCGCTTGTCTGCAGTAATAGCTTTGTCTCCGACCCTTGGAGGCAAGTTACCTTTTTCCCCAGTGAAAAGAGGTAGAAAATCTTACAGAAATGCATTTGCTCTAATGTCTATTTTCCGATAAGACATGGTCGCTTAGGCTAAATATTTGGGAGGTCAAGGCAGGAGGATCACTTGAGGCCAAGGGGTTGAAGACCAGCCTGGACAACATAGCAAGACCCCATCTGTGTAACAGAGTTAGCTGAGTGTGGTGGTGCGTGCCTGTGGTCCCTGGTACTCTGGAGGCTGAGGTGGGAAGATCACTTAAGGCTACAGTGAGCTGTGATTGCTCCACTGTACTCCAATCTTGGCAGCAGAGCCGAGACCCAGTCTCAGAAAGAAAAGTAAAAAAAAAAAAAAAAATCCAGAAATGTCATTCTTTTTAAATCATCCCAAAAGAAAAATCGTTTTTTTCTAAGAATGTAAAGGGAAACTGATAAGATTCTTTCCTTGCATTGTTTCTCCTTTTCAAATATGTACAGTAGTCCATCCACATCGTCTCTCATCTCATTACAAAGCAGCAGGTGTCTTTGAGGTTAGTGGTGGTTCTCTGTGTCGCACCTTGGAGAACAGCCAGCATGAAACCTCTTACCACGATTGTGCACATCGTTTGTAGTCCCAATTAAAATCCTCTCCAGAGATGCTTGTGTCGCTTATTATAGCAGAACTTTGGTTGTGCTGAAATGTGCACTCAGCTAATGGTTTTAAGTTCATATCTGAGATGATGCTGTATAATTCCTGAAGCGTATGGGATCAGTAATGATTGAAGATAATTCTGGCTGATGTCATTTGGAGGATATTTTTCACTTCAAGTTAAAGCTTCCTTCGCGATAGTCATTTTGGGATTCATTTAACTATGTGCTTTATTTCATAGCTCAAATTTTCATTAGTCATTTCATACCATAGGATTTTGAAAGCAGATTTGGCAAAATCTTTCTAACAAAATGTTTGCTTATGACGTCCCAAGGAACAGCACTCAGAATTGCTGGTGACTGTGGTACATTTTAAGGCTGATGATAGAAGTCACTTGAACGGTGAGGGCTGCTTTGTGAGGCAGATGGGGTTTGAACCCCGACCCTCCTGATACACCAGTCCTGACCCTGGCCTTCTCTCCTCTCCACTGGGAGATGAGAAGGATGCCAGCATCCACCTCACAGGCTGTCCTGAGAGCCCTGGACTAAGGGCTTGTGTTCCTCTTGCAGGTGGCGCAGATGTGGGGGCTTGACGATATACACACTGCAGGCTGCCAGTGTCGGGGTAATCCAGTGTTATTCATAAAGGGGGGATTTGCTTTGCTCCCCTGTAGACCAGGTGCGGTGCTGCTGTTGTAGCAGGTGTGTGGATCCTCTTGGGTGGTCCTCAGGTGGACAAGGAGTCACCGATTCGGATCCCCAGTGTTAGATGTGAGGGGACCATGGACCTCATTTGTTCAGAGGGGAGGAGTAAAAAGTTTTGCTTGTAATTCCAGGACTGTCTATTCCAGGAATGCCAAACCACTGGCTTTCACCTGACGCTATCGTAGGTGGCACTGTCTGGAAATGAGGACTCATGTTCCGCATACCTGAGCCCAGTACCCATCTCCCTCCAGGGCCGTGGCCGAGCCCTCCTCATTTCGCTGGGTTGCCAGCCTGAGGATCTGTAAGCCCAGTGATGTCTCCAGTCTCGGCCTCCCTCCCCGTGGGGACAGGAGGTGGCTTCAGGAGACTGGTGATGAATGCCTGAATGAAGCCGACTTGTGACTGCAGTTCTGTCTAAGGGCCTCCCCGGGTGTTAGATGTCAGTAAACGACACCTGTGTGTGGATCTCATGTGATGAGAGAAACATTGGGGAAACCAAAGCGTGTGGAGTCTGCAGGTTCTCGACTTGGGGGTGTGTGTACCTGTGTACTTGGTGAGGGGTGTGATGTCTGGAATGATTGTGCAGGTGTGTTACGTTTGTGCGTGTGTGGTGAGTGTATTTAGCAGGTGTGCTGCAGTGAGCATATTCATGTGTGTTGCATGTATTTGAGGGTGTGTGTGGAGTGTGTACACACATCATATTTGGTGAGTGTATTTGAGGGTGTGTATGGAGTGCATACATGCGTTTGCGTGTATAGTACTGGGTGAAGGGGTGGCATGTGTGGAGTAAGCATGCACACGTGTATGCTGTGTGGGGGGTTTCTACGTGGTCCTCCCCTGAGCCTGCTCCTGGGCCCTGCTGTCCTGGCAGCTTTACAGTTTGGTGCGTCTTTGATTCCGGAAGATTCTGGAACCAAATTCTGAAGCTGTGATCACAAACTTGCAGTCCTGGAGGACGCTGGCCCGTGGAGCCGGCACGAGGGTCTCTGTGCTGGCCTCTCCCTGGGCTCTGTCCACAGAAGAGCATGTCCGATGATTGAGCTGTGCGGGTCTGTGGCTCCCCAGCCTCGAATCAGCCCTCGGTTCTGTCCCACCTCTGTTTTTCTTGCTGAGGTGCTCCGGGAAGTGGTGCCTGGGATGGCGTTTTCACCCTGGGGTTGCTTCGCCAGCTGCCCAGGTGCTGGCTGCCTGAGCCCTGCTGCCGTCCTGGGTGGACGGGGCTGTCGCGGGGACATCCCTGAGCACCCGCGGGAAGGCAGGTTTAAGAAGTGCCAGAGGTGAGTGGCTTCCTCTCACACTTGATTTTCTGGAAAGTTCTGGGTCTCCTATTTTTCCCTAAGGGAAGTTAGAAACTGAGTTTCTCTTTAGGGGAACGTCTTTGCAGCGTCTGTTGTTTGAATGTTCTCCAGGTGTGGAATACTCGGGGCCATATGTGTTTGGGAGCATCCGTGTCCTGAGCGAATTCAGTAGGGAATGGAGAGAGGCCTCCTGTCAGCTTGGCCTCTGTTTCCAGCTTGTTGATGGTTGAACGCTGCTGGTATCCCAGGGAGAGTTAAACACTGGGTGGTGTGGGAAGGGAACGTTTGCTCTGACAAGGTCAGTGGGAAAGCATCTAAGCAAACGTTGCTGTTCTCTGGGCTCCTCGGGGTTGAGCTAGTTTTGTGGGGTTGAGGGAAAGCTACCCTTGTTCCTGTTCCTCACCATTTGAAAGGTGTCCAGGACACGTTCCTCTGGAGAGGTGATGCGCGTGAGTGGGGGTCAGTTCGTAAGCTCTGAGGTTATTTGGGACCTGTCAACTGATTTCCTGAACACACAGGTGCTTGGTAAAGGTGTTCCTGATTAGCTAAAACATTTCAACAGGATGTGATAGCTGGTGGTTGTTTAAAGACTATCACAATTTTCCTGCTACTTTTTAAATGCCTGTTGAATAAGGCAGGATTCACATATTTTTCTTTTCCTGTCTGCATACTTGATATTTTGTTTTTTGTTTTTTATGTGGGTGTGCAGCTAACAGGAATTAGAAGCAGTCTCAGCCCTGGGGAGACTTCAGGACCGCCTCAGTCAGTGCTGAAGGGAGGCAGGGATTTGGGGGCTACCACCTCCATAGGACGGACACCAAGGGCCAGAGGTCAGCAATCTCAGTGAGGTCACAAAGACGGGCACACCCAGCACCCTGGCCCATGTGCCTCTCCTTCACCTTTGTCTCTGCTCAAAGCTGCTCTCCTGGGTCATCACGGGTGATCTTTAGGCACGTGATTGGTTCTTGCAGAAGTGGTGTCAGGCTGTGGTCAGTGTGGGCCCTCAGGACTTCCATGTTTTTGGCTCACATCAATATTGGGCAGTGGTGTATGTTTGTTTTGGAGTGGTAGATCCGGTGGATTTTGGCTTTGCCAACTCATTTAATACCTGTTCTCCTAGGCGCGGGGACCCTCCCGTAAGCCGCATGTTCTCCTGGGTTCTGGGGCCCTATCATAAGCCGCGTGTTCTCCTAGGCGCTGGGACCCTCTTGTAAGCCGCATGTTCTCCTAGGCACTGGGACCCTATCATAAGCTGTGTGTTCTCCTAGGCGCTGGGACCCTATCGTAAACTGCATGTGAGGGATCTCAGAGGTGCTCCTTATGAGGATCCGCTGCCTGACCTGAGGTGGAACAGTTGCAATCCAAAACCACCCCCCAGAAAAATTGTCTTCCATGAAACCCATCCCTGGTGCCAAAAAGGCTAGGTGACAGCTGGCCTAACAGGTGCTAAGATGTCAGTAGATTTTTGGACTTGGGCCTCAGTTGAAGAGGATTAGATTTTGAAAGGTGGGGTTTGAAGGCTTCTAAAGGGCAGATTTTTATCTCCAGTGGGGCCTGGGCAGAACTGGGTAGAACTGACCCAGAAGCTGAAAACTAGTCAGGCTGGCTCACTGCCTGTGTCCTGTGTGTGCAGCCTTGCTGTTCATTCAATTGGTGTTGTGGATTCCATCCACAGCCTCAGAGTAGTGGAACCCATTATTTCAACGCTGACCTTATTTAACTTTATCAAAAAGACATGAAAATCATTTAGTATAAATCTTCCAGATACCTGTATCCTTTCTTTTCCCAGAGGATTTTAAGTATTGCAACTTAAAAATCTTCAAAAATATCTTTAAAGGAAAACCTCTAAGTACATTTTTGATGAGCACCCTTGACAGCTTTAATATGTGAAGTAAATTCCCTTGACTTTTGTATTCCTAGAAACTCGTTCATGTTTGCGGAAGACTTTGTATTTTCTCACCAGTGGCCACTGTTCAGTGACCATCATACCTGCCGTGTCTCATTTAGAAAGTTGGATGTGGATGTATTAACTTTTCAGACACACTAACACATGGGCTGTTTGTTTTTGGTTTTGATTTTTTCGTTTTTTCCCCCCAGCTGAATTCAAGAAAGGGAAACAAGGAGACAGTAAGTACCCAAAAGCGTCTAAGTGGCTGAGTGGGGGATCCTACTATGGTGTTGGATTGTGTTCTGCCAGACATCGCTCCTCGAAAAGCTGACCCTGAAAGGGCTGGCATTGCCCTCGCCCTGGGACATTCGTCTGTCTCACCAGAAAATGAAGAATCTGCCAGAGTACTGTGAGTCAAATTCAGTCAGAACTCGATTAACTAAGAGGGTTTGTCTCAAAGGGCAAAACATGAGGACACATTTTTAATTTTTAAGGAGTGCTTCATTGTGAGTCAGTTCTGATGTGTACTGCATTAGGAAACCTCTGAACTTCCACGGTCAGGCCCAGAACTCTGAGGGAAAGTGGTTGTGCCCTTCCCACTGATTTTTGTCACTAGCTTTATTCATTTCCTTAAAACCCTTTTTGTATGAGTTCTATTATAGTTTGAAAAAAATTCACTTAGGTAGAACTGGAAGCGTTTCCGCAGTATTAATACTCATGACCTGTTCTCGGTCTCGGCATATGTGTACTCTATAAATGTACATGTGTGTATGTGGTGAACGCATACTACGTGTATTTACACTGTGCATGTATTTACAATGTATAGGTATGTACACTACATTTGTGTCCTACACACGTGCATGCTGTAGGCATGCATGTACATGTGTATATGTGTGTATCTATGGTCACTATGATTATATGCACACTACATGGACACCTATCTGTTCTGCATGTGTACGTACATGCATGTATTTAATGCCGTATACATACCTGTGTACGTACACCATGTGGGTATCTGCACATTATTTCTGCAGATGTATATATACATATGTGCACACAAGCATGCATGTACACTATGCACACTGAATAAACTTCTGGGTATGTACACACTAATACATATACATGCTGCATATGTATGTACACTATTGCATATGTGTATACGCTTTATATGTTAGTGTACTGATGTACGTTGTATACATGTGCATATGTGTACACTGCACATATGTATGCATGCTGTAGTGCACCTACGTACATTGGATAAGAGTGTATGCTATACGCATGTGTATACATATAGCAAATAGCATACCTATATACATATGGATGTGCATGTGTATGCCATATGCATGTACATACAGGTTATAGTATACCTGTGTACACTGTATGCATATAGATGGGTGTACATGCTATGCATGCACATACATGTTAGCTTATGTACATTTGCTATATGGATGTGTGTATGCTCTATGCTTTTACACACGTAGTGAACTTGTTTGTACACTATATTTGGATGTGTGTACACTCTATGCATGTACACCACATGGATCTGGATGTGTGTGCACTCTGTACGCATGTAGTGCACTTATGTATACTCTACGTATTCGGTTGTGTGTATGATCTATGCAGGTACACGTGTTACAGTGTACCATATACGTACACTATGTGAATGTAAATGTGTGTGTGCTCTATGGCACCAGGAATAGGGCTCCTGTAGGGATCCGAGAACACACTATCTCGCTGGCACCGGAGAGTGTAGGATGAAAACAGTTGTTTGTTGCAACCTAGTTGAAATTTGGCAGGTTACTATATCCTTTGCAGTGATTTAGGAATAGTCACTTCATTGATGTGTGTGTTCCTGAAATCATAAACAGCTCTGTGAGGTGTGTCTCATCCCAAGACGAGAAAGGGAACCGAAACAACAATGACTCGGTCACTTAAGTGAGGTAGAACTAACACAGCAGCTGTCTAGCTTTCTGTATTATAACTTTGTCAGCAGCTCAATGAGAAATCGGCACTCATCAGGAAATGTGTCCACTTTCTACTGTTCTTTATTCGTGGCGTATTAACTGCCTCGTGTTATTCCTCACGATGTAGCAAAATCCCTCCTAGAGTTGTGAATATAAACAGTTCATGACAAATGTAGTATCTTCTTTGTTAACATTGAAAGCGATATGTAAGTTCATCTTCAGACACTGTTTGGAAGGATGAGAAAGAAGATGTTTAGGATAAAAGAATAGAGAGCTTTCAAGTAAACAGGGAAAATAAGGACTTTGTGCAAAATGTTTCCAAATTTGGAATTTGAGAATATTAAATCTCACATCTAAGATCATAGGTAGTTTTTTTGGGGGGTTTTAAAATTAGTACTTGGTTTTCCATGTCTTTGGGAATTTCAGTCCTGATGGAGGATTGCAAGAATAATCTGATTTTTCAGAACAGAAGGACAGTCTATCTCAAAGGTAAATTCCAGGTTCTACCATAGAGAAACAGAAATTGCTGTCAACTTTCTGTAAGGTTCTTCAGTTCTTTCCTCTTCTGTGGTTAAAAAACCATCTCTGGGTTTAGTCTCAGCCAAGTTCCTCTTATGAGGTTGCCTCACATTTCGCACAGCTGTTGAGAGTCTTCATCATTCGTAGTTAACTTGTCAAAAGCAAAACTTTGTACTAGTTAGATCTGAGCACCTTGAAGGCAGGGCTTTGTTTTATATTTTTAATAAGCAGCAGGGTGATGGTAGGACTGGGGCCCTTCATCCCATCATGCGTTCCTCAGAGCTTTCAGAGTTCTTACTGCGTGCCGAGTGTGGTGTTGGCTGTGTAGCATTTAAATAGGAATATGAGGCTCTGCGACTTGGGACGCTCTTACTACCTTCATAGAGAGCTTGGTGACAGTTTAGCATGACAGCTTGCACACCTGTTGTGTATACTTTATTACGGCCCCACAGAAAGGGTATTGATTTAAACGTGACTAATTTCTCTTGTTTATTTTTGCCTTTATTCCTAGTTACAGTCCCGATACTTTTTCTTCCTTTAAAATCTTGCTAATCGCTGGGGAATTAGTGATAAACTATATTTATGTGTTCTCTAAATCTAGCGATTTAATTGGAGGTCATTCTTCTTGTACCATGTGTCAGTGCTGTGTCAGGATGGTTCAGTTTTACATTGTCAAAGGATTAACTAGAGCAGGATGCAGTCTTACTGGAACTTGCTCATTTATGAAATATAGGCACTTTATTTTTTGTTACACTCGAGGTGTGCTCAAATGTAAACATTTTGAGCCGTGTTAGAAGGATATACAAGATTGTAATGAAGAAATCAACAACTTGATCAAGTACCAGCTAATGAACTTTATGTTTGAAGTATATGGAACATGGACCTTGGCAATCAGTTTTCATCTTGACCTTTTATTTTTTTACTAGAATCTTGGTCTGTCACCCAGGCTGGAAGTGTGGAGCACAGTAGTACGATGTCCGTTCGCTGCAACCTCTACTTCCCAGGTTCAAGGGATTCTTATGCCTCAGTCTCCCTAGTAGCTGGGGTTACAGGGTGTGTGCCACCATGTCTGGATAATTTATTTTTAGTAGAGATGCGGTTTTGTCCTGTTGACCAAGCTGGTCTGCAACTCCTGACCTCAAGTGATCCACCCACCTCAGCTTCCCAAAGTGATGGGATTACAGGTCTGAACCACCATCCCTGGCCTGATCTTCTGTTCTAATATTGGTTATTCAGTCTCAATGATAGCGCCTGGTTGTATTAACTTGTTGTAGAAAGCACAATTGCAATGAATTTGGTTGTGTATGTACGTGCTGACTTAGCGTTCATGGCAGCACTGTGAGGTGGGCATTGTTCCTGAAGGAAGGATGGATGGGCAAGTCAGGGCTTAGATACGGGACTTGTGGGCAGTCACTGTTGTCCCATGGCTGAGATCAGGCCTGTCTGTCGCCTGTACACTGAACTCTTTTTTTTTTTTTTTTTTTTTTTTTTTGAGACGGAGTCTCGCTGTGTCGCCCAGGCTGGAGTGCAGTGGCCGGATCTCAGCTCACTGCAAGCTCCGCCTCCCGGGTTTACGCCATTCTCCTGCCTCAGCCTCCCGAGTAGCTGGGACTACAGGCGCCCGCCAACTCACCCGGCTAGTTTTTTGTATTTTTTAGTAGAGACGGGGTTTCACCTGTGTTAGCCAGGATGGTCTCGATCTCCTGACCTCGTGATCCACCCGTCTCGGCCTCCCAAAGTGCTGAGATTACAGGCTTGAGCCACCGCGCCCGGCTTCCTGAACTGTTAACACACGAACGAGCAACGGTCAAGAGTCGGTGCTCGAGTGTGATGTGGCCTGTGGTGTGTGCCTCTCAGCCTTGCTTTGGCTCGGGGTAGCAGGGCAACAGCTCCGTCCCTCATGCGGCCGCCTGGGAGTCCCAGGAGAACCCACTGATACCGTTTATAAATGCCGGGCATCGAACGTTCTCCTTGGTACCAGCACATCTGGAATCGGACAGTGCAGTTAGATTCTCGGCCAGCAAACCTGTACAGGAGTGTGTGAACTCTGCGTTTGCTTCTCCCGGACAAAGGTGAATTCCCGATCACTAGTGGATGACAACAGGTGTGGCCTCAGGAGCAGCACGGAGACAGGCACCCGGGTGCAGGAAGAGCACCTGCAAGAGGGGTTGGGGAACGTGACAGGCGCACGTGCGAGTTTAGCTGTTACCGTGGCAGGTGGGGGGTGGGTGAGACCAGATTTTCTCATTGTTGCCCCTTTCTGAAAAGGGCCTTGAATTGACTTCTCTGTGGCTCTTCGCGCCTCCTTGTCAGGTTGGAGGAGACTGCTCCCCTGGCTCAGGCCCTGCTTGCGGCGAGACGGAAGCTGCTGTTGCTTGCCCTGCCCTCCCTGTGACGTCCTCTGTGCTGTTGTCCGGGAACAGTTCTGCCGAGCAAGCTTGCACTCTGCTCCCTTCTGCTCTTGGATTTCATGTCTGGAAGGCTTGTGTTCTTTCCTAATTTTTGATAATGCTGAGCTATGTTTTTGCAAGGATCACACGTGCCCATACAGGGAGAAGCTCCTTTGCAACTTTAGCATCTTGACGCTCTCAAGCAGAGCTTGCTATCGAAGTTGACAGCCTCCTGTGTTTTTGTTTTGGCAGAAACTGAACTTCAGTCCTAGGACAGCTTCAGCACACTTGATCCTAGCTCTTCTCTCTCACTGCTCCACTTGTGTGTGACAGAAATCATATGCCCTGAAGTTTACCAGTCCCTTCATTTGAAAATCAGTTAATGTATGCGATCCTCATGAGAATTTTACTTTTTATTAAAGCAATCGCAAAGACTGGGTTTTGTGAAACCAGTGTTTTATGTGTATATTACTTGCACTCACAATAAGCTTTGTCTTCTAAATATTTCATGTTTCAGATTAGCACTGGAATCATGCCCTGGAGTAGTTTTACTTTTCCACTTTTATTTTTGGCTAAGGTAAAGTTGAGAACATTGTGATATTAGGTGTAGTGAGCCCTTTTAGCTTCTTCTATGTCTGTTTTCCTTTAAGCCAGAACCAGCAGACGGATACCAGTTTGTGAGCACCTGGCATCTCCCAGGCCTTTCCTGGGTCTTCCCTCAGCTGTCTCGTGGACAGAGCAGTCACTCGTGGAACGTGAACCTGAGAATTTGTGCGTGGAATTAAGTAAATGTCATAGCTCTCTTCTGTGACGAACGGAATCACATTAAGCCCAGTAAATTGTAACAGCAGGTCTTGCACATGCAAAGCATTGAACACCAGGACAGGTAATCAGGCTACGACGCTTCTGGTCCTGCACAAGACCTCCGGTATCACAGCACATTTAACAAATTGGCTGCATTGAGTGTTTGAAAACGTTGGGTATGTACCATGTCCGTGATTTTCGAGGGCCTGGAAAAACACCTCTGTGGTTATAGCAATCTTGATCGTTGGGAGCTTAAGGTTAGTACTGGGGCAGACTGTGTTTTAAAGAATCAAGGTCTCTCGAGTATGTTTCGATTTTCCCATGAAGAAGAAAGATGTTAGCTGTTCTTTCCTGGACTGTGGCTATCAGAGTGCCCCACCATGGTCACTCACACGTTTACTTCATTTTCATTTAACCGGGCTGGGCTTGGGCCAGAGTACTTCGGTTGTCAAATGTCATATGAGGCTGAGGAACTGTCTTCTGCTTCATCGTTGGCATATGGAAATACTGTTTTTCAAAGCATACTCTACTCTCTCATTTGTGTTTATATAAAATAATGGAATGGTTATTTTAACTGTGCAGTTTCCTATGCTTGCTTATTTAATTGAGGAAAGATAATGGTTTTATTTTGCTAAAATCTGTGCTAGGAATTGTGCAAAATCTTTGTGAAATGCCCATTTTACTAGCTTAAGTTATAGATCTTTGTATAGAAAAGAAAAAGCCTATTGCTACAAGGAGCATTGTCTTTACCGATGCAAAAAGCTTTAGGCTTATTGGCCGTGTAGTCAGTAAAATGCATTAGAATGTGGCGAACATTGAGAAAAGCATTGAAGTTTTAAAATCTGCTATGCAGTTTTTTCCAACTCCCTTGCAAGATACTTACTTTGAATAAAAGACAGAATAAAGTGTTCCCATTGAGGAAAGGGGCAAGAGGACTGTTGAGAATGTGTTCTGAACCTGAGCAGTCCTGCCACGCTCATCTGTGATGTGGTGGTGTCCATGGTATCACTTTTACAGAACTTTAAGAATGCTGCTTCTGTGAATAAAATACATTTATTCTTAGCATTTCAGTTTTGAGTTTTGAGAAGTGTAAAAAGTGTTAATGGTTTCTTTCCCTTACAGAATTTGCTTGTTCTTTTTTTTTTTTTTTTAAATGCCTACAAGACTGTGAAGCACATTAGTCACTTAAAAAGAAAAGAAAAAAAAAAAAAGGGCCGGGCGTGATGGCTCACGCCTGTAATCCGAGCCCTTTGGGAGGCCGAGGCGGGTGGATTGCTTGAGCCTGGGAGCTTGAGACCCAGGGAACCGGCCTGGGCAACCTGGTGAAATCCCATCTCTACTTAAAACACACAAATTAGTTGGGCGTGATGACTGCACACCTGTAGTCCTGGCTACTCCAGAGGCTGAAGAGAATCGCTTGAGCCTGGGAGGTGGACCTTGCAGTGAGTGGAGATCACGCCCTTGCTGTCAAGCCTTGTTGACAGAATTTGGACCCTGCCTGATAAACAGCAACGTTCATAACGTATGGGTGAACTGCCCGGCTGCTCTGTCTAGAGTAGAATAAATCCAATTACGTTTTTGTCTTTTATTAGTATTGAAATTTTCTCAATCATCCCTTTGTTTTCATTACATTGTAGCAATATATTGCTGCTTAGAGTCTGGAACAAGTAGGCTTCTCTGGATCAGGTTCTTACTGGATTGCTAAAACTTAGAATGATTTTTCCCCTCCTTGGATGTGACTTATAGAACTTTGCCTTTTGAGGTGATGTGTTGCATTTGATAGCGGACACAGGAACGCCCAAAGAATTCACTTACGGGGCTAAAATGTACGTACTTTGTAGTGTTTCCCTCCTAGAATGAAAACGGTACCTCTCATTTGTGGGTCGATGATGCTATTTGCTGAAAACATTTTAAATTTTATTTATTTTAATTTTTTGAGACAGAGTCTTGCTCTGTCACCCAGGCTGGAGTGCAGTGGCACGATTTCGGCTCACTGCAAACTCCACCTCCCAGCTTCACGGCATTCTCCTGCCTCAGCCTCCCGAGTAGCTGGGA
Source organism: Macaca fascicularis (assembly GCF_037993035.2). Taxonomy (NCBI): domain Eukaryota; kingdom Metazoa; phylum Chordata; class Mammalia; order Primates; family Cercopithecidae; genus Macaca; species Macaca fascicularis. Next base: position 248,797 of record NC_088392.1, on the reverse strand, counting down.
CTACAGGTGCCCGCTACCATGCCTGGCTAATTTTTTTATTTTTGATAGAGAAGGGGGTTTCACCGTGTTAGCCAGAATGGTCTCGATCTCCTGACCTTGTGATCCACCTGCCTCGTCCTCCCAAAGTGCTGGGATTGCAAGCGTGAGCCGCCGCACCCGGCCGAAAACATGTTTCTTTACTGCCTCAGTCCTCAGTTGGGTAGTCTGTTCTTTGTAAGACATTCAGGGACCGGGGACATCTTGAGTCTTGAAAGGCGCTCTCTGTGAGATGGGAATCTTCCGGCTGCTTATTTAAGGAATCCTGCCGGTTGTCATTTACTGGAGAGCACAGTTTCCTGGCTGCCCTGGTCTTTGAGGGGAGGGAGACTGAGGGGTCATTTTCCCACCTGGACCAATGTGTTTATTAAACCTGGCTTGTGTATCATTTGGATCTTTTTATGAAGGAAAAGCCACATCTGTGACTTTCAGATGAGTGGAAGTCATGTTAAAATATATATATACATATATATATATATATATATATATATATATATATATATATATATATGGCTACTATGGAGAAGTTTTGTCCTTGTGACCTGTGAATACAGTCACAGGAGAGCAGAATGTTCACGGTGTGGGTGCTTACAGTGTACATCCAGAGTCACATTCTTCACTAGTATTACGTTAAAAAGTGACAAATAAGAGAAAAATATTTTGCTCATTACAACGTTGGTAAGAAGCTGGCAGCACTCTTGTTTTTGGAGGGGTGTGAAGGGAATATTGAGAAAGTGTCATCAACATTAGACTCGCCCACTCTGCAAATCCTGTGCCAGCTGGAGTGAGGACCCCGTGATGGAAAGATGCACCCCTCTTCCCGGAAGGAGTTGAATCTTTGTAGCGCTCAGGACGCATGGTTCATCTCTATATAAAGGCAGAGTGTGAAACGCCGTGGAGGCTGAGAGAAGCGATGTGGTTAGCAAGTATGAGTGAGACGTTTGGGGCTTGTTAGCACCTGGCGTGTGTGCAGCAAGGTTTGCTATCTGCACATGTGTGATTCTTAGAACACTGGCGTCTGGAGCCATGGGGGCTGTCGAGGGCCCCAGCTCCTGGCGGGCTGAGGAGTTCCCTGTTACCACCAGGATAACCGTGATTTTGAAGGCTGTCACTCAATCCCAAGTCCTGGAAGGGGCTCCTTTCAGAGAGGAAAACACCCCTAGAGCCTCAGGCAGAATTCAGTGATTTTTCTTATAATGTTGCTTAGATTTCGCAAACATGAAACCAAGAACATATTTCAGAATGCTTATGGTTCTTCTGTAACCATGGAAACAAAGTAAGTTGCAGTCGATGGACAGTTTGCGGAAGCTGAACTGCCTACATCGTGAGCACGGCGCTCTCCCTACCGCCCTGGGCCTTGCTCCGGTTTGCTGGGGAGGCTTTGCAGGGCCTCTTGTTTGGGATACCTCTCTCATGTCCCATGTTGCTACCCCTGGTCACAGCCATACTGCTGGGCACCTGCGCCGTGAGGACACTGAGTGGACACGGAGCCGCGGGGCAGCAGTTGGTCAGGAGGTGGCATCCACATGGTCCGAAACAGGTTTCTGTTCATTAAGAATGATCATTAAGAGTGAAAGAAAACTCTACTGACCTGAGAATGCGTCCGCTGAGTTGCATAGGGAAGTGCAGTGAGGAAGGTGAGGGCTGAAAGGAAATGAGGGAGGGAGAGGAAAAGGAGAGAAGGGAAGCGAAAGGGGGGAGGGCGGATGGGAGTGAAGAGGGAGATGGAGGAGGAAGAAGAGAGAGGGCGGTGGGCAGGAGCCTGGGAAATGTGTCCCAGAGCCGGCACCTGACCGTCGTGGGTGCGTCAGAGCTGATCTTCCAGGAGAGGTGGCCTGGGAGGGTTGACCCTTAGGAAGTGAGGGCCAGGGGGAGCTGATTTTTTGGCCCTCAGCGGGGCTGTTGTTGACCTGAGATACAGTCGATAGTTTTCCTGAAGAGATCGTCTGCACAGCCACCGTTTGCTGCCAGGTTGGAGACAGAAGTGCTCCTCCCCATGGATTCTTTCTAGTTTGTGGATTTTTCCCAGTTTACCTGAGCAGCCTGTCAGTGGAAATGTCGGGGATTACTAACATGTCTCCATCCTACAGAGCAGTCGACCAGCTTCCGATCCTGTAGTTGTTGGGGGCACCATTCCGGTCCTGTCAGTGCCGGCCCAGCTTGGAAGCCGCAGCCCGAGGCGCTGGGAAACCTGCGGGGCTCTCACTGCCAGGGTTCTGATGGGAATCGAGCGCTGGAAGAAAGATGTCCTTAGGGCAGAGCCTGGCGAGGAGGGGGTGCTGCTGTTGCAGCAGTACATGGAATTTCAAATGACAAATGAAACAAGCTTTTAATGATGACCAGAGCCCCATGCTCTGCGTTTCTTCAAATGGAAATGTTGTGCTGAAATGAAATTGCTGTTAATCGGTTGCCTCATGCAAGACGCAAGACGGAGGGCTGGGAGCAAAGTAGAACGTGGACTTATCTACAAAGCTTCCTCCTCTCAGACTATCATCAGTTGGATGGTGCTACACAGGAATATGTGAGAATTCGTGTGAGAAAGGTGATGGGTGCAGACCTGTGTGATCGGCAGGTGTGGGGGAGGTTTGAGAGAAGCTTTTGGCTGAAGTGATGTCAGATGCAGGTGCTGAAGTGTGATGTCTGTCTGGATGGAAGAGCACACACGCCTCTGGGCTGTGGGAAACAGATAAAGGAGGAGGTGGACAGACGTGAGTCGTGTCTTAGGAATGGTAGCAATTCAGGCAGACCCAGGATCAGGCTCCCACGGGGGAGGAGTGGATATCAGGACCCAGGGAGCGTGGGGCGGGGGTCATGCCCAGGCCTCTGCGGGTCTTGCTCTTGTGTCAGCAGGGCCCTGTGCTTGCCCTCCTTAAAACTTTCCTGATCCATAAAACGGGCACGACAAAATCCACCTTGTGACACTGAAGCTTAAATGAGATGATGTACATGGTGTCTTCCTTCCCTTCCTGACACATCCTAGACTCACAGCTATGGTAGCAGCGACAGACTGGATGGAATGCTGGAGCCGCTTTGCGCCTGGTGAAGCCACATGGATTTGTGCAGTGCTGGCGACTGTCTCTGAAAGCCTTTGGTCATGGCAGTGGCAGCCTGGAGTGGCTCTTGGCATACTTGAGTCTGTGGAGTGCAAGGTTGACTGGAGCTCCGAGGCCATTGATACTATCCAGGGGTGAGCTGATGAGGCCCTAAAACATGGGGGAAGGCCGAGAGGACTTGGCTGCCAGAAGCATTGTAGATTTCTGGCTTCGAGAACTGGCTGACTTATGGACATAGGAAGGTAAACCCAGATGGCTCCAAAATTGTAAGTCCAGAAGAAAGGTGGGAGGGTACAATTGCTGACTAGGTCATGGTTGCCCTGTCCCTTTGTTTCTGGCCATCGTTTCTCCTCCCTCCCCCTGCCTTTGTGGGCTGGAGGGCCTGAGCCTGCACAGCGGTCTATTTCATGATGACAATGGCCGATTATTACCCTGCAGTAAGAAGTCTCTCCATTTTATTTGACAGCAGTAGTTAAATAAATTTAAGGAGTGATGGTGTAGTAGTATTTGTTTTATTTGTGCTTTTTTTTTTTTTTAAGTGTCATTTAACTGAATGTTATTTCCAATTTCACTGATCACTTTGAGAGGCCAAAACATGCTTTGATTTGTTATTTTGTGTTTGAGCTAGTTTATTGCCTCACAGGAATGCCAAGTATTCTGTTGTCACACATCATTAAGTATCTCAAATTGTGTTACTATAATACTTAGCTGAATTACCTCCCTTATTTTGGCTTTTAAAAATCTAAAATCTGTGTGAAACACAGGATGGTGCATCTCCATTGAGGGTTGTTGAGAAGTGTGACTTTTGCTGGCATGCTTGAAAATCAGTGACATTATTTTATAGAAACACTTTGTAACTGACAGCAAAGCTAGAAGCTCCTGTAAAGGGCAGAGTAGGCAACGTGTTATGCTTTGAGGGCCACAGAAGTCTCTGCATATATTTCTTTTGTGAAAACGTCAAAGTGTAAAAATCACTTCTGGTTCCCTGGCCAAGGCTCGGTCGGGGATCGTGGTTTGCAGACCCTTAACAGCAGCTTAGCTGAAAGCTGGTCTCCCATGCGGTGAGCAGGAGCCTACCTCATTGCTTCAGCCAGGAAGATGCTGCCCTGATGCTGGAATTTACTTCAAAGAAACTTGAAAGCTCTGGCACCGCTGCTCATTTCCATACTGTTGCAGGCTATCTAAAATACGGAGGATGCCGTGGCGTTTTGATTTTGTTACTCCTCTTGAACCGCTCTGAGATGGCTCATCGCGAGTTAGACATTTGCAGAAATGATCAAGCAGAGCTGCAGTCATCTTGCAGATCAAGTGAAGTTTTTTCTGAAAGCTTGTTACAGGCTTAAATTTCTGATCCCGTTCCATCCACTGATCTTGTATGATTGGTTTTGTTTTGCACCCATTTGGGTCTGTGAAGCGTCTCCCCACCGTGGTAGAACTTTAGCTCTGATTTCATGCATGATTCGATATCCTTCCTCCTCTTCTGTGAGGAGAAAGCGCTGTAGCTCCTGCGTGGTTTCCGGCCCCTCCCTGCACGCGGATGGATTGGGAGGTATTTGTGGTGTGTGAACTTGCTACCCCCAAAGGCTCCTTGTTGACTCCCCTGGACCAGACTCTTCCCTACTCCCATGGACTGCACTCCTCCCTCCTGGTTCATTCCCTGGACCACATTCCTCCCTCCTCCTCCCTGGCTCATTCCCCTGGACCACACACGTCCCTCCTGGTTCACTCCCTGGATCACACTCCTCCCTCCTGGTTCACTCCCTGAGCCGAACTCCTGCCTCCTGTTTCACTCGCTGAGCCAAACTCCACCCTCCTCCCTCCTGGTTCACTCTCCTGTGTCCCCACGCCTCTCTCCTGGTTCACTGCCCTGGGCCCCCACGCCTCCCTGCTGGTTCACTGCCCTGGGCCCTCATGCCTCCCTCCTTGTTCACTCACCTGAGCCCCCACTCCTCCCTCATAGTTCACTCCCCAGGACCCCCACTCCTCCCTACTCCCCTGGGCTACATTCCTCCCTCCTGGTTCACTCCCCTGGGTCCCCACTCCTCCCTCTTGGGGACGTGGTAGTTTCTGCTGTGCTTGTGCCAGCGCGATAAGGCTGAGTGGCAGCTCCAGGGCTATGGCTGCTCAAGCAGCTGTGGTGTTAGTGCAGAGAACTGCCGGGATGCAGCTGCCCTTGCTGTGATGCTTCGAGTGTCACAGTCGGTATGGGAAACTAGGTGGGATGTGGATGTCCCAGGAAGGGACAGGAGCCTCCCCTCAGCCTCTGTCAAACAGTTCTCAGCCAGGCATGGTGGCTCATGCCTGTAATCCCAGCCCTTTGGGAGGCCGGGGTGGGTGGATCACCTGAGGTCAGGAGTTGGAGACCAGCTTGACCAATGTGGTAATTTTTGACACGTTAAGGATTAAGGAAAATGACTCTCACTCGTTTGCCTTGCTTTTTAATTGATGATTGGTGTAGCCTAGTAGTCTGAACTTGTTAAGCAACCATTCTTACTGAAAGACTAATGTTTAAAAGTCTCTTCCTCTGGACACGTCTTTGGCTGCTGTAATCAAATGCAATGTAATGAAATGCAATGTAATCAGCACTGGTTAATGGCTTTCCTTGTTTGGCTAACAAATGCTCCTCAGAAACTTTGGTTTCTTGTTATTTTCATTTATAATCATGTTTTAAGCCTTCTAATTTTTCTAGCTTTCCTGCGAGTTGGGAATAATTGTGATGGGTGCTTAGTTTGGGATGTTGACGTATACTCTATGCCCAGCTACTATGCCGTTGTGTGAACACTGATTTCTCACTTTCTCATGAAGACTGATTTCACCTAGTTTGGTAAATTCTATTAATTTTAAGGAAGGGAGTGGAATGCAACTGCTGTTAGGAGGCTTTTTTAAGGATCGGGGAAATGTTGCCATGATTATTACCATTACAGAAGGAACATAAAAATACGTGCTGCCTTCAGTCATGATGAATATGTAAGTCCGCGTCTGGGACTGCAGAAAACGGCAGCCCCAAATCTTAAAATCGTGTGGATGCACCAAGCCCATCTGCAGGGCACTGTAGAGCAGCCTGCATTAGCCGAAGTTGCCCACAAGCCCTGAGGGATTGTGTCTGAGTTTTGATAAGGCTCTGACTTGGGATTTAACAGATCTCCTAATACTGTGATATTCTAAACAAAGACACGATACTGCCCAGGGAGCCCAGTGGGCACCTGTAGGCAGTGTAGGCGAGAAAAGGTTCCAAAGAAGATTCCTGCAGCTCAGCTAGGAGGATTCTGTAAGGCAGTAGACACATCAATGTTCACATGGGAGTGTTGAGCTATATTCATTCCTTTTAGGCAGCCAGGCTTGTGTGTGTGTTTTAGGGGCACTCACATAGTGCCCCTTCTACCCTCACTGCCGGTTGTGCCTGTTTGATGTTGCGGATTTCTGTGTTAAGTGTGTCCACTCTCCAAATGTATCTCTGTCTCTAGAATATTTTAGAGTAGACCATCTATTGTTTAAACGCTTACTTTTAGTGAGGAAGAAATCTTTAAAACGGGCCATACCGACCCTGCTATAAATGTTGAACAATGGAATGTGTAATGTTTAACACGTAGTGTTTAAAGTAGAAGACAGTTTAATTTAGAAATCCTGTTGGAATGCCAACTTAAATTACCACCATCCGTATGCATATGGAAAAGAATGAGAGAGAATGTACAGAATTGGAATTTTGTCTATTTTGTAGAGAGTCTGTAATGTATCAGGTACAAGCCTCACTTCATGATTTAAATGCATGAAGCTGAAATTACAAAACTTGACAAAAACATGGCTTTGAATAGTGAGCCTTTATCCTCCTTGAAATAGTGATTCATTCACTAAAATGTCCACCTGCAACTTTGTCAAACACATTTGTTGCATTAGTTCTCAAGTGAGCTCAGTTTTCCAGACAGGGAGATTATTATTGCTTAAAGTTTGTCCTGATGATGTTGGTGAACAGGGAAAATCCTATGATGTGGATCCTCTGTATGTGTTAAATATCAGATGCGGCCTGCCCAACCCTCTGCCTGTAACTGGGAAGCTTGACTGTCGGGATCATTGTAGAGAACCTTGAGGAAAGCAAAACAAAAAGCCTCTGGAGTAGCAAAAGATGTAGCTGATTTCATGCAGTAAAACTTACACATTTTTCTTTAAAATGCATCCTTCGGAACCTCAGTTTGCTGATTATTTTAGAATCACTGTAGTCTGCTGACAGCAGTCGTGGGAACAGGTGCATGGCCCGGCTGGTGCAGGAGGGTCTCAGAGCGGAGCCACACTGCTGACACCGAAGGAGGGGCTGGAGCCATCACTCTTGTGACTCGTGCAGATGGCCTTGGCTGACCTCCAGAAGAGGAAACGTCAGTATCCAAGGAGGAAAAAGTCTATTAGTTTCATGAGTGTTTGCCTTTGCAATGGCTACAACCCTGAGTTTGTGGCACCTGCTGTCTCTGGAATGAGGAGTCTTCCCTTCCTGGCAGACAAGCTCTAGATGGGAACAGGAGCTGTGGTTGCTAGATTGAAGAGGTTTCCTTCTTGGGGAGGTGGCCTTCGAGCCTGACATGAAGGAAGCTGTGACTGGCGGGAAAGGGCCTTGGAGACAGTGTATTTACCAGGAGGGTCAGTGACTGAGAACCATCCTGTTCCGAGTGTTGCCATTCTGGTTCTAGAGTAAACTTGGGGAGAAACAACAGCCAAAAGCCTCGAGGAATATTCTGTGATGTTGATCACGTTTGGTAGATTTGTTGCTGAGACTCTGAAATGAGAAACCCTGGAGGTGCAGGTCTATCAGGCCGTGGGACGTGGGAGAGCTGCTGCTTCAGGGGTTGGAGTCCCCGTGCCAGAGGCTCAGTCCTGCAGAGACTTCTGCACAGTGGGCAACTGATGCCTCCGGTTGATTGTGAGTCCCCCAGATGAATACCCATGAAAGGTACCGTGTCAGCAAAGAGTCAAACCTGTGAAGCATTTGGAGATTTATTCTGAGCCAAATGAGTTACCATGGCCCTTGATACTACCCTCAGGAGATCCTAAGAACGTATTCCCGAGGAGGTCAGAGCCCAGCCTGGTTTTATAGCTTTTAGGGAGACATGAGACAATCGATCAAATAAATGTAAGATGTACATGGGTTTGGTCTGGAAAGGTGGGACAACTGGAAGCGGGGGTGTCCAGGTCATAGGTAGATTCGAAAATTTCCTGATTGACAGTTGGTTAAGAAAGTTGTCAGATAAGGGGTTGTGGAGACCAAGGCTTTGTCATGTGGAGGAAATCCTCCAGGTAGCTTCGGAGAGAATAGATTGTAAATGTTTCCCATCAGACTAAACGTCTAAGTTCTGTCTAATTCCAGAAGGGAGGTAGGGTGATGAGGCAAGTCCGACCCCCCAGCGATCATGGCCTGGACTAGTTTTTCAGATTAGCTTTGGAATGCCCTTGTCAAAAGCCGGGGCTGTTCAGATGGCCAAAGTGGCTTCGAATTCTAATGTTTTTACAACCAGAAGGTGATTGTGTTTTTTTCTGTGGATGACAGCCAGTGTGGTAATTAATATTTTGTTAGCAGATTAATTTGGAAGTCAATGTGTTTTCAAGTATGTTAATTATTAAATCATCAACAAACAGAGAAGGGCTTACTTTGAAAGCAGCCTGAGACTCAAGAGGCTCGGCAAAGAAAACGATGGACTTGGGAGAACTGATTCACGTGTTTACTGCACCAAGTTTCAGGCATTATGAGAAGTCTGTGCTGATACATTGTGACTTGAGAACTTAAATCTTGATGGACTCTTAAGAGTGAGGCTTTTTTCTTTTTCTTTTTCTTTTAAACGGTCAGCGTTTCTGTCTCCTGTGTTTTGTCTTCCAGCGGTGGAGCACTTTAGGTTTGTGTTCACGTGGCGTTGTTCCCTGAACCACCAGGTTTGTGGCTCCGCGGTCCTGCCCGCCTTGATCGTGTCTTCCCCGCCCCGTGGGTTTTATCCTGAGGACGGTTCTCCGCTGTGTGGAGTGGAGGATCAGTGGACACTGGCTTTACCGACTCATTTTCTATGTAGCTCCCAGTTTCTCAAAATCATAATTGTCTTGGATTCCCTGTGAAACTGGGAATCGGGCCTTGGGCACAGTGCTGGGTGGCCTTGGGTGCAGTACTGGGGCAGGAGGGAGAGATGAGAATAGGAAGGACGGGTTTGTCAGGGGGAAGGAACTCTTTGCCGCATTCCTGTGTCTGTTTTAGGTTAAAGATGAATGGCCGGGTGGTGGATGTCTCCCCTGCTGTGGCTGGACCTCGCTGTGCTGAACCCTGAGCAGGGGCCCCAGCAGCTGCCTCCTGCCAGGCCGGGGCCACAGGGCTGGGCTGCTGCCTCTAGGGTGGGTTGCGAGGGCTCGTGCCAAGTTGCAAGGGTCTGCACTGCTCCTGTGTGACCTGAGGGACATGGGGGAAGCTGGTCTGTGCTCCTTACCTGGGAGAAGTTGAGCTCACCTGGGCCCAGAGCCTCGGGGGAGGTATTAAGGCAGAGGCCTGGAATTCCTGCTTTCCCCAGACAACAAGAAAGCTCAGTGTTGCACCTGCTCTGAGATGCCCTCAGTAGCCATATATAGTTGACTTGAACATGAGGGAAGGTGCCAATTAACCCTGCTCTGTGGAGAGCTTTGAGGAGTCCAGGCCCTGGGCCCCGGGCTTTTTAATATGTTCCTTCCTGAACAAAAAAGAACAAAAGATCCCTGTGGCTGATGCCGACTGCATGGGGTAGGACATGCTGAGCTTGCGTGGGGCTTGCCCCTGAGTTTCCTTGGTGCTCCTCCCAGCCACCACGGACACCAGCCTTTCCAGGCCGAGGCTTGTCCTGTTTAGACCCTTGTTGGTGGGGTCTGTGGTCCTGGATCGAGGGCCCAAGCACTTCTTTCATGATTATAAATGATTCACCAGAGACGCACGGCTGCCCCCAAATATCTCACGAGCATGAGAGCCAGTGTCGCCACCGCAAGCTCATAATTCTCGTAGAAAGAGGAAATTTTACTTTTAATGTGCTCGTGTGACTCAGATGCAAATATTTAATTCCCGTTAAACTTTCAAGAGCTTGAGAACCTCTGAGACTCCTTGAAAGTTGTTCCTTTGCCCCACGACTAACTCTCCTGTGGAAGGAGGCTGGGGTGGTCCGCGGGGTCTGGGGTCCTGCTGCGTTCTCCAGGATTCCTTAGGTTTCATCATTAGTCCCAGCTCTTCAGCAGGTGGAGCTGATTGACTCTGACATTTCCATTATATTGTTCTTGTGTTGCCTCAGTTAGAATAATCAGTATTTACCAGAAATAATTGATGGCGAGATGGGAATTATTGGTGATTCCCTGACATAGGCAGCCTGTATAGATAAGCGTGTTACACGGTGTCTGATTTCTGAGATGTTGGTCCAAACCTTCTCAGCAACACACTTTGAAGGGTAGATTCCTGTGCAGGAGAAGCTCCTTTTCCCCGAGACGCGGTGGCGGCCCCTGCACTGGCATGGCAGGGTGGGCGTGTGACTGGGCAGGGCTGGACCTGCTCCTGTCCGCCCCTGTGCTGGGCGCGTACCTCCGTACCACATGTGTGTCGAGGGTGCCTGCCTTTGTTCCCCCAGCTCGAACTCATAGAATTGTATACCTTCCTGACACATTCCTGCATAGAGATGATTAGATCTGGGGGCTGAATCTCAATCGGACATGCATGTAGGTAAATTATTGACGTGAATGACTTGGGTCCTCCACGTTCAGGGTCAGGAGGCACGGAGTGGGTTTGGAGACAGCTGCCTGGCCTCAGGAAGTTTCTCTCAGAGCCTGTTTCTTTCTCTAGCAAAGTAAATGATGCCTTCCTCACGGGGCTTGACACACGCTCAGTACTCAGATGCTGTCTGGTCTTTATTATAGTTAGTATTTGGGGAACAGCATGGCTGGTAAGAAAATGCGTTATCTTTACAATTTATAGAATGTCACACAAGGCAAGCGTGAAACCAGGACTCTACCCTAATCTGAAGATGCTGGTGCTTAGTCTTCTGAAGCATTTTGTTGTAATTCTGGCGTGTGTCAGCCAAGTCATATGATGCCACCGCATGCGTGATGCCAGCTCAGTTACCTTGGAACGGGGAGCCTGAGGCTGCCAGGGAGCAACCCTCTTACCTCCAGCCTTCGGCGGTTTCTCTCTCTCCTTCCCTCTGTCCCTCCCTATCCCCCACTCCTCCTTTCCACTCCTGCTCCCCTCCCTACCCCCCTCACTTACTCTACAACAGACACCCAGACTTTGACAAATCCCAGCTGGGCCTATTTATCACTGGGCTGGGAAACCAGAGGGAAAGGGGCCCAGTTACTACAAAAATAGAGAACTGAAATAGAATGTGAACTACTTTTGCGTATTTTTTATTTTAATCTGAATATGAAAGGCAAGTATCAGCATAAAATGGGTGCTAACTGCGCCACACAGCTCCAAGTCTGCCTTGTCGGGGCTCCGTGGGTTCCCACGCCCTGGCCTTCTCTATGAGTGTCTGGACACACCGTGGCTGCGAAAGGAGCATTCAGTTATGGTCCTTTGAATGTTGCAGAGTCATGTTTAATAAAAATCTTCATGTTTACCCACAGCCAAGTCTTGATTTAATAACAGGTACTGCAGGTCTCTGGGTGGGCCTGAGCCTCTGTTTTAGAAGCAGCCGCACCATCCGAGGGGCAGGTCCGTGTGGGCTGGCAGGCGGCCTGGTCCTTGGAGCACAGGGTGGACCTGACTCAGTCCTGGCAGTGGGGGGCCTTGCAATTCTAGAATGTAGTGATGCAACCTGTGGCATAAATAAAAAGCCTCATGTGCCCCCATGAGAAGCTGGGGCTTCCCCTCAGTACTGTGGTGTGCTGTGTTTGTGATCGTGCAGATGTAAAAGGGTGAGGGAGATGTCTAAAAACTAGGCTCCCAAAGACAGCCCTTCATGTCGGGTGCTTTCATGTGTCTATGTACACCTGTTTGACGAGTGTACACCTTCACGCGTGCACCTGTTTCACGCATGTACACCTGTTTGTGCATGTGCCTGTTTCACACTTGTGCCTGTTTCGCGTGTGTGTGCGCCTGGGCATTCACCTTGTATTGCGTCATACGTTGTATTTTACAGATTGTTTTTTTTCAGTTTGTATCGTGAGCTTGTAACGACGTCGTGAAGAAAAGAGGGGATCCTGGCAGCCTTTGGCTCTGAGAAACGTGATGTCACGGGAACAGATGAGACAGCCCGGGTGAGGCTGGCAGATGCCATCGTGGCCTGGGAGTCCGTGCACATCCACTGTCTGTCGCTGTGTGACAAGTGACCCCAAAACCTAGGGGCTTAAGGCAAAGTACACGTACGACTGTACAGCTTCTTCAGGTTGCAAATTCAGGGCAGCCTTGCTGAGCGGCTCTGGCCCAGTCCCCCGGGTCACCGTGAAGATGCTGTCCAGGGCTGCAGCCATCTGTAGGCTCAGCTGGGCTGGAGGTTCTGCTCCAGGATGCTGTGCTGACGTGTCTGCGGGCAGAGGCCTGGTCCTCCACACCTGGCCCCTCCCTGGGGCTGCCAAGTGCATTCCTGCCCAGGGCCGCTTCTTTCCCCAGAGACGTAGCAGTGCTGGTCTTATGCTCAGCGTCAAGGTGGCCGGGTCAGGAGCAAAGACTTGTTTCCCCTACTCGGCGACTACTCCTGCAGGGCTGGACGACAGTGGAGGTCGCGCAGGAAGGTGTTCGCTGAAGACCGTGCTCTGTGACTTGACGGGTGTTCCTCCCAGGAGGGTGAAATGGAGACTGGACGCTGGGAGCGGCATCCTGCGTGACCCCACGTGTAGTGGGCTCACAGCAGAGCTAAGTCCTTCCTTTACAGATACTTTTCAGAGTTTGCCCGTCTTTAGATTCTCTGATTAACATGTCTGAGGAGGGTCCCAGGAGTCTGCCACCTGCCAGGCCAAGGAGGTTCCCTACATGTAGCTGGTACCCTGACACCCTGAGAAACGTGACTCGAGAGGATCACCTGAGTTTCCTAAATGAGTCATCTGCCTTCTCTTCCCTTTGCTTTTATGCTTCCCCCAGGGTGGGTCAGTCCTGTCAGCCGCAGCGATACCTGCATGCTGGGGTTCCAAGGAGATTGGGGGTGTGTGTGGTCCCCCAGGGAGATTTGGTGACTGAGGATGCTGTCATAGCAGCCAACATGTCCCTATCGTTTTCACTTTTAATGAAGTTCAGTTACTAGGTTTTCTGAGGCACAATGATGTCTTTGTGAAAAATTGGTGATCAGGGAAGCAAGCAAGTATGGGAAAATGATCCTGCCCTTAAATCTAAAAAATGATGAAACAGCAAAGAGCGCTGAAGAGCCCATGAACCTCCTCATGGGGCAGTGAGGAGACACCTCAGTAATGGCTTAAAAAAAAATGAGACCATACTGAAGAAAAAGTACACTAAATTTTGGGTCTCCTATGGGTAAAGAGATTGTGGTTTACATTTTGGAGGCATGCATTTATATACTTATTTTTCTTTGCTGGATTTAGAATTAGTTGAAATAATTGTGTTTTTTAAATTTAAAAAAATGGGGTATACGAAGTCTAATCTCTTTGTGACATTTCTGTACTGTGAGACTCCACATACAAAAGTGAAGCCCAGACTGTCTATCTCTAATGAACCAGAGAGAGGTGGTCATCTCCTACAGGCCGGTCTGGTCTCCAGGCATCTGGCCATCCTCCCAGTCTTGGGCACACCTGCATCACTGGTGCTTCCTGCCAGACTGTGACTCTGCCCAGGTTTCAGGAGCACCCGGAACAGTTTTCCTAGGGCCTCCTGCTTTGTCCTGGCTCCTGGAAGCACAGGCTTTTGATGAAGGGCTCCCCACTGCTAGGTAAATTGGTGATTGCCCCACAGTCTGTGTTTCTTGCATGGGGCGCAGAGAGTCTGGGCGTGGTGTCGTGGCCCTGGAGCCAGCTCTAGGACTGCCCGGCGGCCTTGCCTCCGCCCCTCATCTGGGAACAGGGCAGTGGGGAGGAGAAGGGAAGCAGGGTCTTGCCCCTTCTGCGTCTCGAGAACACGGGAACACATCGTCCCATTGCCTCGCACCATTCACAGCCCAAGCTTGTGTGAAGTATTATTTTATAACCTCCCCTGACAATGATGTATTTTATATAAGCAGCACATAAAGTGGTAATTTAATACCCTATCGAGGAGGATTAAACAATAAGGAGCAGATATCGCTGTAGAAAAGTTACTTTATCCGGGAAACATTTATCTACTGCAGGTGGATGTGAACCATGGCTTCCTCCTCGGTGGCTCCTGACGAGCCTATGAGATTCTGTCCTGTTCGCCACTGTTAGTTATAAGCTACACCTTTCCTTCTATGACGTTAGTTACAAGCTCTACCTTTCCTTCTATGATGTTAGTTATAAGCTCTACCTTTCCTTCTATGATGTTTATTTCTTGTCTGTTCACCACTGTTACAGTTATAAGCTATACTTTTCCTTCTGCGATGTGTATTTCTTGCCTATTCACCACTGTTAGTTACAAGCTATACTTTTTCTTCTGTGCTGTATATTTCTTGAAGGCATGGACTAAATCCTAATTCCACAGTATTTGATGAACACGCTCAAGAGATACTTGTTTGAATGAATGGATTAATGGAAAATAGAAGTGGTGACTTCACTTTTAATTCATTATGTCAAACTTTGTTTACATGGAAAATTTTATGGTCCTTTGGATAAACAGGGCCTCTGTGCAGGGTTGTTAGAGATTGTGAGAGTGCCTCAAATGGCTCTGTGGCTCTAGGCCCACAAAGGTCTTCAGGGACTTGGTGGCGGCACCTGTGTTGAAAACTGAGTTCTGCAAATCCATTCGAGTGACCTGCCAGCACACACAATCCTACTTCCCAATTGATTTCTGCACAGAGGCTTCTCCTGAATGCCCCAGGTGAACGTGGGTTTAGCCAGCACTGCTGGGCTTCCACAGCAAGCCAGGGTGCTGCAGGGATGAAAGAGAAGAGGGGTAGGACCAGGATCTTCCTGGGACCCAGTCCCCGTGTGGGGAACGCTGCCTGGCCTGGCTCTTCTGTGGGAGGTCAGGGAAATGATGGCATGGAGGGACTGTTGGCATGAGCTGCTTGCTCAAACATAGATCCCAGTTCTGTGTGAGAGGCAAAATAGAAATTTATGTGGATATCATCAGTAACATAGCAAATATGGGCTTCTTCCCTAGGGTGGCTGACCCTCTTGCTCATCTGCTGAGCAAAGGCCAGGCCCGGCCTTCTGGGCCTCCACAGTGAGCTTTTCCCAAGCTCTGTCCACTCCGTGGAGATGGCCGCAGCCAGGGCAGACAACGGGGTGTTTGCCACTTTTTGTTTTTCTTTTTCGAGACGGAGTCTTGCTCTGTTGCCCAGGCTGGAGTACAGTGGTGTGATCTCGGCTCAGTGCAAGCTCCGCCTCCCAGGTCACGCCATTCTCCTGCCTCACCCTCTCGAGTAGCTGGGACCACAGGTGTCTGCCACCACACCAGGCTAGGTTTTTGCGTTTTTAGTAGAGACGAGGCTTCACCGTTTTAGCCAGGATGGTCTCAATCTCCTGACCTTGTGATCCACCCGCCTCGGCCTGCCAAAGTGCTGGGATTACAGGCATGAGCCACCACACCCGGCCAGGTATTTGTCGGTTTTTGAAAGCTTCATTTAAAGAATGAAATAGACTGAACAGAATTACTTCCTTTTGAATGTTTAATACTTAATCTACCAGAACACTTAAATACAGTTAATGTATAATAAGAAAGAACTTTCCCTCCGTTTCCAAAGCAAAAGTATAAACAATCTTTTACTTGGCAGGGATTTCACTATGTTTCTTAAAAGCCAGCAAGCACTTTTCCTGAAATAGACCCGTCTCTTCCTCTGCATAGATCCTATGAACATTTTAGCTACATTTCTGCTATATCTTGATGTGTGATAGATTATAGAAAATTCCTTGCTACTGGAACTTCACGATGCTTTCCTTTGAAACATCAAATAGAAAGTATGGATAGTAAATCTCAGATTAGTTGCCATTCTTGGTCTTGGTAGAGCTGCCACCAACAGCCTCTGTCAATTACAACAGAGTGTGTCTCCCCAGCAACTAGGTTTAGATTGCAGACCAAGCCACGATCACCCAGGATTCAGTGCAACGTCTTCCAAAGCTGTAGCCACTGCTCCTGGAAAAGATTTGAGAAGCCCTCCCTTTGATGCCTGTGCATGGCTGTTCTCAGATCACAGCAGCTGCAGCAGCATCTCGGAGGATGCCGGCAGGGGTGTCCTGGGTACTGACTCCACGGCAGGGGCCTGCAGTATCTGAATGAAATGGCCGTGACACTGTGCACCCTAGAGGAGTCCACAGCCACGTTTCAAAGGTGCAGTGGCCCGAGGTGAACCCCAGAGCACTGAGGAGCCTGGAGTTGACCTGTCACAACTCCATTGAGAGAACTGACTGAATTCCGTACCTATGTGGGCAAAAGATGGCTATTTGCGCTTGGCTCCTCCCCAGGACAGGGCAAGGGAGGTTGTCTGTACAGCTAGTGGGAGCTTGACTCTGTTCACACTCAGGGCTGAGTCACTCTTCTTTCTGTGAGCCCAGGGAAGATAGACATGCCTAGCTTTCATGGAAGAGAGACCTGATGAGTCGAAGCTGAGCTTCAAGATGGTCGGTGTTGTGGTGTGCGTGGCGGGTTCCGAGTCGGTGTGTGCTGAGTGGGGACCCGGCTGCTGCTGTCGCTATTGGGCTCAGCAGACGCTGCGGGGGACGTGGCTCCTGTGGTACTTGGTTTTCTCCTCACAGAGGTGGGTTTCCCTGCGGTGAAGGTGTTGGTGCTGTGACAGGCAGCCTGGCAGGAGGAAAGGTGTCGTGGGGTTGTGCCCCGAGGCCCCCTTCCCCTTGAGGAGCAGGAAGTGGGTTTGGGACCCAGCTTCCCGCTGCGCTCCCTTGCTAGGTTCTTGGCCTCGGGGGCCAGGAGAAGCTGAGTGCAGGGCTGAAACCTGGACCCCTTCCACAGCCTCCGCGGCACTTGTGGTGGTATGCGGGACATGGCCCTTGGAACTCCAAGCCCTACCCTGGCATGCCCGCCCGTTGGGGCGTCTCGGGCACCTGCTGTGTGCTAGGCTCCCTGGTGGGGTGGGCGGTAGCAAGGGCTGTGGGGTAGAGGGGACACGGTACGCAGATGATGATGAGAAGCATCAGGGAGGCAGTCAAAGCACAGCTGAGACTTGCAAGGAGGGGACTGGCTGTGGGTGTTAGGGCTCAGGGAGCTGCCTCTACTCAGAGCCACAGTGGCCAGTGAGGGCAGAGCAGGGGACCGAGGCCCAGGGAAGTCGTGTGTATGGTTCGCATCAGGTGTGCGGGTCTGCCGGGCTGTGCGGCCCTTCTCAGTCCTGGCTGGGCCTGGGGTCCCACAGGGAACGGAGGGTCTTTGCATCTCCCTCCTCTTGCTTCCCTGCTGCTTCCTGGTCAAGGGATGCTTCTTTATTGCAACTCTGGCAGTTATTCTGCATATTAAGAGGAGTTTCACAAAATCATAAGGGGAGAGGCGGACTAGGGATTCATTTTTTTTTCTCCCCCTGATTTTATACGGAGGCTTCTACTATCCCTTACTGTGGAGGCAGAGTGCAGATGCTCTACAGTTCTCTGTCCAGGAAGAGAAGAGCTGCTGGGAAGCCACAGAGCTGATCATTGCAATAGCTCTGACATTTTAAAGTGGGAAAATGTTGATGTCTATAATAATCAGAGTAAAACTTCAGTAGCTTCAACATAAAGATGTCGAGATGATCTTAGAGCCATTTCGTCCCTAGATCCTTCTGCAGTGTGGAGTGTGACATCTCTACCAGCCGCTGGTCAGTGGCCGCCTGGGGGTAACTGAATGCTTGAAGTGTAAATGAGAACTTCTAATTTTATTTAATTTTAGTCAAATTTAAATAGCTATATGGGCCGGGCACCGTGGCTCATGCGTGTGTTCCCAGCAGTTTGGGAGGTCGAGGAGGGTGGATCATGTGAAGTCAGGTGTTCAAGACCAGCCTGACCAACAAGGTGAAATCCCATCTGTACTTAAATATATAAAAAATTAGTTGGGCGTGGTGACAGGCGCCTGTAATCCCAGCTACTCGGGAGGCCGAGGCAGAAGAATCACTTGAACTCGAGAGGCAGAGGTTACAGCAAGCCGAGATCGAGCCACTGCACTCCAGCCTGGGTGACAGAGGGAGACTCTGTCTTAAGAAAAAAAAAAGATTTTAAAAAACCCTACATGCCCCTAGTTGCTTCTGTAGGGGACGGCATGGTTCCAGAAGGTAGACTTTGTGTTGAGGACTCTGCAGCGTCAGGCTGGAGACAGTCTCTCTTCCTAGCAGCGTGGGCCGCTGGGCTGCTCTTCTAACAGAAGGGATGGTGGCGTCTCTGGGAGGTATTTGTGGACTCAGATCTGTGTGGATTAGTGACTTGTGTTACTCACAGATACTTAATTTTATGGGTAAATGAATACCTGGACTGGCTGCAACTTCAGGGCGAGATTCGGGAGTAGGGAGTGAAAAGTGACGACGGAACCCTGGGCTTGTCCTGCCATCCCCAGGAACCGGTCGGGGCGCCTTCTCGTCTGAAGTCCCAGCACGTGGTCAGGGTACCCCTCCCCTGTGAATCCCCCCGGAAGTGATCGGGGCACCAATCCCCTCTGAAGCCCCAGTACCTGGTCGGGGCACCCCTCCCTTCTGAATCCCCCAGCACATGGTCGGGGAGCCCCTCCCTTCTGAATCCCCCAGTACCTGGTAGGGGCGCCCCTCCCTTCTAAAGCCCCCAGACCTTCCTGGACTGCGGTGCTGCTTCTCCAAATTCTGCCCTTGGCTGTTTTCTAGGAATCACCTGTACCCGAACAGGCTGCGTGTGTCACTTCTTGTCGGATCTGGGGTGACGGTGAAGCTCATTTATCTTGTCTTCCTCCTCACGTGCCATATCTCACCTGTTGTCTGTCTGAGTTTGTGTGAGTGCGTGTTGTGCGTTCTCAGGCTGTGCTTGGTGCTTAGGTGACAAGAACGTCTTAGAGCAAGGGACTGCCTGCTCCAAAGGACGCTGTGAATGAATCGAGACACGGTTTACTTGTGGGGTTTAAATTTCCTGGGTGTTGGAGGCAATTAGGGGGAAACAAGGTCTAAAAAAGCCCCTGGGGATGAGGAAGGCAATAATGAAAGAAATTACTCTATACACACTTAGCAGTTGGTTTAATTTGTAGGTGAATTTTGCATTTTGGGAACTACGAAAGCTATTGTTTGTAGGGATTCCTTGATGAGCTTCTTGTTTTCTGTCAAGTAGAAAGTAAAGTGGATCGGTTTTGCCTTTAATTCTGACTGACTAGAATCTACTTCCTTTTTCCCCCCATTCACGTTAGGGTGGGGATTGGACTAGAAGAGCTGTAGGATCTCTTTATTTCTGATCTTAAATGAATTTTTTCTTTAATTAGTTTGTTTGTTTGTTTGTTTTGTTTTGTTTTGTTTTGTTTTTGGTGAGCTATTACTTTTTCCTTCAATGCACTGTTCTTTGGTTTGGAAAACGGGCTCTATTTGTACCGTGCTTTAAATGTACACAATGGTTCTAAATTGCTACTTTTCGTTAAAGTTAAATACAACATCTTAATTGAAATGTCATCCATAATTGAGGCACAGTCTGAGGCCTGGAGACCCCTCTTGTCACTTCCTTCCAGCCGTGTCTCCTTCTCTGGCCACGTTGCCCCTGGCCACATCTCCTCCCCCCACCACGCCGTGTCATCCCCCCACCACGTCACCTCTGGTCACATCAACTCCCTCCCGGCCACATCACCTCTGGCCTCACTGCCTGCCTCCCTCTCTCCCTGGTAGCCTCTGACTCCTGCTGTCTACCCTCCCGTGGGTCTGTTCAAGGCTCCTTCCCCATTTTCCACTCCTGAGTGGGTCTCAGGGCCTGGATGTTTCACAGGATGCAAGTTTCTTCCCTTCCAGCCGCGGGTCTCTGAGCGACAAGTCCAGAGAGGGCACTAAGCTCTCCTTACCCACCTCGAGGTCCCGAGCCCTGACCGCCGACCACCAGGGCTTTTCTGCAGGGTGTGGGGCAGACTCATGCGTGAATTGGACAAAAAAGGTGCTTCCAGGAATCCTTGTTTTAAGTGCACTGGAGCAGAGATGGGGAGAGGGGACCACCGGGTTTGCTTAGAATTTGGCCCTGCTCACAGCCAATGAGGCAACATAAGCACCTCCTAAATGAAGCATTCCACACACTGATTTTACACATGACGGTTGAGATGGCTGGAAAAGGCTTCACACAACGAGTGAGTTTGAGCTGCATTTGAAGGAAGAACAGGTCCCTGTAGGTGGAAATGAAAGATAAGGGTGACCCAAGCCATCAGCAGCAGCGGGGGTGGGGTGGTGCAGACTCCCCATGGATGGTGGGCATGGCTGAAATGCAGGAGAGGGCAGGGGTGCGAAGGAACAGCAGGGCGGCAGTAAAATTCCCCTGCAGAGAGGGGACGTGACTGAGATATTACCACATGTATACAACTGAGAGATGATCTGAGGATGATTTCTGGGAGCCTATGGGAAGAGCACGTGGTCATCATCAGTTCTCGGGATCTCTCTTTATGAAGTGAAAACAGTCATGCCTCGGCCTATCTTGTGAGCTGTTAAGATCAAATCAGATAATCTTCAGCGAGCCTTGTAAATGCTAAAGGTTATGACAGACTGTTCCAGCCCGCTTGTCTCCACCCTCCTTTCCTATTCGGTAACGTGAACCCTGCTGGGTACCTCACTATCTGCCTGGCTTTCTCCTCCATAACGTGAGCCTTGAGTACTTGCTGGGTACCTCGCTGTCCACCTTCCTTCCTCAGTAACGTGAGCCCTGAGTATTTGCTGGATACCTCGCTGCCTGCCATACAGCTGGCTGTAGAATTGTCAAACGCACTTGACTGGCACATAAACAGAAGTGCTCGCCAGGCCTTGGGAGGGCTTTCTGACATGTGGGTGCCTTCTGTTCCCTGTTAGGCTGGAGCTGCAGGAGCCCTCCTAGACCAGACAGAGGACCAAGGCTGTGGCCTCGGGGTGGGGACTGGGGAAGCTCCCTGGGTTTATTGTGTGGGTGAGAGCAAACTTCAGTCCCGCTGTGGCATTGGGATTCAGGGTTCCTTCTGGAATGTTCTGAGTGAGAAACAGGAAGTGTGCACAGGTGCGTCTTCTGCGGATTTTATGGTTATCTTGGGAGAGCACTGGTGCCTCTGAGCTATGAACCTGTAGAACCACTTCTTCCACTAACGGCCGCCTTTATATAAAGAATGACTTACAAACGATGCCACTTCAGATGGAGGTATTTGCAGGTGTGGCCTGAAAAATGAACAGAATGACTTTCATCTCAAGGAAAGTACCTTACATTTTTCCCAATGATAGACATTTGAGCTTTCCAGCGAATATTAAAATATAAAAGTCTTGTGTCTACCACTTTCTCATGTGATTAATGATATTGATGCGGTTTGGTTTGGTTTGGTTTGGTTTTTTACATATAACGAAATGTGGAAGCTGCTCATAACTCTGAATCAGTGTTATCTACCCAATGTGTGATTACAAAATCGTGTGCTGGTAAAAGCCATTGAAGTGCAAGACGGACCAGTCGACTTAGAAGGAATTGGGGCAGAAAGGTCCAACGAGCAGAGCACAGACTGTGTTGCAGACAGCCTGTACGGAAGTGCCACTTGTTACATTTGGCAGCAGAGAATAACTAAAGTGATCTGAAAACACAGTGAAAATACCGCTTCCTAATTGTATATCAGTATGGGGTTGGACTTTCTTCATAAACTTCAGTCACGGTTCTGCAGCCCACTGAACGCAGATGCAGGCATGAGAATCCTGCTGTCTGAGGTGCAGAGATGTTAGGTGTTTTCACAGCAGCACAAACTGTTGCCACGCTGCTGCTTATTTTGGAAAATGGTTTCTTCTTTAAGACTGTGTTAAGATGTAATGACTTTATCCTTGTAAAATAAACTAAATTGTTACTTTTTTTTTTTTTGAGACGGAGTCTTGCTCTGCCACGCAGACTGGAGTGCGGTGGTGTGACCTCAGCTCACTTCAACCTCTGCCTCCTGAGTTCAAGCGATTCTCCTGCCTCAGCCTCCCTAGTAGCTGGTACTACAGGTGTTCGGCACCATGCCAGGCTAATTTTTGTATTTTAGTAGAGACGGGGTTTCACCATGTTGGCCAGGCCGGTCTCGAACTCCTGACCTCAAGTGATCCACCTGCCTCTGCCTCCCAAAGTGCTGGGATTACAGGCATGAGCAGCCACCACTCCCGGCTTGATGAGAAGGCTTTTTTGTGCTCTTTAATAAAGTGCAAAGGGTTCCTGAGACCCAAAAGTTTGAAAACCACTGGCTTAAACTGACAAAATTGTCCACGATTCTTCAGTGTATCTTCTAATCTGTTGATGGAGAAAGGACGGTAAGGGTTGCTTTACTTTTTGCCTTTCACAACTCAGTGGTGCCGGGACAACTTGGGTATCCACATGGAAAAGGATGGACTGGACCCTTCCTCACCGTACAAGCAAAGCTCAACATGAATCCAACGTAAGGAGCTGACTGAGACCCATTCTGTCAGTCTGCTGGGTACTATAACGGACACCACAGACCGTTCGACTTAGACAATAGCATCTTGTTTCCTTTTTCCTGGAGACTGGAAGCCTGGGATCAAGGTGCGGGCAGGGTTGGATTCTCTGGGGCCTCACCCCATGCTGTGTAGATGGCGTCTTCTCTGTGTCTTCACAGGTTTCTCTTATGTGCATGGAGCACTAAGGACTGTGTCTAAATTATCTTAAAAGAACACCAGTCATTCTGGATCAGGGCCTACTCTTAAGATCTTATGGGACCTAAATTACCACGCTAAGGCCCTGTATCTAAATACAGTGACATTTTAAGTTTCTGGGGTTGTGACTTTAACATGGGAATCTTGGGGGGCGGGGAATGGGACAGTTCAGCCCATGACACCTTCAGGGGAGAATCCTCGAGAAACTGTTAGGTTGGATTAGGCAATGTTTCCTTGGCTGAGACGTCTAAAGCTATAACAAGCAACTGAAGGGAAAAAGACGGTATCAAAATTAAAAATGTTCATTTCAGAGGATACTATTAAAGTAAAAAGACAACCCACAGAACAGGATACATTATCACGATAAGGACCTGATATCAAGAATACATTTTAAAGCTCTTAATAAAAATCCAATTTAAAAATGGAAAAAGGATTTGAATAGACATTCTCCAGAGAAAGACATATAAATGCCTTAAAAAGCACGTGAGATGTTTAGCAGAATTCGTCATCTTAGAAACGGAAATCAAAACCACTGAGATACCACTTCACAACCACTGGGATGGGTAAAATCCCAGTATTGGACAGTGACTTGGTGGTGAATTTGGGAAAACTGAAATCTTGATATATTGCTAGTGGGAAGGGAAGTAAAATGGTACAGTTGATTTGGAAAAGTCTGGCAGTTCCTCAGAAAAGTTAAGCATGAAATCACCATACGACCCAGGAATTTCACTCCTAGGCATATGCCCAAGAAAATTGAAAATATTTTTACAAAAAAAAAAAAATCTTATGCAAGAATCTTCATAGCAGCATTATTTGTAGTAGTAGAAACAGTCCAGGTGTCTGTCAACAGGTCACTCACTGTGAGATTCCACTCACCTTGGACGTGAAAGATGTCAGCACCGAAGGTCACGCCAAAGGTCATGCACTGTACGATTCTTCTCACAACAGATGTCCAGAATGGGCAAATCCAGAGAAACGGAAGTCGGCTGGCGATTGCCAGGTGCTGGCGGAAGGAAGGAGCAGGTGCTGACTCTTAATGGGTTCAAGGTTTCTTTGGCCCATGGTGAAAAAGTCCCAGAATTACATACTAGTGGTTGATGTGCAGCTTTGAGAATGTGCTAAAAAGACTGAATTGTATCCTTTAATATTGGGGCTTTTATGGTTTTTAAATTCCTTTCAATTTAAAAAGGAACTCAAGAACTTCTTTGGTGTTGATATTTAGATGGTGAAAGAGACAGTATCCAAAACAAGTTACTATGTAACTCACGTCGCCAGAGTTAAACTTCATTTTCTGAGGATCTTAAAGGAAGTGTGTGAGCCTAGGAGACACAACGATCCTACACTAGATGTTACACCCCATCTTACTGATTTCTATCTCACATAACCATATTCAGGGAAAACCGACATGTAAACGTGAGGTGAATGCTATGCAGAGGCACGCTCTTCTTACCCGGATGATCTTTAGTGGCACAGTAAGAGATGAGGTCATAGCAACGTTAGTTTAGTTAAATTTCTATGGCAACAGAAATTTGGCACATCTGATGAGTTAAATCTCTCTGCACAGCTCCTAATGGGGTTGCCCATTTCTGTATGGTGTCTGTGTATATTCTCGCTGTGGAAATAAGTGATAGCACCTGCACAAACACTTGCCCGGAAACGTGCACGAAGCTGGTGAAGGCAGAGGACAGGCGAGAGGGAAGCATGGCTCAGCCCTGGCAAAGAAGACCGTTATTCCGAACGCAGAAGATTCAGGAACACAATCGTTGGGAAGACTGGTGATGTCCGTGGATCTCACTGCTGTTGTGTTGTATCTGTGCAGCCAGTTACCGGAGCTGTCAGAACCGCACGTGTTGGTATTGGTATCATCACTCAATGCTTCTGACTTTTCCTGGTGCTGAGGATGACTGCATGTGGCGGAAGCAAAGTACTGACCTAGCACAGATCATCAGATCCCAGTTCTTTTTTATGAAGGGGGGCAGGATTAGAACCACCCCCCCCCACACTCCCCAATGCTATAAGAACTGGGATCTGATGATCTGTGCTGTCGAGAGAGGCAGGGTTAGAACGCCCCACTCCCCAATCCCATTGTTGAAAATAATAGTTGGCTTGGGAGGGTTTTTATTCCTAAGGTTGAAGCTGTGCATTTCTGGAGCCTGGGCTGTCAGCCATGGTGGCTGGGGAATGCTGGGGCTGCGGTCGTCCAGCCGCTAGCAGCCCTGCTGGTGGGTTCTGCCTCTTTGACACCGTTCATTTCTGAGGCTTGCTTTCCCCGGTGTTGGAAGTAGCAGCACTGGAAGAATGGCCACCTTCCTACAGTGAATCTCTGGCAGAAGAGAAGACACGGAGCGTCTGTTCAAGGACGTGACGTTCTGGGCACCGCACCATGCGTTCTGCTTCTCAGCGGTGCCTCTTGGTTGATGTTACCATCACCTGGCATTTCCCAGGAGGTAACTCGCAGATGTCACACTGATGGAAAGCCGCAGCAGCGCGGTTCACGTCCAGGGCCAGCTGGAGCACATCAGCAAGGTCAGGCTGGATACATGTGCTTGCTGACAGGAAAATGACAGGAAATATGTCATTTCAGGGAAATGACAGGAAATGTGCTTGCTGACAGGAAAATGACAGGAAGACGACAGGAAAGAGGCCCATGGGGAGAGGAACCAGTGGATTCAAGGCGGGGAACTGAAGGAGCGGGTCATCACAGGGTGGGAGGCTCAGGAGCCAGCAGGCAAGTGGGATGTGGCCTCAGGGTGCTGCTGGGTTGGTGAGGGGCCTTCTGTGACTTTTCTAAGAGTGCAGTCAATTGTAGGGGTGGGTGCCGGCTCCCGGCTCCCGCACATAAGAGCCAAGCGTCTTGCAGGAGACCAACGTGTGCACTGGGAGTTCCTAGTTGCGTATCCCAGCATGCGGCCCAGAGGCCCCTGACAAAGCTCAGTGCACCAGGGACACAGTGGACTTTTGTTTCTGACCCAACGAGGAAGTGAGGGAGTGAGTAAGGGCCGAGACACAGATGCAAGGATGCACAGGATGGGGTGCAGTCAGGTGGAGAGTCATGCTGTGGGGTCCGGGAGAGATGGGTTCGAGAATAAATGGGACCGGGTTGCAGTCAAGTGGAGAGTCATGCTGCTGGGGTCTGGGAAATGTGTTGTGTTTGCTTCTATGTGAACAGCGGGACCTGAGCATGTCTGTGCTTTGACATTTAATCTGTACACTATCCTTGGCAGGGTGTGTATCTCTGTGGCAGAGGACACCCCGGCCACAGTGGATGTCAGTGGCGGTGGCTGGACTCACGGTCCGTGAATGTTGCATGATCGAACGTGTTTGGTACATTCTCAGCTCCTGCCCAGGTGCCTCCCGAGTATCGGGTGCTGTGGCTCCCCACACCCTTCCCATCTGTGTGTCGCATGACCACCATCTTCCTACCATGTGTTTGTGCTACCACGGCTGCCATGTCTAACGGGCGCTTTGCTTTCCAGCTACTTTCCTATAACCAAACCCTTGAACGACTTTGCCTGCGTTTCAGAGATGATTAGGGTATTAGTCTTTCAAGATTGCTCTGAGGATTTCCAAAAGCAAATGCAACTTACAGGGTGCAAGATATTGGAAATGACAGTAATTATAGATGAGTTTTCTCAGTGTGTTGATTGCGGTAAAATTACATAGCACTGTATTTTTAAGTGTATGGTTTGGAGGCATTAAGTGTGTTCACACTGTGGTGCCACGATCACCGCCATCCATCTCCAGAACTTCCTGGTCTCCCCACGCTTGAAACTCGGTCTACCCAACACCAGCTCTCCTTCCGCCCCAGCTCTGGTAAGCACTGCAGGTTGCTTACCAAATAGGCTTTTTCAGTAAGAGAAGGGGCAAGGAAAAGAGCTCTAAAGACTGTCTTGAGATTTGAGGAAGTGTTTTAGGTTTTGCTGTCTGCTTTCCCACTGTGACGGGGGAACTTGCCCTCAAACCCGCCTGAGATAATCGCGTGAGGATGGTGCTGCATTGTGATAGCTCTGAACTTGATCTCCTTGAACGTTGCCAAGTACATAAGCTTTGGCGGTTACCGTCTAATGTCTGCGGAAGACCTAGAATTTGAACATTGTTGACTTTAGAACACTCTCATTTTTATAACACTCTACCTGTTCTCAACAATAGGAAATATGCTGTGTCCTTTTTTTTAATGCCTTAATATTCTGTGTTGTGGTGGCAGTAGTTGCAGCGGACGCTACTTCTGGTTCATGGTCATCGCCAAACACAAGCTTCTGGAAACCGTGTGAAAAATGAAGGGGAAAGTGTTTTTCTGCAAAGGGCTTTTTTGAACATCCTGTTTTTTTCTGGAATATCTGTTGTGGTGTAAAACGTTTTCATATTTAGGGGTTTGTAACGTGTTTTATACTGGTTAGCTTTGAAACCCCATGTTTTTGCATGTCATGGGGCTGCTTTATCCTATTCTATGATATAGCTGGTTTGCAAAACTATTGGTTATTTCACTTTAAAAACCAAAGCAGCTTACAGATGGAGTGTGATTCCTGTAAGAATTTAATTGTAAAATTGATTTGTGTTCAATAAGCTTACTGGAATGGCTAGATCCGTGGACAAAAAGATAAGAACATGTCAAGTCTCTGGGCCAGGAAGGACTTCCAAATAATACAAGTGATACACGGTAATTTCTTAACAAACAATTAGATTTAGTATATAACTGGTTAAGACCTCTATATTTTCTATTATAGCCATTCCACAGTGCCAATGGGGGTGGGCTGCAGGACTGCCTATGGAATCCAAGGTCTGTGGGCACTCAGGTCCCTGCAATAAAATGGCATCATGTTTGCATATGACATATGCACATCCTCCTGCAGACAGTCATGTCAGGGTTGCTCGTAACAGCTATACCATGCACATGCCATGCGAGTAGTTGTTTAATGAATAATAAAGTCTGAATGCTTACTACAAACACATTAAAAAAAAGTCTTGATCTAGGGTTGGTTGAATCCACAGGCCTGGAACCCCGGGAGAGAGTACAAACTCTAGAAGCAAAACGAACAAAGCACTTGAGGTCAGCAGTGACGGGTGTGGGATCACACTGAATCTCATGTGTTTTGCTGTCTGTGTCACTGTGTCCCGTGTAAACGGGAATCATTTGTAGCTTAAGGTAAAATAGGTAACAGGAAACACTACAGAATGGGCACGAAGGCGCGCCCCTCATTACCCCGTGTTACAGACAAGCATCTGCCTCCTGGGGAAGGATCTGTTCTGTGGGGAGACTAGATGTTGATGATTTCCGGATGTGTGAAGGGAAACTCCCTCCGAGAAGCGTGGCTTTGGCCGGAGCACATCAGACGAGAGTTAGCGCGGCATGGAGCTTCCACAGTGCCCCTCAGGCCTGCTGCTTCTCTCCTCTCCCCACCCCTGGCCCTGACTCTTACCAAGGGAGGCAAGTTCAGCTCCAGCTGAGCCCCGCACAGGGCTGTGGGTCTCTAGGGCAGGTGCCACCTTCGTCTGAACAGGCTGTGTCAGAGGAGGGTCTGGCTGTACTTGAGCTGTGAGAGATGCTCTCAGAGATCCAGCATCCTGAAAACCCAGGTGCTGAAGGTTCCTCCTCTTCCACCATCCTGCGGGGAAGGGGGTCTTATCCTGCTTCCCCTCAACCCAAGCTGACTTCTTGTCTGTTCTGTACACCTAGGTTTTCAGAGCAGTTATTGTTAATCATCTAGCAGACAAACAACCATAAGGTGACAGCCTGGGAGGGTAGACGGCGCTGGAAGGTAGTTTTCTGAATAACAGCGTTCAGTTTCTTGTTTTGCCGTCATTTGACCCAAGGCCCCAAGATAATTGAAATACCGTCAGCCAAAGACCGATTTTTTGCCTGAGGTTTTTTTTTTTTTCTTTTTAAGTTATGGGTGCAAACTTATAACCAGGGAACTGACAAAAGAGAAGGATTTATTTGCAAAGTGAATGTCGGGGATGGTTGGCATTTGCCAACTCTGACTAGCAGGGACCCAGGCTGCTTCCGTTCTGCCGCCCGACTCCTGATCCTCCAGCTCCTGCCCCTGTTCCCACCAGCAGGAAGAGGAGCGGGAAGGTGCCTTTTCCCCTTTAAGGGGATGAGGTGAGAGTTGCACCTGCCAGTTTGCTAGTCCCTGGGGTGATTCTCCAGCATGGGTGGGAGTTGGGTTTGGAGGCCTGAGCCTCGTGAAGCTGGGGTTGCTGTTCCCTGAGCAGCAGGAAACCGGACTCTGGGAAGTGGGGTCAGAGGGTAGCATCCTCAGGAGGGGCCTCTCGTCCCATTTGACATCTTCACTGCAAAAGGGGGTGTGGGCTTCATGGTCCATTGACAAATAGAACGTTATTTTTGTGTTGTTTTTTAAGCACATCGAATCCTAATTCCTTTGGCCTTTACTAAAGTGGCATTTTGTAATTCCACATGATTTCATTGATATACTCGCAGGAGAGAATGCTTCCTGTAAACCAGAAGGATCTCTGAGACGGTTCTCGGCCCATAGAGAGTTCATTTTCCCAAGGTGAAAGACACAGCCTCAGGCGGGGTTGAGGACACACTGCGGCAGCCTCAGGAAGTCCTGGACATGTGTCCAAGGTGTTTGGGACACAACTTGGTCTTACACATTTTAGGGAGACGTGAGACATCAATATATATGAGATGTACGTTGGTTCGGTCCAGGAAGGGAGGCACGGCTCCAAGTGGGGAGGGGTTTCCAGGTCACAGGTAGATCAGACAAATGCGTTTCTGGTGTACCTTTACCAGAGGCAGCAGCCAGATCCGCATTTATCTCCGTGTGCGGATGGGGACTTTGAATTCTCTCCTCTGTCCATGAGGAATTTCCTTGTGGATCGGTTGTGAGGGAGGTACGTGGCTTTTTTTCCCCCTCCCCCCAGTAGCTGTCTCTGTTCGGAAGAGCATGGGAGGCAGGTTAGCTCTAAGCTCTTCCTCACCTTGACGTCCCTTTAGCGTAGTGATTTTGGGGTCCTGAGATGTAGTTTCAACTTCATGTTTCTGAACACACTGGCACTCAAAACAGTATTGTAGGAGGTATCTAACTTACTTAAAAGAAGAATCTATTTGGAAGGACTTGAGCACATTCCTCCTTGAGAGAACCAAGCCTTTGTTTAGTTTGCTTTGCCCCGAGGCTGTTACGCTGCCCCGGGCTGTGCGGCCTTAGAAAGCTGTGCCCCTGTGAGCTACTGCCTGTGGAATCTGGTGACTTTGAAGTTAATCCAGCAGCTACAGGTTTTGGAAAGCAGATTGCCTCTTAAAGTGTTGGTGATTATGATTCTAGCACTAGAATTTCAGTGTGTATTTTCCACCTTCTCACTTTGTCTCCTCATACACTGAGATACTGCTGCATTTGCCCTTAGGCTTCACGGAGGGAGGGTCAGTTCTGACCCTTTCTTAGATATTGACCTTGAATGGACAGAATCGAGATTCAGAAAAACTCTCGAGCTGTGAGAGTGTGCTGATATCTATGTAAGTGGGGTTCATGTGTCAAACTCAGGTTTAAGAAAAACCAATTCTAGGCTGGGCATAGTGACTCACCCCTGTCATCCCAGCACCTTGGGAGGCTGAGGTGGGCAGTTCACTTTTGAGCCCAGGAATTCGAGACCAGCCTGGGCAACATAGCAAGACCCTGACTCTACAAAAAATTAAATAGGAGTGGTGATGTATACCTGTGGGCCCAGCTACTCGGAAGCTGAGGCTGGAGGATCACCCAAGCCTGGCAGGTTGAGGCTGCAGTGAACCATGATAGCACCACTGTACTTATGGTGCACTGTGCCTGAGTGACAGAAGAACAACCACCCCCCAACACACACAAAGTATCAATTCATGCAGTGGCCAGTTCTACTGGGACCACCTGTTAAGGCTACTCTGGGCCTCACGGTGTGAGAAGGGTCTGTCCAGCGGTGAGAAGGAGTGGCTTGAAGGCCTAAAACCAGTTGCTGTGGTTCAGCATGACTGCGGGTGTGGAGTTGGGGGAACGGCTCTCCATGGCATGAGTGGGTAAACGGATGGGCTTCCAGAACAAGCCCCTGTGACTTTGCCTGGTTTACATCCGTCCAATACAAATCCACAGGCTCTTACTCTAGCAGCTTCTGCCGGGGCTGATGGACTGGCCTGGGGACAGAGGGTGCCCTCAGAGCCTCAGGGTGCTGTCTGGTTTAGGAAGAGCACTTAGTCACCTAGATCTAGGATTTATGACACTACAAGGGGACTCGTCACACTCGGAGCAGCATCCATCTGCATTCTAGACTTGGTTCTAGGTGAAGTATTTTGGAGCCTGTTGGTACCCTGTGTTCTGTTTATGTGTAAAACAAGTTAGAGTTATAACTAGTTAAAACCTATTTTTAAAATTTTGCCACAGAATATGGCAATTGTGGTGGAGCCTGGCCAGAGACCCCCACACTTGGACGCTGCCGTGTGCTGGGGCTGCAGGCGTTGACTGCATCGGCTGTCCCTCCCGGCGTGTCTGTGTTCTTGACACGGGCGCCCATCGAGGCTCGGCCTGTGAGAATCGTGCCACCGTTTGTCTCCGTGTTCCTCTGAGGTTCCACAGACTTCACGGTCCCATGGCAGAGCGTACGGTATCTGCTTGCATCCTGATTTCCCCAAACCCCAGGACAGGCCAAGAGTTCGTTGCACACAACTGCAGAGGGCCCCGTGGTGTGGATTTGCAGTGACACAGCCTTTCCCCAGCTCGGCCTTCGTCTCCAGAGTTGGCTTTAGGGTGATAGAAGCTTCCTTCAGACTGGGGGGCCCTGAAGCTTTGGTGCTAGGAATTCGGTGAGCAGCACGGATGATACCCCGTTTCTCTGCATTTGTAGCAATAGTTGTTAACACGACCACGAGATGTACAGAGGAAGGAAAAAGGAGGTTTTATTTTCAGAGTAACACTCTGTGCTTTGGGAAATGTGGTCTTGGGGGAGCTGTAAGCACACGCCCCTCAGGAGGAGAGGCCGCGGCGTTACACGTTCCGGGGTTTGTTGCCTGTGTGGGTTCATCGTGCTCAAGGAATGTCTGAACGTTTACAGGGAAAGTGGGGTTTGTTCATCCGGTTCGTGCAATGTCTGAACACTTACAGGGAAAGTCTAGCACTCATGCAGTGAGTTAACCTGTAACATCCATGTTCGCCTTGGGGCGAGCGTAACATTTGAAATGAGGTGGACTGGGCGTGTCATGTACAAAGGTGAGCTGTTGGGCGCATACGTTTATGCGCAGCCTCAGTCACAGCCAGGACTGGCTCAGGGTCTGCAGCTTGTGGCGGGAAAGGACACTCACGAGGTCATTCTGTCCAGTTGGGGCTGCCGGCAGGGTCCCGGGGGGGGTTGTCTGGTCAGCCAGCGTCTGGAGTCCACCCAGGTCCCGTGGACAGCGTTCCTCTAAACCAGGCTTCTGATTGTGGAGGAGACTTCATGTTAGTTAACAAACTGTATAGGAGTAGTGCCGTGGGGCTTTGGGGTTGACCTTCCCTTTGATGCCAGTTACATTTCTCTCCAGATCTCATCATAGCCACAGAGATTGTACCTCATCTGACAGCTGGGGGTGCCATGTTGATATAGTAATTTATTGCATTAAACTTTTTATTACTATTTTAATAACCTTTTTTTTTCTTTTTAAAGAGATATAGGGTATTGCTGTGTTACTCAAGCCAGTCTTGAACTCCTGGCCTCAAGCAATCCTCCCACCTCGGCCTCCCAAAGTGCTGGGCTTATAGACGTGAGCCAGTGCGCCCAGCCTACAGCCATGTTTTTAAAACTCAGCAGTTTAAAAATCCTACTCCTTTCACCCCCTCAAGCAGGCTGGTTGGCCTTGTGCAAACTGGGGTGTCACGATCTTAGCCTCCCCCTTTTATTTTTCGCTTTGGCCTCAAGTTCTGATGAGAACATCAGTTACAAAATGGGCATTAGGTGATTCTTCTGTTACTAAAGCCAGAATTCTCACCAGTTGGAGATGTTTGTCCCCAGGATCCCAGAAAGCTGCTTTGAATCAAGCCCGTAGTAAATAAGTAAGGAACTAAACTCTTGGTCCTCTGCTTAGTACCAGGGGAATGGGTTACTTGCTGATACCCTTTGATCTGTGCTCACGTGCTGCATCTCATCACGGGAAGCAGAGTTGCCCTGTGGAATAAAGCCCGGCTCATGGTGGCAGGTCGAGACGCTCGGGGCTGTCAGTCCCTTATACAGCGGCAGACTTGGAGACTCAGCATCGCGTGCAGAGCCCGGGCAACCAGAGTGCATCCACTTTAGAGACCACACGGACGGTCGGTTAGGTGGACGTCCGGGCATATGGCCTTGATAGGCCCACTGCGAGATGAATGAGGAATTCGTTAGCAAAGAAATCAAACTCGCCTGTGGGTCGCAGCTGCTTGGAAAGCTGAGGCGGGAGGATTGCTTGAGCCAGAAGGTCAAGGCTGCGATGAGCCATGATTGTAATACTGCACTCCGGCCTGGGTGACATAGCGAGACTCCAAGTCAAAAAAAAAAAAAAAAACACAAAAAAACCCCCCAAACCTTACTCTTCATAGCAGGAGGGAGAATTTGTCAAAGTAACAGCAACAAAATCTTAGATTATATAATTTCAGTGGCTAAGTGAGCTGTCCATCCCACGTGGCTGGCTCACAACGCAACAGAGCCAGGTGCTGCTGCAACTGCCCCCCTCTCCACCTGATCGCTTGTGGACATTTTCTGTTTTCCCATATCTCCCTTTTGGATACATAGCTCGCTACTTTATAGCTAAGCATCAGTAAAACAGGTTGTCTATTTTGAAAAGTAACTATTATGTCTTTTAAGGACAGAAAATGAAGCAGGTGACAATAGCATGGCAACCTGGTGAATAGATTTAGAGGAATATTTAATACTTGGCACCACTCTGATCCCTTCTTCTCTCATGCTTAGTTACAGCTACCACCTTCTAGGACAAAACACTTTCAGCTCTGTGAGTAGGAATTAAACATGTTCTAAATCAGAAGTTTTAGTTAAGCAGTATTTTACGTGAATTCCCAGATCCTAAGTGTTCACTGTACTGGTGTGTGGTGTTGAAGAAGGAACGAGGGCTTGGGGCCACGTCTATGGTGCAGCGTCCGGGTTCCCATATGTGAGATGAGGGCCATGAGACACGGCCTGGAAGGTTCAGACTGTGGGATTGAATGGATCTACCCAGTCCTGGAAAGCCTCAAGTCTAACTTGACTTGGGCTGGTTTTAGGGAGATGCTGGCAGCACTGTCCTCACAGGTTACCGGGAGGGGCTCTGGCACCGTCCCCGTCAGGTGTCTCATGATCAGCCCAGCTTGCTCATCTCAGAAGCTGTTGGTCGTGTTCTCGTTCCTGTTGTTTGTTGCGTGTTATTTAGGGTTCTGTTCATGTGGGGACCTAGGAAGTTTCACAGTGAGAGGAGAGCCGCTGAGCCGCCTTCCTGCCTGGACGCCAGCCCCACGGAGGACCGTAACTGCTTGAGGTTGGCTTCTGCCCCCGGCCTCACCTGTGGAGGCATTGATGCAGTGGTACTTTCTAAGCTCCTGGGGCACACAGTGCTGTTGTGTGGATCCACAGGCCACTGTGGCGTCCAAGCACGTGCTCCCGGAGGAGAGGACTCTGCGGGCACTGATAGTGGGAGCTGGCTGAGAGTCCAGCAAGTGAGACTCCTTGTGACGTGCACAGCTGCCATCTGCACAGCCCCTCCTGACGCCAAGATGGTCGTGCGATAAATGCACAAAGCGCGTCTCCAGCAAAAAGCCGCCGAGTGTCCACATCCAGGATATCCACCAAGGTGGCCTTTTGGTGTTAATACGACGAATGTGAGCAGCAGGTGGTCTGCGTCGAGTGTGACTGTGCCACTGCAGTTTTGTTCTCATGTCTTGATGAGCATGAACGGTTCCTGACGAGGGTAGGTAAGGATGCTGTGACCTGAGACTCTGCAGTATTGTAGCTTGAGGAACCAAGGAGTTCTTCTCTCTTGCAAAGCCGTCAGGGAGGATGTTCCAGGCTGGTGACTGCTCCATGAGATATTCGGAGATCCAGGTTTGTTCCCGACCCCTGCTCTGCATTCCCAGGGACATGGCTGTCCTTGCTGTGGTTGGGACTGGGTGATTGTCATGCTGGCAGGGGAGGCTTAAGGTGAGAGTGGCCGTGATTTACCTAAGTTACATAATGGCAGGGAGCCTGGGAGTAAAGTGTAGCCATGGCCTGGAGGATGGATGATGGATGTTGGTGAACGACTGGCTGCACTCACCGCAGCTGGCCCAGGAATGGGGAAGGATGGCTGAGTATGCCGTTCAACGGTACCTGGTTCTTTCAGATTTGACTTCCTTATGGATTTTCTGCTGTAAAGAGGAGAGAGCCTGTGGTTCTAGGCCAAGCATCTCACTCATCTCATAACAT
Source organism: Macaca fascicularis (assembly GCF_037993035.2). Taxonomy (NCBI): domain Eukaryota; kingdom Metazoa; phylum Chordata; class Mammalia; order Primates; family Cercopithecidae; genus Macaca; species Macaca fascicularis. Next base: position 213,543 of record NC_088392.1, on the reverse strand, counting down.
CTTGTATCCCTCAGCCAACATTTATGTCAAGTTTTAGAAGTCCTATCAAACTGGCAAGCATTTCTCAATTTGGTTTAACCATTGGATTTTATATCTGTGTCTGCATCTCTATTTTACATCTATGTGGTTATTTGACACTCTGTAGTACCTTTGTAATAGGTTCTATTTGGTGGAAGTTACTTTCAACAAACCCTTGCTGCTACTTGAATTTTCAAGGTTGCAAGTAGAAAGGAGAGAATAAAAACCACATCTTCTCTAATTTTAAAATGTGTTGTTTCTCAAATCACACCAGAAGTACAGATATTACAAATTACAAAAGCAGCCAGAATCAAGGTTAAGAGATTTCTGGGCGATTCTGGCTAATCAGCAGTATTTGCTGAGGTGTGTGCAGCAGAGCAACATGCCAAAAAGCCCGGGACGGGGGAGAGATGGGAGGCCAGGCTGTGACTTCGGAGGTGCTGTTGCCTCAGGGAGAGGAGCTAGATGTAGAGAGGATAAATGGACACAGGTGTGACCACCGCCATCCTTGCCGTGGCACGGAGGTCTTTGTACAGGGACCTTTGTGAGCTGAGTTAAAAATTGAAACAGAGAGTGCAATGCATTCTTAGTTTTTAAAATAAAATGCTAATAGAGAACGTTTTGTTTGTAAGAATGTAAAATGTTACATCTTTGTTAAAGAATAATAATTTGCTTCTGAGATCTTTGTGACTGAGATTTGAAATCTTAAGTATGGTTTTTTTCTTCCATGTTTTATACATATGCACGTATACACATATATGTAAGGTATATAAAAGGAAAATAAGCGTGTCTGTATTCACATTTATATACACTTCCATAATGTGTATACTTCTAGTCACAAATAAGTCTAGAGACTATGACTTGACTTGATAACCATGAGAGGGTAATTAAATAATTTATCTGCTCTTAGCCTTGCTTTTGTATGTGAGCAGGGACCCTGCGAAACGCGCTTCCCGCGTTCCAGGCCTCACACAGCCCGTGCCAGGTTTTGGAAGCAGGACTTTGTCTGCAGCCACTTCGGGAAACATGTGGTTGCCAGGATTGCCTAGAGCTCCAGGCTGTCTACAGTCCCAGCCTCCCTGGGGTAGAAGCTGCCCTACCAGGGGCCTGGACATGGATGTTAGGGCCTGGAGCCAGGGACCGCTCCTGAAGCGGGGGGCTCCCCTCACGGCTGGGCATGAGAACTGAGGATAGGAGGCGGAACCAGCCTCGGGCCAGTGCACGGCCTCCCTGAAGTGCTTGCGGGAAGCCCCAGCTGCACTTTGCTGACCCCATAGACAGCACCTCACTCTGTGAGATCCCCCTGGCCCACCCCTCAGGTTCCTAAAATGATGGTTTCCTGAGCTGTGAATTTTTAGGTCTAGGCTAAAAAGTCCTGGGACAGGCTCACAGCGTTCTTTATGTAGAAATGATGAGTGTGCTGGTGACTCAGAGCAGGCACTGTACCCTCACTCCAGGGTCCTTTGTGCCAGGTGGAAACGAGCGTGTGGGTCACCCAGAGTCCCTGCATCCTCACTCCAGTCACTGCTCTTTGGTTTCTTAATTAAAAGCCTAAAAGCCTTGATAATGAAAATGCATTCTCCCCAGAGAGTCGAGTTTCCGGTTATGGAGGCTCACCTGTAAATGCCGTGCCAGGTCAAATATGCTGAGATCTGGGCCAGGTCCTGCTTCCTGCTCACGGCCAAAGCAGGTACTTCATTTGGGAGGTGACCCAGGGAGATATCTGAGAGGCCTGCCGGTCCCCGAGGGATGAATCCGCTGGCCTTCACATTCTGCTCCGGCCTCCATCAGCTCCTTCCTACCTGCAAACTGCCGGCTTTGACGTTGCCATCATTGGAGATATGTTAGGGACTTGGTATGGGTTGATGCCCATAGGACCCGCAGATCGTGAAAAGGTGGGAACCAGGGCTGGGAGGGTGGTGACCACGGCCAAACTGAGAACCGTGGTAGGCTGGGAGGTCCATCTTCTGTCTGAAGTCTTTTTTAAAATAAAAAACAGTGTCTCAGGAGCATGAGAGGGGAGGCCACAGACGGGGAGAACGCATCTGTAAAAGACTCATCTGAGAAAGGCTGTTATCCAAACCGTGCAAGGAACTCTCAAAACTCAACAAGAAAATGAACAACCTGATTAAAAATGGACCAAAGACCTGGACAGATACCCCAACAAAGAAGATACACAGATGGCAAATCTACACGTGGAAAGATGGCCCGCGTCTTATGTCATAGGGCGAGGCGTCACTGTGCACCCATCGGCCTGGCCAAAACCTGAACTCCGACACCACCACGTGCTGGTGGGTGTGTGGGCATCAGGACCCTCACTCATCGCTGGGGGAAGTGGGGCAGCTGCTGTAGGAGGCAGCGTGGCGGTTTTCCGTGGAACTAAGCTCTCCGACCACAGGAGCAATCACAGTCCTGGACGTTTACTCGGAGGAGCTGAAAGTTTACTTCCATGCGGAAATGTGCACACAGACATTGACAGCAGCTTTATAATTGCCAAAACTAGAAAGCAACCAAGATGCCCTTCAGCAGGTGAATGGATAAACTGTGGTATGTCAGATACTGGGATATTATTCAGCACTAAAAAGAACTGGACCCCTAAGCCATGAAAAGACACAGAAGGATCATAAACGCATGTTGCTAAGTGAGACTCCAATCTGGAAAGGCTGCCTGCTGTCTGAGTCCAACCACAGCACAGTCTGGAAAAGGCAAAGCTGTGGAAACTAAAACAATCAGCGGCTGTCAGGGGGTTGGGGAGGGGAGAGATGAATGGGAGGAGCATAGGGGGTGTGTAGGGTGGGGCAGCAACTCCAGGTGGGGCTTTCATGGGGGATCCATGCCGGTCCACGTCTGTGAAACCCACAGAGTGAGCAGCAGCAGGCCGAGTCCTCGTGTGAGCTGTGAACTGTGGGTTGTGGTGCCGTGTTGATGCGGGTCTGTCGGTCGTAGAGACATGCTGGTCTGGTGAGGGCAGGAGAATGATGGAGGCTGTGCCTGTGCTGGGAAAGGATATGTGAGGACTCTCTGTACTTTACTCTTGATTTTGCTATGAACCGAAAACTGCTTTTAAAAACGTCTATTGAAAAGGCAAACAAAAAAGTGCTGGCCAGACAACATCAGTGTGAGGGTGTGGCCTGTGTTCTACGTTCAGAATTTCCCTTTTAGAATACACGTATCTAAATTTTTCAAAGTTAAACCTTTGCATTAAGTAACTCACTACAAAGTTACAGTATCAGCTTGAGCGTTGCCAGGATGGCCAGGATCCTGTATCCTGACCAGCTTCTCCCCTTACAGATGCAGTTGACGTCCATGGCCACATCCCAGTAAGCGGCAGGGCTGGAATCAGGAGTCAGGCTTTGCGGGACAGAGAGGAAGTGAGATCTTGTAAGCACGTGGCTGAGGGCGGGCAGGGAGGAGCCCGTGGTACAGGGAGCCGGCAGGGATGACTTTTTGACCAGTTTTCCTTATCGCTGAGGCCTTCTTAGACTTGGGGAGTTGGGAGTCCCCACTCTCGGGTGCCTCAGAAACCAAAGGCTGCTTGTAATGCTCAAGTTCCAGATGCCTCAGGGGAGGTACCTGGGTTGTTGGGTACAGTTCCGTTATTTGCTGCTCGGTGGGATTTGCCCGCAACATTTCTGATTGTTTTTAAGAGCTGATGTTTGAGCTGCTTAAAATCACATATGGATGTCGATTTATCTATAAAAGTTAAGAATGGAATTTGAGTGCAAAGAGTTGTGAAAATGCTCAAGGTTATGTACTAATGTATACATTACATTTGTGGAAATATTTGAAAGTGCAGGATTTACATTAAACACTTCTCTTGATTTTTGTAATAGCTACCTGTCATTTTCCCATTTGATTAATAGATGTCAGAGGGCTTAAATTTTGAGTGCCTGAATTCACTGAAATTATAACTTCTTACATCAAATGTAATTGAACTGAATGTAGCAACAGTGCATACTTTTATAAGTACTGATTAAAAAATATATAAAAACACATATCCATGAACATGCAGATGGGGGCAACATATTAAACCATGGAAGTAGAATTAGTATTGTTTTCTGAGAAGACAAATTTTTAAAAAGCCAAGGGGTCTTATAACTTTCTAGTTTCCAACTTATTTACCCTAAAGTGGAAGATTGACAGCAGCAGAAGAGGAGATCCTGGGCCAGTGCAGGCTCTGGGAGCAGCAGGGTGAGTGCTGGAAGGAGCTGGCTGGAGGCAGAGCCAGGGACGTGCTCAGACAGGCCAGGACGGCCTCAGGGCACGCGGCTCAGTGAGTGAGAAAAGATTCACATTTCTTGGAGAGCCCTTGACTCTGCCCACGGAAAACCCAAACTCCTTCCAACGGGGATGTGCATCTCATGTAAAAGTTGTTACTCCCAGAAAGAAAACCAGTGGATGTAGAAATTTTACGTATGCAGAAATTACTTCAAATTTGTTTCTAACCTTATCCTTTTCTTCCCCTATCTTAATGTGTGGTGACTTTCTGCAGGTGACGCACACATCTTAGGAGAGCGCTGTATTTCAGTTGCTGTTGGCTCTGATGTGACTTTGTGGTGTCCGATGTTCTGGTTCTGAGGTTCTGCCCAGAACGTGGCTCCTCCCTGCTGAGCGTTGCTTGTTGAAGGCCCGTGTGGAAACTTTCCCTGTAAGCTCGTTGACCGCAGCAGTCTTGGTTAAGAAACCTTTGGACCTCCTGAGACTTCACACAGCCTTCTAACCTTTCTAGTGTGTCCTTTTCATTTTACTGTTCCCCATTAACCCAGATGTTTTCCAGAATGTAAGTAATCTGCTGAATGCAGGGTGGGGGGTGCCCTCCGTTGGCTCTGGGGAGAAGCATCGCTGTTTCTCCGGGTGGAGCTTCCCGCCCACCATGGTGTGCTCCAAGACGCAGCAGGGTTCTTTGGCAGAAATAATCGTCGAAGGCCTGCGTCTCTGTGGCAGGGTGGCTGTGGGTATGGGACCTTGCGGCCATACCGGCCGCTCCCCATCAATGGCACCACGGAGAGGAGCAGGGGGAGGCCTGGGATCTGTCTCCAGAGTCACAGCTGTGCTTCCGAGACTGCGTCGTCCGTCTGTAACTAGACATGCAGAGAAAGTGTTGGAGATAAGCAGGAGACGGTGTCTGTCCCTAATGAGCTCAGGCGTGCCCTTGAGAGGGTCAGGTTTCTGTGCGGCTGATCTGGACTCAGCCTGGCTGTGGCAGTGCAGGTGACTGCTGGGCTTTGGCAAGGCTGCACCCACTGTCCGTCTGAAATGGCCCCCTTCCCTGGCTCGCGGTGCCAACTGGGCCCCCAGGCCTGATTTCCCGCCAGGACGGAGGCCCTGTTTATGTGTCGGGGATGGGGGAGGTGGGGGTCCTACTTTATTGCCGTATCCAATGCCACGCGGGGTCAGCACTCAGGAAACATGTGCTGTGTGGGTCAGCGATTGAGTTCAGAAACCTGGAAAATTCAGCAGTGTAGGCTGTGGGCATGACCCGTCCAGCCTTGGGGCTCTTTCTTTCTCTGAATTTCCTTCCATGGCATGCTCCTCATCCCAGGGGCCCCTGTTCCCATATGGCTGTTGGCAACTTCACAGGTTCCTCTGCCTCCCCTCCCGGGCCCTGGTGTGGCTGGGGCAGCCTAGTAGCTGTGCAGACCCCACAGCCAGTAGATCATTGGTGCCAACGCCTTGGACCTGGTTTACTTGAGTCAAGGACTGCAATACATGGCTGAGCCCACCCCGAATGCCTGGATCGGAAGGCCTTGGGTTGCAGAGGGGTGGGGGTTGGATATTGAAGGACAACCTGCAAAGCAGAAGGGGAAATGGCTGTGCTGATGGGCAGCTAGAGGAGTCTGTGCAGAGCCTGGGACCCAGTGCAGACAGAGCTGACATAGGCAATGCAGTGACACGGCCACCGTGGAATTGGGCAAAGTTACAGGCTTCAGACCGATATGGAGGGGCTGGTCTAAAACAATCCTCTGTTTCCTTTAATCCTAACAATTGCTGGCTTACAGGGTGGGGGGAGTGAGATCTGTGGTGGCCGCGAGGAGAGACAGGGATTTTAATTAAACCCCTCTTTCTGGGAGAGGGGAGTAGCCATTTCTGTAGGGCGGTAAGCATCATCTCAGGCAGCTCAGGCTGCAGTAATGAAACACCATTGACTGAGTGGCTTATGAACAACAGGAATTTGTTTCTCACAGTTCTAGAGGCTGGAAGGCAGGATCAGGGTGCGTCACGGGTGGATTCTGGTGTGGGCTCCTTCCTGGTTGGCACACACCTTCTCTCTGGCCCTGACACAATGGGAGGGTGAGGGATTTGCTGAGCCCCTTTCTGAGGCACAAATCCCATTCAAGGGCCTCCAGCCTCGGGAACTCATCACCTCCCAAAGACCTCCTAACAGCATCACATTGAGGGTGAGGATTTCAACCTGTGTTTTGGGGGGCAGGCAGGCAGTTCGTAACCTTCACCCTCTTTGTGTATTTCTGACTCAACATTGAGTCTGCCTTTGGCTCTCCAGGGGACAGAGCCTGTGTGGACACTGAGCAAGGTCAGAGCTGCAAGCATGTACACATCGGGGGCAAGGGAGCTGCCAGGGGTGTGAGAAGGGGGTTTCAGTGTCAATCGGAGCTGCTTTCCTGGCAAATGTACTCATAAGCTATCCTGGCAACATTTGCTTTTCATGAAGAGTCGATGAGGCAGTGGGGGCAGCAGGCGGTGTTGCCAGAAGCTTGGAACTGATGGGCAGCAGAGAAGGGGCAGAGGCCACGACCTTGGGGTGGTCAGCAGTGCCAGGTGTCTGCCCTCCAGGCCTCACGTCTGTGACTGTGTAAAGACCGAGCCGACCGGGGCTTGCCGGCCAGTGTGGCTCTCATGCAGATGATTATCGCGTTTTGCTTTCTATGTAATGTTCCCTCAACCCCATGCCCACCCCACCAATTTCTGTGCCTAGCAGAAATGATGCTGCGTTTCCTTGATGAAGCCTTGAGTTTCCTGTGGAGATTTAGGAATAGCATGATTTGGCTCACGTCAAAATACTTTGCAGTGAAGCTGCACGGAAGAGGATTCTAGGCTTCCATTTGACGTTTTCAACAATGCCTGAGTGTTACAGGACCGTCTTGCTTGTTAATAAAGCACCAGATGAAAAAGGCTACTGGTTAATAAAGGAGACTTTTTACATTAGCACAGAGAGGGTGGCTTGAGATAAATTCAGCGTAACGTAGGTGTGTTTGTAAGCCATCAAAAGGACCATCTCTCTGCTGGCGACACATGTTTTCCGGTATTGGTTTTGTTCTGAAAAAGGATGACTGGCATTCGGCAGAGTCATTCCAGAATTCACCTGGAAGGCGTCCACATGGTGCCTTGTTTTCTCCTGACATTCTGGGCACCACGAGGAATCATTCCTGTCTTCAGCACTAGCAGGAGACTTTTCCTGAACACCTGCTCCTCTTTGGCGTTGTGGGTGTGAAGGGGTCAGAGTGACCCTGTCTTCATGGAGTTTTCAGACACCATGGGGATAGTGTGGCTCGAGTGTCGGGCTCGGGTGGGAGGGAGACTTTCCCCAGAAAACAGCTGCCGTTTCCAGGACGGCCCTCGAGCCCTCCTCCCTCTGTTCCTCTGCGTCATGTCTGAATTAAGGCTGTTCTATCGTAGCGGGGGTGTCATGTTAACTGGAAGTGTGCTTTTTTACTGGGCAGTAAGTAAATTAATGGTACATTTTCCAAGGACAGCGAGGTTTGATTTGATGAATCCAGTGGGGGAAAGGAGAAGGGGCTTGGCTGTGTGGGGATGTGTGTGATGGGAGCAGAATGGAGTAGCCATGCAGGCTGTTGGGATGGAGGGGCCACGCCCGCATTTCCATGGATCCGTCGCTGTTTGTGCCACTAGACCTGGACCTCTGTCTCTACTTCTAACACCCGCATAGTGAGGAAGCCCCTGATGGGCCTGGGTTGTTACTTCCCATGGCCATCGCTGGGAAATGCCCCGGACGCCTCTCCTGGCTGGTGACGGCCCTGGGCCTGGACACTGGCTTTGTCCTGAGTTGTTTCTTCTTGTGGCCATCGCTGGGAAGTGCCCCGGACACCTCTCCTGGCTGGTGACGGCCCCAGGCCTGGACACTGGGTTCGTCCTGAGCTCTGCGAGGGACTTGGGCTCCACGTGCAGCAGACATCTGTGCATCCCTTTGGATGTGAGATGTTGGCGCTCGGCTTGGAGGCCAGCACAATCTGGGTGTGGTCAGGATCCAGTTCATCCTTTGGAGAGAGAGCAGCTGCCCGGGGACCCCTCTGAGGTACATAGTCATGCAGTGCCCTCACAGGATGCCCGGTCCCCCGAGAACTTCCCGCCATTCCCCTGGACCCTCAGGTATGGGAGTCAAGTGTGGTGTGTGTGTCACAGGCGGGGGTACTGAGGACACCACGTGCCTGCTCGTGCGAAGACCTGAAGTGCTGCGTGAGCTCGTTCCCAAGGGGCCGTTGGCATCTGGGGGCCTGTGGGTGTCTTTCCACTGGCAGGAAATAATGGGTGGCCCATGTTACCTTTTGTGTCTTTTTTTTTTTTTTCTTTGCCGAAAAGCCCTAATGCCAACGTCGCTGTCCTGCTATTGGAACCGCCCACCTCAGGCTCAATGGCCCTCCTGTTTCTGGGCTGCTGCAGTGTTGTGTTGGGGTAACTGTATTAACTTCGTTTGAATTTTCTTCCTGTTCTTTTGGAATAAGTGTTGATAGTTTGTGCTGCTTGTTCACCCCAGAGGCGAGGATGTCCTTTAGGCCTGGAGGAGCACAGCCCCTGCAGGGAGGTGCCGGGCCTCTACCTCTCATGTCATCAGCAGCCCTCTCCACACGTCTCCTCTTCGCTCCTCGTGCCCACGGCTGGGGTCACGGGCCGCTCGCTCTGCTGTTTGAGATCCTCGGAAAAGGTGTTTGCCCTGAAGGGAGATTGGGGGTGTGTGGCTGATTTTAAATAGGAGGAAATGATTGTAACAGAATGAGCAATGCCTAGCACTTAGTCTCAGGCTTGAGAAATTGTGTTTTAGAAGCAAGGTATCCCCAACTCCGGTTTCCTTCAAATTAAATCTTTTAAAGAGTCCACAAATATAAATAGTTAAAGCCTAAAACTATGCAACAGAGGGCCTAGAGCCCAAGCCACTGCCACCTCTGACTCCAAGACACCTCAAAAACTTGGCCCTCCTCCTCAGAGAACCCCCCTTCTGCTCCTCCTTCCACACTGCTCCCTCCACAGTGCTCCCTCCACACTCCTCCCTCCACTTCCTCCCTCCACACTCCTCTTCCGCCCCCTCCCCTTCTTCCTTCCCCTTCCCTTCTTCCTTCCTTTCTCTCCCCTTCTTCCTTCCCCTTCCCTTCTTCCTTCCTTCCTCTCCCATTCTTCCTTCCTTCCTCTCCCCTTCTTCCTTCCTTCCTCTCCCCTTCTTCCTTCCTTCCTCTCCCCTTCTTCCTTCCTTCCTCCCTTTCCTCCTCCCTCCTCTTCCCCCTCTTCCCCCTCCCTGTCCTTGGGCAACCTCCATGGAACTCTGGTTCAAAGTCACTGGTCTGTGGGGCCGCCCATTTGATAGACGAGCACGCTGGGGACCAGACACAAGTGACTGACTCAGACCAGCTCGCATGTCGTCTCCTGCCTCCCGTAACACCGGGTTGTCCTTAATGGAAGAGAATCAATGATGCTGCTTCACTGATCTCCAGGGAAAACAGGTTGATAACAGGTTATAAACATGGGAATGTTTTGGAAAAAGCGTCGTCCACTTGTCAGCTCCATCTCTCCTGCCCGGAAGATGTAGGGGAAACCTGCCTTCAGCCCACCCTCATCCCATAACAGGACAGAGGACAAAGGGGCAGAGACCCAGGTCCTGTCAGTGCCCTCAGGAAATCCCCCATTTCCTCCTCATGGTGGAAGTGGAAACCATCCCACTGGACTAGATGTTCCCGGGAAGCCCCTTCTCCCCGAAAGCAAGGAATCTGGTTTGAGCACACACCATTCTCGGTGCCATGACTTTCTGCTGCTGAACCCTGCATACGTGGCCCATTGATCTTGCTAGTCCAGTGTTACTGGGTCCTGGGAGTTTCTGTGGGCTGATGGCAGGTGTTTACCATTGTGTTCAGAGGGGAGAACAGAACTTTATTTGTCCAAATCAGATGATAACCATTGCCTTGTGATTCCTTGGGTTGGTTTGGGTGGGGGGTGCTCAATGCTTTTCCTGAGGGCTAAGTTCTAGTTTGAGACCGTCTCTCTTTGTCGCCCAAGCTGGAGTGCAGTGGTGCGATCTTGGCTCACTGCAACCTCCGCCTCCTGGTTTCAAGCAGTTCTCCCTGCCTCAGCCTCCCAAGTAGCTGGGATTATAGGTGTGTGCCACCATGCTTGGCTAATTACAAAAATATTTAATATAGGCTGGGTTTTGCCATATTGGTCAGGCTGGTCTCGAACTCCTTGCCTCAAATGATCGGCCCACCTTGCCCTCCTAAAATACTGCGATTACAGGCTTGAGCCACTGTGCCCGGCCTGATCCTGACATCTTTTAAAGCTGCCTTCATGTACCAAAAGCCAGTCTATGTTTGAAAATCAGTCTTGAAGAGCCTAGGAGGAGAGGGATAAGCTTCAACTAGGTGAATAACTATGCATATGTTAAAAATATGGGCCAAAATCTACCCCAAATGTTAACTCTTCTGCTTTGCGTATTATATCCATTTATAGTTATTTCAGCACTAAGATTTTTAAAGACTCTTTTGATAATTATGGAGAAATTACTATTAAAACTCAGCTGCATTTGTAACACTTCAAAGAACTAATTGGATGACATCATTTTTCCCAGAGGCATTTTGGATTGTTACATAATTAATGTTTATCTCTTTGCCAGAAATCTTTTTTTTTTCTTTTCCAGAACAGATACCTGAAAAGAAAATTTCCTTTGCATTAAGTGTTATTTCACTGTGTGACAATCAATTTTTGAACGTGAGAACAAGATCATCATGTATTTTTGGGATACTTCTTGCTTAATAGTGATAATGCTAAGTGTTAAAATTATGCAACAATTTGTTTCTTTGAAAATTACTATTTGCCTGCTCACCAGGTGGGAGCTGATGAGAACGTGGATGTAAAAATTAAATTGTATTTAGCTTGTATAAAAGAAGTTTAAAAAAAAAAGCTTTTTTTGTTTGTTTGTTTTGTGCTACTACTGAAGTTGCTTCGTTGTGGAAATGAGGTTATTGCAGGCACCTAGAATTTTATCTCCTTCACTTGTACAATGGGAAGAAATTCTCCAACAAGCACAGGAATCTGACTTTCTGATATTGAGACTCCTAGGCATCAAGCCCGTGGAAAGGTTGGTGATTACATGAGCGTTGGCGTTGATGTGGGTACCCTCCAAGCCGGACGCAGGGAGCAGGGAAGGGCAGAACAGGCCCCTCAGGAGCCATGAGAAAATCAAGTGTTGGCAGCAGTGGTGAGGGTTGATGTCAGGGGCCAGGAGGAGGTGGTGAAGGGAGCATGTGCCTCAAGGCAGCCCTGGAACCCGTGGTCCCTGCAGTGAGGTCTGATCTGCAGGGGACGTGGACGGCCACGTGGCAAGGCCCACGGACAGCCTGGACTTGGCTGCCTCAGAACTCTGGTGGACGTTGCAAACGGCCCCACAGGGTTGCAGTGCACATTCCTCGGACAGAGAGAAGACGCTTGTAACTGTTCTCGGCACGAAGCCAGCGCCCTGTGAACAGTGGCCACTGCTGTTGTGACTGAGTGCCGTCCAACTGGAGGCATTTGCTCTGCTCAGTTCACTTAATTGGGCCAGGAATGGGGTTGCCCTGCCTTCAACAAGCTTGACGCATTGAACGAGGACTCAGTAAAGTACTCTGTAAATATGCTCTCCTGGCTAGAGTGAGCAAAGCCCAGGGAGAGAGTGGTTCCTCAGTATTAGACAGGTGTTTGGCGGGGCCAGCTGTGTGGCTGCCAGAGCGAATGTGACCAGGAAGCCTCTGTTCCCCCGGAGGTGGCCAGCGTAACTGTTACACGTGCCGTAGGTAGAAAGTGGGCACTCTGGGAAACTTGCTCATGTTGCTGTTTCCTGATTGGAAATTCAAGGTTTCTGAGCATCCTACATCGAATTTGTACATTGCTGAGACTGTACACCTTTCAATACTTGTTTTTTTCCTGCTTTTCGGATCTATACAACCTGATATTTGGCCGTGGCTTCCAGAACAGGCTGGATGCAGAGTGAAGTCCTCTCCTCACTGTCAATCTTTGCAGATGTCTTTCTTGAGAGTCTCAATTAGGTTTTTACTTAACTAGACTTTTTAAATTGCCATGCACATAACTCTACCAGTTACAATCGTGAGCTAACATGGGATTTTGGTTTTACTTTGATGAATGTTTAACATTTGCATGCTGGATGTAGGGGTGGAAGTCATTTATCTGCTTTTCATTTCCTTCTTGGTTATACTTAGTGACTTTCAGGTACGGTGTGGAAAGCCTGGTACAGGGTGAATTGCAGGCTGCAGTGTGGCGCGGTGGACGAGAGGCGTGGGCTGCAGTGTGCACAGTGGATGAGAGTGAAGCTATTTCCATCCTGGAGGGAAACACACAGGAAACAATTTAAAAAACTGATCATCTAGCTTGAATGAGGTCCAACAAATTCAGTTTGCAAAGTTTAACTTCCAAGTTAACTTAGTAACTTTTCCCCTAAGTCATTAATTTAGTAGCTTATGTTTATTGCCTAAAGCATAATAGTCATAAATTCTAAAATGAATGACTAAACATGTAATAATTTAGGCATACAGCACCTGAAGGGAAAACTGCCAGTATGCTAAAATATTGGATACAGATGCTCAAAAAATATAATGTAGCATTCTTACAATGCATGTGCTTTTAGCATGTAACTTGGTGAGTAGTTTTGAGCTCTATTTGTAGGAATGTGTATCTTGAATACTTTAGGACACCACTGGAGATGTGTGCTTGAGAGGTATAAATACTGAATGTTCTTCTCCCTTCCTTTAAATGAAAAACATTAGCTCCCTTGATTTTTATTTTTATTTTTTGAAGTGGACTCTCACTCTTGTTGCCCAGGCTGGAGTGCAGTGACGCAGTCTCGGCCCACTGCAACTTCCGCCTCCAGGGTTGAAGTGATTCTCCTGCCTCAGCCTCCCCAGTAGTTGGGATTACAGGTACCCACCACCATGCCCCGCTAATTTTTGTATTTTTATTAGAGATGGGGTTCTGCCATAGTGTCCAGGCTGGTCTCAAACTCCTGACCTCAGGTGATCTGCCCACCTCGACCTCCCCAATTGCTGGGATTACAGGGGTGAGCCACTGCGCCTGGCCAGCTCCCTTCTATAATGATTTATGCAGTTGTTTTTGCTTTTTGTTTTTTCGAGACAGTGTCTCACTCTGTCGCCCAAGCTGGAGTGCAGTGATGCAAATCTGGGCTGACTGCAGCCTTCACCTCCTGGGCTCAGGTGATCTTCCCACCTCAGCTTCCTGAGTTGCTGTGACTAGACACACGTCACCATGCCCAGCTTTATTATTATTATTATTGGTATTTTTAGTAGAGACAGGGTTTTGCCATGTTTTCCAGGCTGGTCTCGAGCTCCTGGGCTCAAGCAATCTCCTGGCCTCAACCTCCAAAACTGCTGGGATTACAGGCGTGAGCACCACATTTGGCCCATTTTTTTTTTCTTCCAGGATTAGGAGTCGACTTTCAGAAAATCCTTCAACCTTGCAAGCTTAATTTTCCATAAAAGTATTCCTCTAGGATAAAAACAAGACACAAAGAAGTACGTGTGGACTGCAGTTAAAAATTTTCAAGAAAACTTAGCTTAGGAAAGTTGACATTTACAAAGAGCAGGAGGCCCGTTCAGTGCCTTCTAGGCACTGGGAATGGCGGTCTGTGGGCGACCCTAACATGTGCGGCGTCCTGAGACGTGATCGTGGTGTTCACGCTTTTACCGAGGGCTTCCCGGGAGTACCAGAGGCTGTTCTTCTGCAGTCGGCCAGCCAGGCAGCAGCTGCTGGAGAAGGAACAAATAGCAAAAGACAGATGTACACGGTGTTATTGTGGCAGAGAGGTTAAAACCAGGGTCACTTTGTTCTTACAGTTTTAAAAAACTAATAATGAAGTCCTTAAATATGTTTAGGATTTCAAAGTAGTTGTGGGTGTGTCTGTGTCTCCCTGCGAAGAGAGCTCAGAGACGCCACCTTTCCTTGATGAGGTGACAGGGCCTGGAGAGGTGTGAACCCCGTGGTGGGGGGATGACTGACCTGGGGTGAGGCTGGGTCAGTGTGGGGATCCAACCCCACTCCACATTCCTGTAGGGAATCCACAGTTCTAAGTCTTTATGATAGGGGTAAAAATAACCTGGAAGAGGTGTTATTTTTTAAGAAGTAAGTGCCATGCTCTTTTTTCCTCATACTTTTCCGTGTTTAAGCAGCATTGAAGGATAAGGCACTAGTAGCATGTTGTTTTGGAAACAATGTTGTTGGTTATTTTACGTTGAATATGGTACTAAGGTTGCCTGGTAACAGAAGTTTTCCTTAAACAACATGGAACTCTCTTGAATCTGTTGCCCCATTGGCTGAGCCGTCTGAAATCAGTGCAGTAGCAGCTGAAGAGGCCTCTTCCCCTTGGAGGAACCCCCTGGATTGGCAGGAGGCACCGCTCTTGATTTGAGGGAGTGAGGCGCCTTTGCAGGGACCCCACGTGGCCCCTGCAGCTCTCTCCTGCCCCCTGCTGGTTGGCCAAGCAGCCTTGCGACAGTGTGCTCAGTGTGAATGTTCACTGGGGCAGGCCGAGGCTTTTGTTCCAGAAACACTGACTTCAGAAACGGCCGGCTGTGTGTGTTGAGCATGGCAAGAAAGACTTACGTGTGTCTTAAACCTCTTGAACAAAGCAAGTTGATGTTTCAAATGCATCTCAAAGGCTAATGACTTTGCTATGGTCAATATTCAGGAGAAAAGAGGGTTTGATGAAACAGAAAGACAGGAGTGGCAAGTGACATGCTTGTGCCCCGTATGACTAAGCGATGTCCTGGCCGTTCCACACCACGGCCTCTGAGCAGCCAGCCTGCAGATACTGGGTCAATTTAGATATCCCTGATCTCTGCAGAGGTTTGATCAGGTAGCCCAAGAGCAGATAAACACAAACGCTGACTGGAAACCCTGGCACACGGAGACACTGGAAACAGCAAGCTGCTATTAACATCATAGTAAGAGACAGTCGCCTGCTCTCAGGGGTGTCAGTTTCTTTTGCTTCTAGACGTTCATCTGCGTTACAATACAGTTTTGCTCAGTTTATCCCCATTACTCCACTGTCTTCGCCGTTAAAGTCTCAGCCAGCACTTAGCTCTGACACTGCAGGAGTTTCACTGTGCGGCTGACCAGGCCTACCTGGCTTGGCTGTAAAGCAGGTGAGATTTTCCGGAAGGCAGTGACGAGAACCTGAGGCAGGAAAGAGCATTGCTGGTCTACATACGGCAGTGCACCTGCAGCAGAGCATGTACGTGCACGTTCAGGCTAAACAGGTGTAGGAGAGAAGAAAACCACCTACAATTAGTCACTTAAAATGCCACACACCCAACCCTTGAGACCCTAGCACATAGAGTAGTAGTGGTCTTGGAGATGGCAGGTGTGCTGAAGTCTGATTTTCTCACTTAGCTTTTCCAGCAGCGTTTTCCTCATCTCTAAGCTGGGGCTAACAACTGCCACGCGTAGATTTGTGCATGGAACCGTGCGTGTAAAGTGGGGTAGCCCCCAGGACCTAGGAAGGACTCGTGGTCAGTGTCGGTGGTCATGCGTGCTGTACGGGTCCCCCAGGAAGATGATTGCTACATATAACTCCCTCCGTTCAATGTCACTGAATGTAAAAGGTGGGACATTGGCTTCTGATGTGTCTGGTTTGCTGCAGGCCACGCTGCACCCCGTGGTTCCTGAGCCCTGAGCTGAAGTACATCCTGCTGCATCGCCTGTGTCGCTTTTGCTGTGTCACTTAGAGCTCCTGCCCTGGGAAACTTCCTCGCGCCTGACGAGCACCACAGTTTGCAGCAAGACCTGTCCAAAGCGTGGACTGCGAGAGCCCCGCTGTGGTCCTGTCCTCTCCATGTTGGGAGCGACTTTGTGGGGTTTGTCGGCCCTTCTCTCAGGTGTCCTGTGTCTCATGGATCAGCCGACGAGCCCCGTCTGGAGGAGCACTCTGCAAAACGCTGCCGGCCACCCAGATCTCCTAGCGCAGAGTGAGGCCACATCTGCAGACTTGACCGCACAGAGTCCCGAGGCATTCGGCAAGAAGGGGAGTGGGATGTGTGTGAGATCCCACTGTGGAAGCCGGCTCTGCTCCGTACTCTGCGTGCGGGGTGCCTGATGTTCAGACCTGCTGTGTCTATCGGGGGCCATGGCGGGGTGGTGGGAGTGGGGGCAAGGGAGCAGCGCGGATGGATCCAGGAAAGGACTTAGTTGAATCCCAGCTGCCCACATACCTGTTGCTGGTCTTGGACAAGGTCCCTAGTTTCTCTGGGCTTTCGGTTTGATTGTAAGACTAGGACGCCGCCCCAGTCTGAAGATGTCGGTGTGTGCGGGAATGCCTGGCGCAGTCACCATGGGTTTTCCTTCAGCCTCCTCCGTGCCCCTCCCTGGGTCAATCAGTATCCATGCGTGCCACAAGTAAATTACAGTCCCTCCGAAAAACCAGTTGACCCGAGTTTTATGGTCGAGCATGGTGAGTGTCCTTGCCAGGAAATGCCACTAGATGTCTTGGGCCTGCTCCTCTACCTCCACAGCAATCCCCGGAACAGGCTGGTTCAGGACGTGGGAGGTGGGAGTCGGTGTTGTACCTAGGACAGGCTGAAGTCAAAGGCTCATTTGCTCTGTGAGGGGTGATCAGGATGACACATCAAGTGGAGCCCCATGGCTGACCCTGGAGGTGGACGGTCGGGTCGGATTGGCTGCCCTCCAGCACGCGTTTCGAGTGATGCCTTCCCTGGGTTACGCAGCCCTGATCTGTAGCGCACAACTTCCCAGCTCCAGCCAGTCTGGTCTTGCCGTCTCCTTCCAAGAAGCTAGGTGCGGCGCAGTTGCCTTTAAGCGGCTCCTTCTGGACACCGCAGGGCAGCAGCAAGCAAGCATGGGCGACTTTTTTCTTACGTTGACCACAATACGCGGGGCCAGCTTTGCACGATCCCATTCAGCATCACACGTGTGCATCGGCCACTCACCTGTCCATCTGCCACAGACAGGCTTGGACAGGACCATTGAGTGGCCTTTACGGCAAAGAGCCTAAAGGGCTCACAGGAAACCTGGACCCAGCGCAATGGTAACAGCGCAGCAATACCTGTCATTGATCAAGGGGTATTCTGGGCCCGACATGGTGTTAAGTGATCCAGTTCGGTTAGCACTCTTAGAATTAACCCCCTTTTGCCTATCAGGAAATCGAAGACGGAGGGCATTAACGCCAGGGAGCAGGGAGTAAGGGGACACACAGAGGGGCTGAGGGGCTGGGCATTCTGAGCCCACGGATCTGCCCACAGGCCCCGGCTGCACGGGCACCAGGGCTGCTGCTCTGGAGGGGATGAGGAGCTCTGGGGAAAAGATGGAGCCTGACGTGGGTAAGATTTGGATATTTTCAGAGGAGATTTTCAGCCTGGAATGAGGGTGTAAGTGACTGAATCGGAGTGATGAGCCAGATAGCCCGGCTGCGGGAGCTCCCCTGTGGGGTGAGGGAGGAAGGCCTTGGGGGCGTGTGGCTGAGCAGAGGCGCTGGGTCGCCAGGAGCCGCCGCGGGTTTGGAAAGGGGGAGAAACGCAGCGCCCTGCACTGCAAGGGCACCGAGACGTGGTTGTGGTTCTTCCTGACCGTGACAGGCACAAATGGTGCTGATGGTGGAATGCACGGAGTTTGCCTTCAGAGAACTCCTGCTGTCTTTTAAAACCTGGGCCTCTCATTTAAACTTGGTGGCCTCAGGTGAATGGTCAGAAACAGTTTCTGATGAGGTTGCAGAGACTGTGCATGGCCTCTGATTGTGCACATCCTGTGATTGTGTATAGTCTCTGATTGTGGCCTCTGGCCTCTTTGTGGCCTCTGATTGTGTGGGTCTCTGTGTGTGGTCTCTGTGCAGCCTCTGATTGTGTGTGGTCTCTGATTGTGCTCAGTCTCGGATTGTGCGCGGCCTCTGATTGTGGGTTGTGTGAGTTTCCCGGGATTAAGTAGATGAGCCTCGTGCTGGGGCAGGTGTGCCTTGTGTTGGGCATGTGGATAAAGAAGTTTAACCCATCTCCTCTTTGAGAATGGCAGGGCAGTAACAAAGGCGGTTGATTTATACATGGCCATCCTCGTGAGGTGAGGACCTGAAAGGTTTACTGCTTTCCCGGAAAGCTGTTCTGGGCGTCACCATCACTGATCATGGACAGCAGCTCAGAAGCCCCCTTAAGGTGCAGGGAGGGACCGGCGCTGGTCCTGTCTGTGCCCAGGCTGCTGGTCACCCTGACGGCCAGGCGATGGCTGCCTGTGCACGAAGCTGGGGTTAGAGTGAATTTGGGCAGTGTCGGCTTTGATTTAGGTCAAGACTGATCAGTCTTCCTAAAATACTAGCCATGAAAGCTTTCATAGATTGTAGTTCTTTGGGAGATTTATATGTGGTTTTTAAAGCACAGGGCCCATGGCCAGTGTTGAATTACATTTTGTTCAGTGTAACTGACAGGACACTGGACCTGAGTCTCAGGCCTGCCACAGGGTTCAGGGAGCTTCAGAGAGGGCGATGTTTGTGCTCAAGTTTTCGCAGATGGGATGGGACGTGGGCATGGGGCTGGAATGCTCTAACCTTCAATCTTCAGTCATCGGTATCACCTGTGCACACGCATATCGTTTTCAAAGATGGACAAGCTTTTGGGAAATATCTGAAGACTTTTCCAGTTTTGAAAGAAGCCGGGATGACACTGGAAACGTCAGGTGTCTTGGCTGCTGATCAGGTCCATCACCACGCACATGGTCCCTAACCTGGCCCACCTCTGATCATGCACAGCGGGTGACGAGGTCCATAACCTCACACTTCTGTGCACAGCAGGTGACCAGGTCCCTAACCTCAAAATCTTCTGATTGGGTGCAGCTGGTGACCAGGTCTGCAACTTCGCATGGCTCTGATTGTGCAGAGCTGGTGACCAGGTCACTAACCACCCACACCTCTATTCATACCCAGCGGGTGACCGGGTCCATCACCTCACACCTCTGATTGTGCATAGTGGGTGACCAGGTCTGGAACCTTGCACACCTCTGATCGTGCACAACGGGTGACTAGGTCCATGACCTCACGCCTCTCTGCACAGTGGGTGACCAGGTCCATAACCTCACACCTCTGATCGTGCACAGCTGGTGGGCACAGGACCCACTTCAGTGAGGGGCTGACTTCCCAGGTGTGAAGGGGGAATGCTGTGTGGCTCGTTAAGCCCCTCCATGCTTTGGGGGCTCCAGGCTGTGGCCGGCAAGTAGGAAGTTGTCCCAGGAGGCTGCTGTGTGTTGGGGATGGGAGGCAGCTGCAGGGTGGAAGTACGATGTTGTCGTAGGGGGCCACTGTGGGGGGGTGGGACGGGAGGCAACTGCAAGTTGGAAGTAGGATGTTGTCCCAGGAGGCTGCTGTGTGTGGGGGAGGGAGGAGGCAACTGCAGGGTGGTGTGGTGGTCCCCGTGCCACTGATTTCAGGTTAAAATAGAATGCGGACCTCTTTTTACCATAGTTTTTAATTACTCCGCTAGTTTGTGTTGCTGTCTCTTGCTATGAAGTCCACAGTCTGATGTCTCTGTGGTCCCCATGTTTCCCTTCTGCTTGTGTTACCCGATCCTGTGGGTCAGCTGTGAGGAAACCACTCTCCACTCCTCATCTGGAGTGGTCTCGAGCTGGGTGTGCTGGTCTCCTTGTGGGCTAAAGTGTTCCTCTGTTACTGTTTTCTCTGTTTTTTGACCAAATTTAGCAGACTTGTGTATGATGCAAACACTTCAAAAAATGTCTTTTGCCTTTATGAAAAAAACACTTGCATTGCTTTAAAATGAACCTTTCCTGTGTCTCCATCCTTCCTCACAGATTGCTCTGTGTTAGAAACTCGGTGGTGTGTGTGCTTCATGGCCTCATTCCATCAAGCACTGTAACCTCTGATTGCAAAAGTGACTACACTCAAGGCAAAAAACTTTGCAAATGTTGAAAAGAATGAACAAAAACATATTGTTCTCTTGTCATCCTGAAATGGCTACTCTTAATATTTTGATGTAGTTCAAACTACATCAAACTCTCACCTACTCCTGTGCCAATATTCATCCTTCAGCTCTGCCTCCGTTCTTCCTTTCTTTTTTCATGCTATGGGGTCTGCTTTGGAGATGTTATCTACTTTCATTCTTCCAAAGTCAAGCTTCTAGCTTTGGTTGGAACTGCAGACCCATTTACTCATTCAGCAAATACTTTCTAAGCACATGGATAGTCACTGAGAATACCGTGGTTCACCAACATGACTGTGGCCCCTGCTCACACGAACTTGCGGCCTGATGGGGAGAATGGGCACTAATATGACAATCAGTCTAATGGGTTTCTGATGAAGAATTGAGGATAAGCGCACCAAAGAAAGGGAAGCGGGGTTCTCTAAATTTATGCTGTAAAAGAATCTGGCGTATCTTGGGATGAGAGGTAGAAAACCGATGCATTCTGGAAGGTATGATCCCCTTGCAGTCTGGAGAGAAGTAGAGGTTGCTTGTTGAGGGGGGTGGAGTGTAGGGACACCACGGTCTAAACAGAGATGGGGGTGCGTGCAGAATGCCTCTTGCAGCAGGAAACAGGCACGTGCAAGGAAGTAAACACGGGAGAAAGTGGCACAAGACAAGAATGAAGGCAGGCAGGGGCTGGGAGATGATGGTAGATGCTTTATTCTCTTAATAACAGCAACAGGATGCTGTTGAAAGCACTTGAGGGAGGTGGGGAAGTGCGTATGACATGTTTTGTGTTTGTAAAATTATCACATTGTCTTACCAAACTATACTCCCTATTTTTTATTTTTAAATTTTACTTTAAGTTCTTAGATACATATGCAGGTGTGTTACATAGGTATACATGTGCCATGGGGGTTTGCTGCACCTGTCAACCCATCATCTAGGTTTTAAGCCCTGCATGCATGAAGTATTTGTCCTAATGCTCTCCCTCCTCTTGCCCCCACCCCCCAACAGGCCCCCGTGTGTGTCGTTCCCCTCCCCGTGTCCATGTGATCTCATTGTTCAACTGCCACTTATGAGTGAGAGCATGTGGTGGTTGGTTTTCTGTTCCTCTTTTAGTTTGCTGAGAATGATGGCTTCCAGCTTCATCCATGTCCCTGTAAAGGACAGGAACCCATTCTTTTTTATGGTTGCATAGTATTCCGTGGTATATACGTGCCACATTTTGTGTATCCAGTGTATCATTGATGGGCACGAGATATCCTCTTAACATGTGCTCCAGCAATTGCACTCTTAGGTATTTATCCAAAGGAGTTGAAAACTTGTGTTCACAGAAAAACCTGCACATGGACATTTATAGAAGCTTTAATCGTAATTGCTAATTTTATTCCAGCTTTATTCATAATTGCTCAAACTTGGAGGCAACGAAGAAACCAAAATGTTCTTCACTAGGTGAGTGGATAAATAACCTGTGATATATCCAAACAATGGCATATTCTTTAGCACTGAAGGGAAGTGAGCTGTCAAGCCATGAAAAGACACGTAGGAACTTTAAACATGCACGGCTACACAAAAGAGGCCCCTCGGAAAAGACTAAATACTGGAAGCTTCCAACTAAAGGACATCCCGAAAAAGGCCAGACTATGGAGTGAAAATGTCCGTGCTTCCCAGGTGTTGGGAAGAGGGAGAGATGAGGAGGTGAAACACGGAGATTTTTAGGATTTTAGTGCAACTGCTCTGTACGATGCTATCATGGTGGATACATGTCATGACATATTTGTTCAAACCCATAGAACAAGCACCAAGACGGAGCCCTCATGTAAACTGTGGACTCTGGGTGACAATATGTCAACGTCGGTTCTTCAATTATTACAAATGCTCCTTCTGGGCAGGAGTGTTGTTAGTTGGGGAGGCTGTGCACGTGGGGGAAGGGAAGGCATATAGAAGGTCTCTCTGCACCTTTCCCTCAATTTTTCTGTGAACGTGAAACTGCCTAAAAGATAAAGTGTATTTTTAAAAAATAAAGGAAAAAAAGGAAACAAAAAGTCCTCACAAAAATCAAAGGAGAAAATGATCACACTGGGTGCTTCAGGTCAAAATGGAAGAACAAGGGCTGTATTTACCATCCCACCTGATGACTTTTTTCTCACTGCTTTTCAGCATTTTGCTGGAGTCTAGTCAGTGCAATAAGGCAAGTTAAAACATATAAAATGCACTCTTATTAGAAAATAAGATTTAAAACTATCTGTATCTGCAGGTGACGTGATCACCCGTGTGGAAAATCTCCTGAAATCACAAAAAGCCACTAAAACTAATAATAATAAATTACTTACTAATAAGTGAGTTTGTGTTTAGCTTGTATCTTGCAAACTTTCCATAAGCAGTATTTATCTCTTTATACACTGGCAAAGAAATAATTGGAAATGGAAATTTACAAAGTAATATTAAGACTAAATCTGACAAAAGATGTGTAAGATCTATGCACTGTAAAGCAGGCAGTGATGCTGAGATAAATTAAAGAACTAAATAAATGAAGTGATATACTGTGTTCATGGATCAGCAGGCTCAATATTGTTAAGATGTCAGTTCTGCCCTTGTGGATCAGAGGTTTAATGCAATTCCAATCAAAATCCCAGCATGATTTTATTTTATTTTTTTTCAGTAGAAATGAACTAGCAGATTCCAAAATGTGTCTGGAAATTTAAAGAACCCAAAAGAGCTAAGACAACTTGGAAAAAAAATGGTGGAGGACTTACCTGAACTATCAAAACTGGGTTAATGAAACCTCCTAGAGGGTCTAGTAATAATCTCACAAACATGTTACACCTATACATAGTGGATTTTTGAATCAAGGTTCAAAGACATTAAATTAGAGAAAGGACGATAATGATGATAGAAGGATTAAATACTACAGGCCAAAAAGGGAAAAAAGAGCTCCTGTTAAATATCTTCACATTGTTGGTGTCACTCATGCAATTCAATTCACATTTTGTGTGTCTAAAAGTTGAACAGACTTCTTCATTCTCTTTCCCCAATTCACTCCACAGAGATGCTGATGTCTTTCAGTGGAACTTGGAAGTTTGCTCTTCTTTTTAAAATGACTCTCTTAGATACTGTTTATGCAAGAAGTTGTGGGACTGTAACTTACAAATACTGTTCTAAACCTTGGAATCACACGTTTCCCTTTTTCTCTACTTATCGTTTCTAGTCAGTTTCCCATTTCCTCTTCTTCATATTTACACTGCATTCCTTTTAGTTCAGGCTCTTGTTACCCCACTTGATCTCTTGATGTGGTCACCTGAATGTCCTTCATGTTCCAGCCTCCTGGAATCCTTCCTTCATGACCCTGAAGAACTGCCCTCCAGACCCGCAGGTGTGACCCGGAATCAAGGATCTCAAAGCCGAGTGGGATCGGAGAGGCTATCTAGACCAATCCTCCATTACAGACGTAAACCTTTTGATGACTTCACTTCAGAGCCCAAAATATTTGCACTGCAGGCAGAATCACCTAAATCACTTAATGTGATGTTCAGTCTTCCCGTGGTATCTTCCTTTCTGCATCTCCCTACTTTCGGTCAGCCATTTCTCACTCATGACACCGAACCCTTCATTCACATCACATTATTGTTCTTCTCCACACACACTTGTTTGTTTTCTGCCTGGGTTTTTTGTTACATTCTTCCCTCTACTGGCAATATCATTTTCCAAGATCTGACTACAGAATTTTAACGTATTCCTCAGAATGACTCACATATCACATATTCGACCAAATGGCTGCAGATTCTGTCACTTCCTCTCTTGTCCTATGGCAACCTGGAGAATCTTCTTCTCTTAGCCAATAGGATTTATCATGGTCCTTCTTTATCTTAACAATAGTTTAGCAGGACTGAGAACTGGGAAGTAGATTTTTCTCCCAGGGGTGAGAACTGTCTTAGTTTAGCAGATCTCCCTGGGTCTCCATTCTGGTTGTAGAAAAGCAGCCCATAGGGCATGGTGGGGAGGAGAAGAAGGGGAACTAAGCTGTGTTGCATGAAGATGGACAGTTGTGACCCTTACTCCAGGGTTGGGAGTTGAGGCCCCTAGGAAGGAGAAGCTGTAAGGATGAAGACGAGGCATAAAAAGTGATGCAGGCCGGGTGCGGTGACTCACGCCTGTAATCCTAGCACTTTGGGAAGCCAACGTGGATGGATCACGAAGTCAAGAGTTCAAGACCAGTCTGACCAATATTGTGAACCCCTGTCTCTACCAAAAATACAAAAATTAGCTGGGTGTGGTGGCACATACCTGTAGTCCAGCTACTCGGAAGGCTGAGGCAGGAGAATCACTTGAACCCAGGAGATGGAGGTTGCAGTGAGACAAGATCATGACACTGCACTCCAGCCTGAGTGACAGAGACTTCATCTCAGAAAAAAAAAAAGTGATGCATAGTAACAAGACTGCCCGAGGAGAAGAGGCAATCAGCAACCTTCTCCAGGGTGGGATGGCTGAAGACCCTTTAAGAACAAAGGTGTCTACTTTCCTTCTTTAGGATGCTCTATCGTGATTTAATGAACCCTCCCAATCTACTGTATTCAGTATTTGGCATGAGTCAATTTAGGGGAATTCTAGAAAACATAGCTGGCTGTTATCAGGTTAATGTAGATTGGGAGGTCGGGAAAAACCCCAGGAGACACGTAGGAAGGACAATACGTGAAAACAGAAGAAACTTGGAGTCAGTTCACCCTTCAAACAAAATCCAGTTTCCAGAAGACATTGTGAGGGCTGCTGGGTCTTCCTCACCTGCAGATGGGGGATTCCAGATAATTATTATACTTGAATCTCACAGGATGGGGTGATCACCACCTGCTCTCAAATGGGATTAGTTACAATATCTTCTATCGGGAGGCGGTAAATAAGAGGTTAGGTACACGTCTGTAGTCATCACAATTTTGTCAAGATTGCTATTTTTACTTCCATGTCATAGATGGGGAGCCTGATGCTTGTGGAAATGATTTGCTCAGGGTCTCACCATTAAAAGTGGCAGAGGAAAGATTCCATGTTTTAAAAGCTGCAAACTGAGCTTACTCCCATCCATGCTGGCATACCGACTTTGAGATTTCAATCCTCCTGAAGGCAGGAAACTTATTCCATTTGCTTTTATACCCTCCATAACACTAGTGAGCAAGTTTTGCTCAAAGTAACATGGAATATTTTGCTGACTCAAGGGGAAAAAGTAAGAGACTTAAATGACACCATCACAAGTCAACCTTCAAGGAACAGAGACATTTAGCATTAGCTGTCTCAGTCAAATCAACATAGACATGCACGTTTATCCTTTACATGGCAGTAAGACAGCAAACACAATTGAAAAAATGAGCCAAGTGTAAAAAATGTGTCACAAAGGGATGGATTTAGACAGGAGAGCAGTGAAGTAGGTTATAAAATGGTCAGCATAATCCATTTTAATGAATTATTAGCTGAAACATGCAAAGCATTTAGGATTTCTGGGAGAAGTGTACAAACACACCAAATGTTTGTCTGACATTTTCTTCACTGCTGCCGTCTTTCCACAGGGCTGGAGATGATGTTAACCAACGGCCTTGGGAGGAGAGATTGCAGCTGAGCCCACACCCTCTCCAACTCCTTCAGACTGTTTCTGTTTTTGTAGACTTTACCATTAACAACAAATCCTAAGATTTACTCAATCAGTACAGCAGTCATTGGCCCGAGTTCAAATTTTGATTCGAAGGAATCTGCACTCTGCCTGCCAGGATCGACTATTAATGGCTTCGTCCATAGAGGAGCTGTGTCTTTGCTCACTATGGAACAGTATTGAGGCTTCGAAAGGGGTATTTTGCTGGTCACCTCCTTGGTCATCCTTCTGCTCACCAAGAGCAGATACTGTTCTCAGCCCCTTACATTTACAAGGTCGTTTAATTCTCACATAGCCCTTTCAGATAGATGCGACTATTACCCCCCTTTTACAGAGGAGGAAACCGAGAGGCAGAGGACATAGGTGAATTGTCCCAGATCACAGAGCTGGCTATGGAGCTGGGACTTGCACCCGGCCAGCCTGGCTCCAGAGTTCACTGCCCTCCTCCTGTACAGCACGTGTGACCTGCAGTAATCACCGCCCAAACAGGCAGGCACTGCGGATAGCCAAGCACACCTCTTCCGACTTCAGCACGGAGGACGGTTCGTTTTCATTCTGGTGTTCAGCTCAGGACTGTTTTTATCACAAGGACGCACCACCCAGAAAGCTCAGTCATGTGCTGTTACCTTCTACGGTCATGGTTTTCTACTTTTTGGCCCCATTTTCCTGAGGACTTGGCCTGCTGGGACGTGAATGATGCGTTACTACTGTAGAGACAGAGGTTCAGGTCTAGTGGCACAAACAGCGACGGACCCCATGGAAATGCGGGCGTGGCCCCTCCATCCCAACAGCCTGCATGGCTGCTCCATTCTGCTCCCATCACACACATCCCCACACAGCCAAGCCCCTTCTCCTTTCCCCCACTGGATTCATCAAATCAAACCTCGCTGTCCTTGGAAAATGTACCATTAATTTACTTACTGCCCAGTAAAAAAGCACACTTCCAGTTAACATGACACCCCCGCTACGATAGAACAGCCCTAATTCAAACATGACACAGAGGAACAGAGGGAGGAGGGGTCGAGGACCATCCTGGAATCGGCAGCTGTTTTCTGGGGGAAAGCCTCTGTCCCCCCTGAGCCCGACACTTGTGCCACACTATCCCCATGGTGTCTGAAAGCTCCATGAAGACAGGCTCACTCTGACCCCTTCACACCCACAACGCCAAAGAGGAGCAGGTGTTCAGGAAAAGTCTCCTGCTAGTGCTGAAGACAGGAATGATTCCTCGTGGTGCCCAGAATGTCAGGAGAAAACAAGGCACCATGTGGACGCCTTCCAGGTGAATTCTGGAATGACTCTGCCGAATGCCAGTCATCCTTTTTCAGAACAAAACCAATACCGGAAAACATGTGTCGCCAGCAGAGAGATGGTCCTTTTGATGGCTTACAAACACACCTACGTTACGCTGAATTTATCTCAAGCCACCCTCTCTGTGCTAATGTAAAAAGTCTCCTTTATTAACCAGTAGCCTTTTTCATCTGGTGCTTTTTAACAAGCAAGACGGTCCTGTAACACTCAGGCATTGTTGAAAACGTCAAATGGAAGCCTAGAATCCTCTTCCGTGCAGCTTCACTACAAAGTATTTTGACGTGAGCCAAATCGTGCTATTCCTACATCTCCACAGGAGACTCAAGGCTTCATCAAGGAAACGCAGCATCATTTCTGCTAGTTACAGAAATTGGTGGGGGGGGGATGGGGTTGAGGGAACATTACATAGAAAGCAACCCCGATAATCACCTGCATGAGAGCCACACTGGCCGGCAAGCCCCGGTCTGCTCAGTCTCTGCACAATCACAGACTTGAGACCTGGAGGGCAGACACCTGGCACTGCTGACCACCCCAAGGTCATGGCCTCTGCCCCTTCTCTGCTGCCCATCAGTTCCAAGCTTCTGGCAACACCGCCTGCTGCCCCCACTGCCTCATCGACTCTTCATGAAAAGCAAATGTTGCCAGGATAGCTTATGAGTACATTTGCCAGGAAAGCAGCTCCGATTGACACTGAAACCCCCTTCTCACACCCCTGGCAGCTCCCTTGCCCCCGATGTGTACATGCTTGCAGCTCTGACCTTGCTCAGTGTCCACACAGGCTCTGTCCCCTGGAGAGCCAAAGGCAGACTCAATGTTGAGTCAGAAATAAAGAGGGTGAAGGTTTCGAACTGCCTGCCTGCCCCCCAAAACACAGGTTGAAATCCTCACCCTCAATGTGATGCTGTTAGGAGGTCTTTGGGAGGTGATGAGTTCCCGAGGCTGGAGGCCCTTGAATGGGATTTGTGCCTCAGAAAGGGGCTCAGCAAATCCCTCACCCTCCCATTGTGTCAGGGCCAGAGAGAAGGTGTGTGCCAACCAGGAAGGAGCCCACACCAGAATCCACCCGTGCGGCACCCTGATCCTGCCTTCCAGCCGCTAGAACTGTGAGAAACAAATTCCTGTTTTTCATAAGCCACTCAGTCAATGATGTTTCGTTACAGCAGCCTGAGCTGCATGAGTTGACGATGCTCACTGCCCTACAGAAACGGCTACTCCCCTCTCCCAGAAAGAGGGGTTTAATTAAAATCCCTGTCTCTCCTCGCGGCCACCACAGATCTCACTCCCCCCACCCTGTAAGCCAGCAATTGTTAGGATTAAAGGAAACAGAGGATTGTTTTAGACCAGCCCCTCCATATCGATCTGAAGCCTATAACTTTGCCCACTTCCACGGTGGCCGTGTCACTGCATTGCCCATGTCAGCTGTGTGTCTGCACTGGGTCCCAGGCTCTGCACAGACTCTTCTAGCTGCCCATCCAGCACAGCCATTTCCCCTTCTGCTTTGGAGGCTGTCCTTCGATATCGAACTCCCACCTTTCTGCAACCCAAGGCCTTCTGATCCAGACATTCGGGGTGAGCTCAGCCATGTACTGGAGTCCTTGACTCAGGTAACCCAGGCCCAAGGCGTTGGCACCAATGATCTACTGGCTGTGGGGTCTGCACAGCCACTAGCTGTCCCAGCCACACCAGGGCCTGGGAGGGGAGGCAGAGGAACCTGTGAAGCTGCCAACAGCCATACGGGGACAGGGGCCCCTGGGATGAGGAGAATGCCATGGAAGGAAATTCAGAGAGAGAAAGAGCCCCAAGGCTGGACGGGTCATGCCCAAAGCCTACACTGCTGAATTTTCCAGGTTTCTGAACTCAATCGCTGACCCACACAGCACATGTTTCCTGAGTGCTGACCCCGCGTGCCATTGGATACGGCAATAAAGTAGGAACCCCACCCACCCCTTCCCCGACACATACACAGGCCTGGGCACCCAGTTGGCACCGTGAGCCAGGGAAGGGGGCCATTTCAGACGGACAGTGGGTGCAGCCTTGCCAAAGCCCAGCAGTCACCTGCACTGCCACAGCCAGGCTGAGTCCAGATCAGCCGCACAGAAACCTGACCCTCTCAAGGGCATGCCTGAGCTCATTAGGGACAGACACCGTCTCCTGCTGATCTCCAACACTTTCTCTGCATGTCTAGTTACAAACGGACGACGCAGTCTCGGAAGCACAGCTGTGACTCTGGAGACAGATCCCAGGCCTCCCCCTGCTCCTCTCCGTGGTGCCATTGATGGGGAGGGGCCGGTATGGCCGCGAGGCCGCATACCCACAGCCACCATGCCACGGAGACACGGGCCTTCGACGGTTACTTCTGCCAAGGAACCCTGCTGCGTCTTGGAGCACACCATGGTGGGCGGGAAGCTCCACCCGGAGAAACAGCGATGCTTCTCCCCAGAGCCAACGGAGGGCACTCCCCGCCCTGCATGCAGCAGATTACTTACATTCTGGAAAACATCTGAGTTAGTGGGGAACAGTAAAATGAAAAGGTCACGTTAGAAAGTTTAGAAGGTTGTGTGGAGTCTCAGGAGGTCTAAAGATTTCTGAACCAAGGCTGCTGCGGTCAACGAGCTTACAGGGAAAGTTTCCACACGGGCCTTCAACAAGCAACGCTCAGCAGGGAGGAGCCACGTTCTGGGCAGAATCTCAGAACCAGAACATCGGACACCACAAAGTCACATCAGAGCCAACAGCAACTGAAATACAGCGCTCTCCTAAGATGTGTGCGTCACCTGCAGAAAGTCACCACACATTAAGACGGGGGAAGAAAAGGATAAGGTTAGAAACAAATTTGAAATTATTTCTGCATACATAAAATTTCTACATCCACTGGCTTTCTTTCTGGGAGTAACAACTTTTACATGAGATGCACATCCCCGTTGGAAGGAGTTTGGGTTTTCCGTGGGCAGAGACAAGGGCTCTCCAAGAAATGTGAACATTTTCTCACTCACTGAGCTGCGTGCCCTGAGGCCGTCCTGGCCTGCCTGAGCACGTCCCTGGCTCTGCCTCCAGCCAGCTCCTTCCAGCACTCACCCCGCTTCTCCCAGAGCCTGCACTGGCCCAGGATCTCCTCTTCTGCTGCTGTCAATCTTCCACTTTAGGGCAAATAAGTTGGAAACTAGAAAGTTATAAGACCCCTTAGCTTTTTAAAAATTTGTCTTCTCAGAAAACAAAGAATACTAATTCTACTTCCACGGTTTAACATGTTGCCCCCATCTGCATGTTCATGGATATATGTGTTTTTATATATATTTTAATCAGTACTTATAAAAGCATGCACTGTTGGCTACGTTCAGTTCAATTACATTTGATGTAAGAAGTTTTAGTTTCAGTGAATTCAGGCACTCAAAATTTAAGCCCTCTGACATCTATTAATCAAATGGAAAAATGACAGGTAGATATCACAAAAATCAAGAGAAGTGTTTAATATAAATCCTGGACTTTTAGATATTTCCACAAATGTAATGTATACATTAGTACACGACCTTGAGCATTTTCACAACTCTTTGAACTAAAATTCTGCTCTTAACTTTTACTGGTAGATCGACATCCATATGTGATTATAAGCAGCTCAAACATCAGCTCTTAAAAACAACCAGAAATGCTGTGGGCAAATCCCACCAAGCAGCAAATAACGGAACTGCACCCAACAACCCAGGTACCTCCCCTGAGGCATCTGGAACTTGAGGATTACGAGCAGCCTTTGGTTTCTGAGGCACCCGAGAGTGGGGACTCCAACTCCCCAAGTCTAGGAAGGCCTCAGCGATAAAGAAAACTGGTCAAAAAGTCATTCCTGCCGGCCCCCTGCCATGGGCTACCCCCTGCCGGCCCTCAGCCACGTGCTTACAGATCTCACTTCCTCTCTGTCCCGCAAAGCCTGACTCCTGATTCCAGCCCTGCTGCTTACTGGGATGTGGCCATGGACGTCAACTGCACCTGCAAGGGGAGAAGCCTGTCAGGATACAGGATCCTGGCCATCCTGGCAGCGCTCAAGCTGATACTGTAACTTGGTAGCGAGTTACTTAATGCAAAGGTTTAACTTTGAAAAATTTAGATGTGTGTATTCTAACGGAAATTCTGAATGTAGAACACAGGCCACACCCTCACACAGATGTTGTCTGGCCAGCACTCTTTTGTCTTTTCAATAGACATTTTTAAAAGCAGTTTTTGGTTCATAGCAAAATCAAGAGGAAAGTACAGAGAGTCCTCACCTATCTCCTTTCCCAGCACAGGCACAGCCTCCATCATTCTCCTGCCCTCACCAGACCAGCATGTCTCTACGACCGACAGACCCGCATCAACACGGCACCACCACCCACAGTCCACAGCTCACACGAGGACTCGGCCTGCTGCTGCTGCTCACTCTGTGGGTTTCACAGACGTGGAACGGCATGCATCCCCCATGAAAGCCCCACCTGGAGTTGTTTCCCACCTTCCATATCCCCTATGCTCCTCCCATTCATCTCTCCCTTCCCCAGCCCCTGGCAGCCACTGACTGACTGACTGTCTCCACAGCTTTGCCTTTTCCAGACTGTGCTGTGGTTGGACTCAGACAGCAGGCAGCCTTTCCAGATTGGAGTCTCACTTAGCAACATGCATTAAAGATCCTTCCTTGTCTTCATGGCTTAGGGGTCCAGTTCTTTTTAGTGCTGAATAATATCCCAGTATCTGACATACCAGAGTTTATCCATTCACCTGCTGAAGGGCATCTTGGTTGCTTTCTAGTTTTGGCAATTATAAAGCTGCTGTCAACGTCTGTGTGCACATTTCCGCATGGAAGTAAACTTTCAGCTCCTCCGAGTAAACGTCCAGGACTGTGATTGCTCCTGTGGTCGGAGAGCTTAGTTCCACGGAAAACCGCCACGCTGCCTCCTACAGCAGCTGCCCCACTTCCCCCAGTGATGAGTGAGAGTCCTGATGCCCACACACCCACCAGCACGTGGTGGTGTCAGAGTTCGTGTTTTGGCCAGGCCGATGGGTGCACAGTGACGCCTCACCCTATGACATAAGACGCGGGTCATGTTTCCACGTGTAGATTTGCCATCTGTGTATCTTCTTTGTTGGGGTATCTGTCCAGGTCTTTGGTCCATTTTTAATCAGGTTGTTCATTTTCTTGTTGAGTTTTGAGAGTTCCTTGCACGGTTTGGATAACAGCCTTTCTCAGATGAGTCTTTTACAGATGCGTTCTCCCCGTCTGTGGCCTGCCCTCTCATGCTCCTGAGACACTATGTTTTATATTTTGAAAAACACTTTAGACAGAAGATGGACCTCCCAGCCCACCACGGTTCTCAGTTTGGCCGTGGTCACCACCCTCCCAGCCCTGGTTCCCACCTTTCCACGATCTGCTGGTCCTATGGGTGTCAACCCATACTAAGTCCCTAACATATCTCCAATGATGGCAACGTCAAAGCTGGCAGTTTGCAGGTAGAAAGGAGCTGATGGAGGCCGGAGCAGAGTGTGAAGGCCAGCGGATTCATCCCTCGGGGACCGGCTGGCCTCTCAGATATCCCCCTGGGTCACCTCCCAAATGAAGTACCTGCTTTGGCCGTGAGCAGGAAGCAGGACCTGGCCCAGATCTCAGCATATTTGACCTGGCACGGCATTTACAGGTGAGCCTCCATAACCGGAAACTCGACTCTCTGGGGAGAATGCATTTTCATTATCAAGGCTTTTAGGCTTTTAATTAAGAAACCAAAGAGCAGTGACTGGAGTGAGGATGCAGGGACTCTGGGTGACCCACACGCTCGTTTCCACCTGGCACGAAGGACCCTGGAGTGAGGGTGCAGTGCCTGCTCTGAGTCACCAGCACACTCATCATTTCTACATAAAGAACCCCGTGAGCCTGTCCCAGGACTTTTTAGCCTAGACCTAAAAATTCACAGCTCAGGAAACCTTCATCATTTTAGGAACCTGAGTGGTGGGCCAGGGGGATCTCACAGAGTGAGGTGCTGTCTATGGGGTCAGCAAAGTGCAGCTGGGGCTTCCCGCAAGCACTTCAGGGAGGCCGTGCACTGGCCCGAGGCTGGTTCCGCCTCCTATCCTCGGTTCTCATGCCCAGCCGTGAGGAGAGCCCCCGCTTCAGGAGCGGTCCCTGGCTCCAGGCCCTAACGTCCATGTCCAGGCCCCTGGTAGGGCAGCTTCTACCCCAGGGAGGCTGGGACTGGAGACAGCCTGGAGCTCTAGGCAATCCTGGCAACCACATGCTTCCCGAAGAGGCTGCAGACAAACTCCTGCTTCCAAAACCTGGCACGAGCTGTGTGAGGTCTGGAACGCGGGAGGCGCGTTTCGCAGGGTCCCTGCTCACATACAAAAGCAAGGCTAAGAGCAGATAAATTATTTAATTACCCTCTCATGGTTATCAAGTCAAGTCATAGTCTCTTAGACCTAAGTGTGACTAGAAGTATACACATTATGGAAGTGTATATAAATGTGAATACAGACACGCTTATTTTCCTTTTATATACCTTACATATATGTGTATACGTGCATATGTATAAAACATGGAAGAAAAAACTATACTTAAGATTTCAAATCTCAGTCACAAAGGTCTCAGAAGCAAATTATTATTCTTAAATTCTAAACAAAGATGTAACATTTTACATTCTTACAAACAAAACGTTCTCTATTAGCATTTTATTTTAAAAACTGAGAATGCATTGCACTCTCTCAATTTCGATTTTTAACTCAGCTCACAAAGGCCCCTGTAGAAAGGCCTCCGTACCGCGGCAAGGATGGCGGTGGTCACACCTGTGGCCATTTATCCTCTCTACATCTAGCTCCTCTCCCTGAGGCAACACACCTCCGAAGTCACAGCCTGGCCTCCCATCTCTCCCCCGTCCCGGGCGTTTTGGCATGTTGCTCTGCTGCACATACCTCAGCAAATACTGCTGATTAGCCAGAATCGCCCAGAAATCTCTTAACCTTGATTCTGGCTGCTTTTGTAATTTGTAATATCTGTACTTCTGGTGTGATTTGAGAAACAACACATTTTAAAATTAGAGAAGATGTGGTTTTTATTCTCTCCTTTCTACTTGCAACCTTGAAAATTCAAGTAGCAGCAAGGGTTTGTTGAAAGTAACTTCCACCAAATAGAACCTATTACAAAGGTACTACAGAGTGTCAAATAACCACATAGATGTAAAATAGGCATGCAGACACAGATATAAAATCCAATGGTTAAACCAAATTGAGAAATGCTTGCCAGTTTGATAGGACTTCTAAAACTTGACATAAATGTTGGCTGAGGGATACAAGATGCTATGAGATGAGTGAGATGCTTGGCCTAGAACCACAGGCTCTCTCCTCTTTACAGCAGAAAATCCATAAGGAAGTCAAATCTGAAAGAACCAGGTACCGTTGAACGGCATACTCAGCCATCCTTCCCCATTCCTGGGCCAGCTGCGGTGAGTGCAGCCAGTCGTTCACCAACATCCATCATCCATCCTCCAGGCCATGGCTACACTTTACTCCCAGGCTCCCTGTCATTATGTAGATTAGGTAAATCAGGGCCACTCTCACCTTAAGCCTCCCCCGCCAGCATGGCAATCACCCATTCCCAACCACGGCAAGGACAGCCGTGTCCCTGGGAACGCAGAGCAGGGGTCGGGAAGAAACCTGGATCTCCGAATACCTCATGGAGCAGTCACCAGCCTGGAACATCCTCCCTGACAGGTTTGCAAGACAGAAAAACTCCTTGGTTCCTCAAGCTACAATACTGCAGAGTCTCAGGTCACAGCATCCTTACCTACCCTTGTCAGGAACCGTTCATGCTCATCAAGACATGAGAACAAAACTGCAGTGGCACAGTCACACTCAATGCAGACCACCTGCTGCTCACATTCATCGTATTAACACCAAAAGGCCACCGTGGTGGATATCCTGGATGTGGACACTCGGCGGCTTTTTGCTGGAGATGTGCTTTGTGCATTTATCGCACAACCATCTTGGCGTCAGGAGGGGCTGTGCAGATGGCAGCTGTGCACGTCACAGGGAGTCTCAACTCGCTGGACTCTCAGCCAGCTCCCACTATCAGTGCCCGCAGAGTCCTCTCCTCCGGGAGCACGTGCTTGGACGCCACAGTGGCCTGTGGATCCACACAACAGCACTGTGTGCCCCAGGAGCTTAGAAAGTACCACTGCATCAATGCCTCCACAGGTGAGGCCGGGGGCAGAAGCCAACCTCAAGCAGTTACGGTCCTCCGTGGGGCTGGCGTCCAGGCAGGAAGGCGGCTCAGCGGCTCTCCTCTCACTGTGGAACTTCCTAGGTCCCCACATGAACAGAACCTAAATAACACGCAACGAACAACAGGAACGAGAACACGACCAACAGCTTCTGAGATGAGCAAGCTGGGCTGATCATGAGACACCTGACGGGGACGGTGCCAGAGCCCCTCCCAGTGACCTGTGTGGACAGCGCTGCCAGCATCTCCCTAAAACCAGCCCAAGTCAAGTTAGACTTGAGGCTTTCCAGGACTGGGTAGATCCCTTCAATCCCACAGTCTGAACCTTCCAGGCCGTGTCTCATGGCCCTCATCTCACATATGGGAACCCGGACGCTGCACCATAGACGTGGCCCCAAGCCCTCGTTCCTTCTTCAACACCACACACCAGCACAGTGAACACTTAGGATCTGGGCATTCACGTAAAATACTGCTTAACTAAAACTTCTGATTTAGAACATGTTTAATTCCTACTCACAGAGCTCAAAGTGTTCTGTCCTAGGAGGCGGTAGCTGTAACTAAGCATGAGAGAAGAAGGGATCAGAGTGGTGCCAAGTATTAAATATTCCTCTAAATCTATTCACCAGGTTGCCATGCTATTGTCACCTGCTTCATTTTCTGTCCTTAAAAGACAAAATAGTTACTTTTCAAAATAGACAACCTGTTTTACTGATGCTTAGCTATAAAGTAGCGAGCTACGTATCCAAAAGGGAGATATGGGAAAACAGAAAATGTCCACAAGCGATCGGGGTTGGGGGGCAGTTGCAGCAGCACCTGGCTCTGTTGCGCTGTGAGCCAGCCACGTGGGCTGGACAGCTCACTTAGCCACTGAAATTACATCATCTAAGATTTTGTTTCAGTTACTTAGATAAATTCTCCCTCTTGCTATGAAGAGTAAGGTTTGTTTTTTTTGTTTTTTTTTTTGTTTTTTTTTTTTGACTTGGAGTCTCGCTGTGTCACCCAGTCCAGAGTGCAGTATTACAATCATGGCTCATCGCGGCCTTGACCTTCTGCCTCAAGCAATCCTCCTGCCTCAACCTTCCAAGTAGTTGGGACCCAAAGGCGAGTTTGATTTCTTTGCTAACGAATTCCTAATTCACCTCGCAGTGGGCCTGTCAAGGCCATATGCCCGGACATCCACCTTGCCGACCGTCCATGTGGTCTCTAAGGTGGATGCCCTCCTGTTGCCTGGGCTCTGCACGCGATACTGAGTCTCCAAGTCTGCCGCTGTATAAGGGACTGACAGCCCCAAGCGTCTCGACGCGCCACCTTGAGCCGGGCTTTATTCCACAGGGCGACTCTGCTTCCCGTGATGAGATGCAGCACGTGAGCACAGATCAAAGGGTATCAGCAAGTAACCCATTCCCCTGGTACTAAGCAGAGGACCAAGAGTTTAGTTCCTTACTTATTTGCTACGGGCTTGATTCAAAACAGCTTTCTGGAATCCTGGGGACAGACACCTCTAACTGGTGAGAATTCTGGCTTTATTAACGGAAGGACCACCTAAAGCCCATTTTGTAACTGCTGTTCTCATCAGAATTTGAGGCCAAAGGGAAAAATAAAAGGGGGGCTAAGATCGTGACCCCCCAGTTTGCACAAGGCCAACCAGCCTGCTTGAGGGGGTAAAAGGAATAGGATTTTTAAACTGCTGAGTTTTAAAAACGTGGCTGTAGGCTGGGCGCACTGGCTCACGTCTATAAGCCCAGCACTTTGGGAGGCCGAGGTGGGAGGATTGCTTGAGGCCAGGAGTTCAAGACTGGCTTGAGTAACACAGCAATACCCTATCTCTTTAAAAAGAAAAAAAAAAGTTATTAAAATAGTAATAAAAAGGTTAATACAATAAATTACTATGTCAACATGGCACCCCCTGCTGTCAGACGAGGTGCAATCTCTGTGGCTGTGAGGTCCGGAGAGAAATGTAACCGGCATCATAGGGAAGGTGGACCCCAAAGCCCCACAACATTACTCCTGTACAGTGTGTTAACCAGCATGAAGTCTCCTCCACAATCAGAGGCCTGGTTTAGAGGAACGCTGCCCACTGGACCTGGGTGGACTCCAGATGCCGGTCGACCAGACAGCCCCACCCTGGGACCCTGCCGGCAGCCCCGACTGGACAGAATGGCCTGATGAGTGTCCTTTCCTGCCACAGGCTGCAGACCCTGAGCCAGTCCTGGCTGTGACTGAGGCTGCGCATAAACGTATGCGTCCAACAGCTCACCTTTGTACATGACACGCCCAGTCCACCTCATTTCAAATGTTACACTTGCCCCAAGGCGAACATGGATGTTACAGGTTAACTCACTGCATGTGTGCTAGACTTTCCCTGTAAGTGTTCAGACATTGTACGAACCGGATGAACAAACCCCACTTTCCCTGTAAACGTTCAGACATTCCTTGAGCCCGATGAACACACACAGCCAACAAACCCCGGAACGTGTAATGCCGCGGCCTCCTCTCCTCCTGAGGGGCGTGTGCTTACAGCTCCCCCAAGACCACATTTCCCAAAGCACAGAGTGTTACTCTGAAAATAAAACCTCCTTTTTCCTTCCTCTGTACATCTCGTGGTCGTGTTAACAACTATTGCTACAAATGCAGAGAAACGGGGTATCATCCGTGCTGGTCACCGAATTCCTAGCACCAAAGCTTCAAGGCCCCCCAGTCTGAAGGAAGCTTCTATCACCCTAAAGCCAACTCTGGAGACGAAGGCCAAGCTGGGGAAAGGCTGTGTCTCTGCAAATCCACGCCACGGGGCCCTCTGCAGTTGTGTGTAAGGAACTCTTGGTCTGTCCTGGGGTTTGGGGAAATCAGGATGCAAGCAGATACCGTACGCTCTGCCACGGGACCGTGAAGTCTGCGGAACCTCAGAGGAACACGGAGACAAACGGTGGCACGATTCTCACAGGCCGAGCCTCGATGGGCGCCCGTGTCAAGAACACAGACACGCCGGGAGGGGCAGCCGATGCAGGCAACGCCTGCAACTCCAGCAAGCAACAGCGTCTGAGTGTGGGGGTCTCTGGCCAGGCTCCACCACAACTGCCATATTCTGTGACAAAATTTTAAAAATAGGTTTTAACTAGTTATAACTCTAACTTGTTTTACACATAAACAGAACACAGGGTACCAACAGGCTCCAAAATTCTTTGCCTAGAACCAAGTCTAGAATGCAGATGGATGCTGCTCCGAGTGTGAGGAGTCCCCTTGTAGTGCCATAAATCCTAGATCTAGGTGACTAAGTGCTCTTCCTAAACCAGACGGCACCATGAGGCTCTGAGGGCACCCTCTGTCCCCAGGCCAGTCCATCAGGCCCTGCAGAAGCTTCTAGAGTAAGAGCCTGTGGATTTGTATTGGACGGATGTAAACCAGGCAAAGTCACAGGGGCTCGTCCTGGAAGCCTATCCATTTACCCACTCATGCCGTGGAGAGCCCTGCCCCCAACTCCACACCCGCAATCACGCTCAACCACAAGAACTGGCTTCTAGGCCCTCAAGCTACTCCCTCTCGACCCCGGACAGACGCTTCTCAAACCATGAGACCCAGAGTAGTCTTAACAGGTGGTCCCAGCAGAACTGGCCACTGCATTAATTGATATTTTGTGTGTGTGGGGGTGGTTGTTCTTCTGTCACTCAGGCACAGTGCACCATAAGTACAGTGGTGCTATCATGGTTCACTGCAGCCTCAACCTGCCAGGCTTGGGTCATCCTCCAGCCTTACCTTCCCGAGTAGCTGGGACCACAGGTGTACATCACCTGTCCTATTTAATTTTTTGTAGAGTCAGGGTCTTGCTATGTTGCCCAGGCTGGTCTTGAATTCCTGGGCTCAAAAGTGAACTGCCCAACTCAGCCTCCCAAGGTGCTGGGATGACAGGTGTGAGCCACTATGCCCAGCCTAGAATTGGTTTTTCTTAAACCTGAGTTTGACACATGAACCCCACTTACATAGATATCAGCACACTCTCACAGCTCGAGAGTTTTCCTGAATCTCGATTCTGTCCGTTCAAGGTCAATATCTAAGAAAGGGTCAGAACTGACCCTCCCTCCGTGAAGCCTAAGAGCAAATGCAGCAGCATCTCAGTGTATGAGGAGACAAAGTAAGAAGGGTGGAAAATACACACTGAAATTCTAGTGCTAGAATCATAATCACCAACACTTTAAGAGGGAATCTGCTTTCCAAAATATGTAGCTGCTGGATTAACTTCAAAGTCACCAGATTCCACAGGCAGTAGCTCACAGGGGCACAGCTTTCTAAGGCCGCACAGCCCGGGACAGCGTAACAGCCTCAGGGCAAAGCAAACTAAACAAAGGCTTGGTTCTCTCAAGGACGAAGGTGCTCAAGTGTTTCCAAATATTCTTCTTCTTCTAAGTAAGTTAGATGCCTCCTACAACACTGTTTAGAGTGCCAGTGTATTCAGAAACATGAAGTTGAAAATACATCTCAGGACCCCAAAATCACTACGCTAAAGGGACGTCAAGGTGAGGAAGAGCTTAGACCAAACCTACCTCCCATGCTCTTCCTAACAGAGACAGCTACTGGGGGTGGGGGGAAAAGCCACGTACCTCCCTCACAACCGATCCACAAGGAAATTCCTCATGGACAGAGGACAGAACTCAAAGTCACCATCTGCACACGGAGATAAATGCGGATCTGACTGCTTCCTCTGGAAAGATGCACCAGAAATGCATTTGTCTGATCTACCTGTGACCTGGAAATCCCTCCCCGCTTCGAGCCGTCCATCCTTCCTAGACTGAACCAACGTACGTCTCACAGGTATTGATGTCTCACGTCTCCCTAAAATGTGTAAGACCAAGTTGTGCCCCGAACACCTTGGACACATGTCCAGGACCTCCTGAGGCTGCCGCAGTGTGTCCTCAACCCCTCCTAAGGCTGTGTCTATAACCTTGGGAAAATGAACTCTCTATGGATCGAGGACTGTCGCAGAGATCCTTCTGGTTTACAGGAAGCATTCTCTCCTGCGAGTATATCAATGAAATCATGTGGAATTACAAAATGCCACTTTAGTAAAAGCCAAAGGAATTAGGGTTCTATGTGCTTCAAAAAAAAAAAAGTAACGTTCTATTTGTCAATGGACCATGAAGCCCACACCCCCTTTTGCAGTGAAGATGTCAAACGGGACGAGAGGCCCCTCCTGAGGATGCTACCCTCTGACCCCACTTCCCAGAGTCCGGTTTCCTGCTGCTCAGGGAACAGCAACCCCAGCTTCACGGGGCTCAGGCCTCCAAACCCAACTCCCACCCATGCTGGAGAATCACCCCAGGGACTAGCTAAGTGGCAGGTGCAACTCTCACCTCACCCCCTTAAAGGGGAAAAGGCACCTTCCCGCTCCTCTTCCTGCTGGTGGGAACAGGGGCAGGAGCTGGAGGATCAGGAGTCGGGCGGCAGAACGGAAGCAGCCTGGGTCCCTGCTAGTCAGAGTTGGCAAATGCCAACCATCCCCGACATTCACTTTGCAAATAAATCCTTCTCTTTTGTCAGGTCCCTGGTTATAAGTTTGCACCCATAACTTAAAAAGAAAAAAAAAAACTCAGATAAAAAATCGGTGTTTGGCTGACAATATTTCAATTATCTTGGGGCCTTGGGTCAAATGATGGCAAAACAGGAAACTGAACGCTGTTATTCAGGAAACTACCTTCCAGCGCCGTCTACCCTCCCAGGCTGTCACCTTATGGTTGTTTGTCTGCTAGATGATTAACAATAACTGCTCTGAAAACCTAGGTGTACAGAACAGACAAGAAGTCAGCTTGGGTTGAGGGGAAGCAGGATAAGACCCCCTTCCCCGCAGGATGGTGGAAGAGGAGGAACCTTCAGCACCTGGGTTTTCAGGATGCTGGATCTCTGAGAGCATCTCTCACAGCTCAAGTACAGCCAGACCCTCCTCTGACACAGCCTGTTCAGGCGAAGGTGGGCACCTGCCCTAGAGACCCACAGCCCTGTGCGGGGCTCAGCTGGAGCTGAACTTGCCTCCCTTGGTAAGAGTCAGGGCCAGGGGTGGGGAGAGGAGAGAAGCAGCAGGCCTGAGGGGCACTGTGGAAACTCCATGCCACGCTAACTCTCGTCTGATGTGCTCCGGCCAAAGCCACGCTTCTCGGAGGGAGTTTCCCTTCACACATCCGGAAATCATCAACATCTAGTCTCCCCACAGAACAGATCCTTCCCTAGGAGGCAGACGCTTGGCTGTAACACGGGGTAATGAGGGGCGCGCCTTCGTGCCCACTCTGTAGTGTTTCCTGTTACCTATTTTACCTTAAGCTACAAATGATTCCCGTTTACACGGGACACAGTGACACAGACAGCAAAACACATGAGATTCAGTGTGATCCCACACCCGTCACTGCTGACCTCAAGTGCTTCGTTCGTTTTGCTTCTAGAGTTTGTATTCTCTCCCCGGGTTCCAGGCCTGTGGATTCAACCAACCATAGATCAACATAGTTTTTAATGTGTTTGTACTAAGCATTCAGACTTTATTATTCATTAAACAATTACTCGCATGGTATGTCCATGGTATAGCTGTTACGAGCAACCCTGACATGACTGTCTGCAGGAGGAAGTGCATATGTCATATGCAAACACGATGCCATTTTATTGCAGGGACCTCAACGGCCAAAGACCTTGGATTCCATAGGCAGTCCTGCAGCCCACCCCCATGGGCACTGTGGAATGGCTATAATAGAAAATATGGAGGTTTTAAACAGTTATGTACTAAATCTAATCTTTTGTTAAGAAATTAATGTGTATCACTTGTATTATTTGGAAGTCCTTCCTGGCCCAGAGACTTGACATGTTCTTATCTTTTTGTCCACGGATCTAGCCATTCCAGTAAGCTTGTTGAACACAAATCAATTTTACAATTAAATTCTTACAAGAATCACACTCAATCTGTAAGCTGCTTTGGTTTTTAAAGTGAAATAACCAATAGTTTTGCCAACCTGCTATATCATAGAATAACAGGATAAAGCAGCCCCATGGCATGCAAAAACATGGGGTTTCAAAGCTAACCAGTATAAAACACGTTACAAACCCCTAAATATGAAAACGTTTTACACCAAAACAGATATTCCAGAAAAAAACAAGATGTTCAAAAAAGCCCTTTGCAGAAAAGCACTTTCCCCTTCATTTTTCACACGGTTTCCTGAAGCTTGTGTTTGGTGATGACCATGAACCAGAAGTAGCGTCCGCTGCAACTACTGTTACAGCAACACAGAATATTAAGGGAAAAAAAAAAAAAAAAAAAAAGGCCGGGCGCGGTGGCTCAAGCCTGTAATCCCAGCACTTTGGGGGGCCAAGACGGGCGGATCACGAGGTCAGGAGATCGAGACCATCCTGGCTAACACGGTGAAACCCCATCTCTACTTAAAAAAAAAAAAAAAAAAAAAAAAAAAAAAAAAAACAACAACAACAACAAAAAAAACCTAACCGGGCGAGGTGGCGGGCGCCTGTAGTCCCAGCTACTCGGGAGGCTGAGGCAGGAGAATGGCGTAAACCCAGGAGGCGGAGCTTGCAGTGAGCTGAGATCCGGCCACTGCACCCCAGCCTGGGCGACAGAGCGAGACTCCCTCTCAAAAAAAAAAAAAAAAGGACACAGCATATTTCCTACTGATGAGAACAGGTAGAGTGTTATAAAATGAGTGTGTCCTAAAGTCAACAATGTTCAAATTCTAGGTCTCCCACAGACTCTAGACGGTAACCGCCAAAGCTTATGTACCTGGCAACGTTCAAGGAGACCAAGTTCAGAGCTGTCACAATGCAGCACCATCCTCACGCGATTATCTCAGGCAGGTTTGAGGGCAAGTGCCCCCGTCACAGTGGGGAAGCTGCCCAGCCCAGCACTTCCTGAGATCACAGACCTTCGCCTTCCCACGTCTTCAATAGTTCCTTTACACCGGGAACCACACAACAAAACCTAAAACACTTCCTCAAATCTCAAGACAGTCTTTAGAGCTCTTTTCCTTGCCCCTTCTCTTACTGAAAAAGCTTATTTTGTAAGCAACCTGTAGTGCTTACCAGAGCTGGGGCGGGAGGAGAGCTAGTGTTTGGTAGACCGAGTTTCAAGCGTGGGGAGACCAGAAAGTTCTGGAGATGGATGGCGGTGATCGCAGCACGACAGTGTGAACACACTTAATGCCACAAAACCATACACTTAAAAATAGAGTGCTGTGTAACTTTACCACAATCAAAAAACTGAGAAAAGTCATCTATAATTACTGTCTCCAATATCTTCCATCCTGTAAGTTACATTTGCTTTCAGAAATCCTCAGAGCAATCATGAAAAACTAATACCCTGTCGTCTCTGAAACGCAAAGTCGTTCAAGGGCTTTGGTTATAGGAAAGTAGCTGGAAAGCAAAGCGTCCGTTAGGCACAGCAGCCGTGATAGGACAAACACACGGTAGGAAGGTGGTG
This sequence comes from Macaca fascicularis, assembly GCF_037993035.2. Classification (NCBI taxonomy): domain Eukaryota; kingdom Metazoa; phylum Chordata; class Mammalia; order Primates; family Cercopithecidae; genus Macaca; species Macaca fascicularis. The sequence goes on along the minus strand of NC_088392.1, from coordinate 169,762 downwards.
GTCATGCTACACACAGATGGGAAGGGTGTGGGGAGCCACAACACCCGATGCTTGGGAGGCACCTGGGCAGGAGCTGAGAATGTACCAAACACGTTCGATCAGGCAACATTCACGGACCCCGAGTCCAGCCACCACCGCTGACATCCACTGTGGCTGGGGTGTCCTCCCAGCCTGTGATGGCTCGCTCCTTCGGTTAACTGCCTTGAATCTACTGGTTCCTCTCCTCATGGGCCTCTTTCCTGTCGTCTTCCTGTCATTTTTCTGTCAGCAAACACATTTCCTGTCATTTTCCTGAACTGACATGACATTTCCTGTCATTTTCCTGAACTGACATGACATTTCCTGTCATTTTCCTGAACTGACATGACATTTCCTGTCATTTTCCTGAACTGACATGACATTTCCTGTCATTTTCCTGTCAGCAAGCACATGCGTCCAGCCTGACCTTGCTGATGTGCTCCAGCGGCCCTGGACTCGAGCCGCACTGTTCCATCAGTGTGGCATTCGCGAGTTACCTCCTGGGAAATGCCAGGTGATGGTAACATCAACCAGGAGGCACAGCTGAGAAGCAGAACGCATGGTGCGGTGCCCAGAACGTCACGTCCTTGAACAGACGCTCCGTATCTTCTCCTCTCCTGCCAGAGCTTCACTGTAGGAAGGCGGCCATTCTTCCAGTGCTGCTACTTCCAACACCGGGGAAAGCAAGCTTCAGAAATGAACGGTGTCAAAGAGGGAGGACCCACCAGCAGGGCTACCGGCAGCCAGACAACCGCAACCCCAGCATTCCCCAGCCACCATGACTGACAGCCCAGGCTCCAGAAATGCACGGCTTCAACCTTAGGAGTAAAAACCCTCCCAATCCAACTATTATTTTCAACAATGGGATTGAGGAATGAGGTATTCTAACCCTGCCTCTCTCGACAGCACAGATCATCAGATCCCAGTTCTTATAGGATTGGGGAGTGGGGTGGGGTGGGGTGGTTCCTAACCCTGCCCGCCTTCATAGAAAAGAACTTGGATATGATGACCTGTGCTAGATTAGCACTTTGCTTCTGCCATATGCAGTCATCCTCAGCACCAGGAAAAGTCAGAATCGTTGAGTGATGACACCAATACCAACACACGCCGTTCTGCGGCTGTGGTAACTGGCTGCACAGATACAACCCGATAGTGGTGAGGTCTAAAGACATCACCAGTCTTCCCAAGGATTGTGTTCCTGAATATTTTGCGTTTGGAATAACGGTCTTCTTTGCCAGGGCTGAGCCATGCTTCCCTCTCGCCTGTCCTCTGCCTTCACCAGCTTCGTGTGCGCTTCCGGACAAGTGTTTGTGCAGGTGCTATCACTTATTTCCACAGCGAGAATATACACAGACACCACACAGAAATGGGCAACCCCGTTAGGAACTGTGCAGGGAGATCTAACTCATCCCATGTGCCAAATTCCTGTTGCCATGGAAATTAAACTAACTAAACTAACGTTGCTATGATCTCATCTCTTACTGTACCACTAAAGATCATCCGAGTAAGAGGAATGTGCCTCTGCATAGCATTCAGCTCACATTTACATGTCGGTTTTTCCTGAATATGGTTATGTGAGATAGAAATCAGTAAGATGGGGTGTAACATACAGTATAGGATCGTTGTGTCTCCTAGCCTCAAACACTTCAAGATCCTCAGAAAATGAAGTTTAACTCTGGGGACGTGAGTTACATAGTAACTTGTTTTGGATACTATCATATCAACACCAAATAACTTCTTGAATTCCTTTTTAAATTGAAAAGCAATTTACAAAGCACAAAAGCCCCAATATTAAAGAATACAATTCAGTCTTTTTAGCGTATTCTAAAAGCTGCACATCAACCACTAGTATGTAATTCCGGGACTTTTTCACCACAGGCCAAAGAAACCTTGAACCCATTAAGAGTCAGCACCTGGCTCCTTCCTTCTACCAGCCCCTGGCAATCACCAGCCAACTTCCTTTTCTCTGGATTTGCACATTCTGGACACCGGTTGTGAGGAGAATCGTACAGTGCATGACCTTTGGTGTGACCTTCGGTGCTGACATCTTTCACGTCTAAGGTGAGTGGAATCTCAGTGAGTGACCGGTTGACAGACACCTGGACTGTTTCTACTGCTATGAATAATGCTGCTGTGAAGATTCAGGCATGACATACTTTTTGGAAAAATGTTTTCAGTTTTCTTGAGCATATGGCTAGGAGTGAAATTGCTGGGTCGTACGGTGATTTCATGCTTTTCTGAGGAACTGTCGGACTTTTCCAAATCAACTGCACCATTTTACTTCCCCTCCCACTAGCAATATATCAAGATTTCAGTTTTCCCCAATTCACCAACATGTCACTGTCCAATACTGGGGTTTTACCCACCCATCACGGTGGTTGTGAAGTGTTATTTCACGGTGGTTTTGATTTCCATTTCTAAGATGACGAATTCTGCTAAACATCTCATGTGCTTTTTAAGGCATTTATATGTCTTTCTTTGGAGAGTGTCTATTCAAATCCTTTGTCCATTTTTAAATTGGATTTTTATTAAGAGTTTTTGAATATATTCTTGATATCAGGTCCTTATCGTGATAATGTATCCTGTTCTGTGGGTTGTCATTTTACTTTAATAGTATCCTCTGAAATGAACATTTTTAATTTTGATACCGTCTTTTTCCCTTCAGTTGCTTGTTATAGCTTTAGACGTCTCAGCCAAGGAAACATTGCCTAATCCAACCTAACAGTTTCTCCAGGATTCTCCCCTAAAGGTGTTATGAGCTGAACTGTCCCCCTCCCCCAAGATTCCATGTTAAAGTCACAACCCCGGAAACCCAAAATGTCACTGTATTTACATACAGGGCCTTTAACTTGGCAATTTAGGTCCCATAAGATCTTAAAAGTAGGGCCTGATCCAGTATGACTGGTGTTCTTTTAAGAGAATTTAGACACAGTCCTCAGTGCTGCATACACGTAAGAGAAACCTGTGAGGACACAGAGAAGAAGCTGTCTACACAGCATGGGGTGAGGCCCCAGAGAATCCAACCCTGCCCGCACCTTGATCCCAGGCTTCCAGTCTCCAGAAAAAAGGAAATAAGATGCTATTGTCTAAGTCGCACGGTCTGTGGTGTCCGTTATGGTACCCAGCAGACTGACAGAATGGGTCTCAGTCAGCTCCTTACATTGGAACCATGTTGAGCTTTGCGTGTAGGCTGAGGAAGGGTCCAGTCCATCCTTTTCTATGTGGATACCCCAGTTGTCCCAGCACCATTGAGTTGTGAAAGGATAAAAGTAAAGCAACCCTTGCTGTCCTCTCTCCATCAACAGATTAGAAGATACACTGAAGAATCATGGACAATTTTGTCGGTTTAAGCCAGTGGTTTTCAAACTTTTGGGTCTCAGGAACCCTTTGCACTTTATTAAAGAGCACAAAAAAGCTTTCTCATCAGGCCGGGAGTGGTGGCTGCTCATGCCTGTAATCCCAGCACTTTGGGAGGCAGAGACAGGTGGATCACTTGAGGTCAGGAGTTCGAGACCGGCCTGGCCAACATGGTGAAACACCGTCTCTACTAAAATACAAAAATTAGCCTGGCATGGTGCTGAACACCTGTAGTACCAGCTACTAGGGAGGCTGAGGCAGGAGAATCGCTTGAACTCAGGAGGCAGAGGTTGAAGTGAGCTGAGGTCACACCACCGTACTCCGGCCTGCGTGGCAGAGCAAGACTCCGTCTCAAAAAAAAAAAAAAAAAAACAAAACATAATTTAGTTTCTTTTATAAGGATAAAGTCATTACAGCTTAACACAGTCTTAAAGAAGAAACCATTTTCCAAAATAAGCAGCAGCGTGGCAACAGTTTGTGCTACTGTGAAAACACCTAACATCTCTGCACCTCAGGACAGCAGGATTCTCATGCCTGCATCTGCGTTCAGTGGGCTGCAGAGCCATGGCTGAAGTTTATGAAGAAAGTCCGACCCCATACTGATATACAATTAGGAAGCAGTATTTTCATTGTGTTTTCAGATCATTTTAGGTATTCTCTGCTGCCAAATGTAACAAGTGGCACTTCCGTACAGGCTGTCTGCAACACAGAGTCTGTGCTCTGGTCGTTGGGCCTTTCTGCCCCAATTCCTTCTAAGTCGACTGGTCCGCCTTGCACTTGAATGGCTTTTACCAGCACACGATTTTGTAATCACACATTGGTTAGAAAATACTGGTTCAGAGTTATGAGCGGCTTCCACATTTCATTATATGTCCAAAAAAAAAAAAAAAAACCCCACATCAGTATCACCATTGGTCACATGAGAAAGTGGTGGACACAAGATTTTTATGTTTTAATATTCACTGGAAAGCTCAAATGTCTATCATTGGGAAAAATGTAAGGTACTTTCCTTGAGATGAAAGTCATTTTGTTCATTTTTCAGGCCACACCTGCAAATACCTCCATCTGAAGTGGCATCTTTTGTAAGTCATTCTTTATATAAAGGCGGCCGTTAGTGGAAGAAGTGGTTCTGCAGATTCATAGCTCAGAGGCACCAGTGCTCTCCCAAGAGATAACCATAAAATCCACAGAAGACGCACCTGTGCACACTTCCTGTTTCTCACTCAGAACATTCCAGAAGGAACCCTGAATCCCAATGCCACAGCGGGACTGAAGTTTGCTCTCACCCACACAATAAACCCAGGGAGCTCCCCCAGCCCCCACCCCGAGGCCACAGCCTTGGTCCTCTATCTGGTCTAGGGGGGCTCCTGCAGCTCCAGCCTAACAGGGAACAGAAGGCACCCACATGTCAGAAAGCCCTCCCAAGGCCCAGCGAGCACTTCTGCTTATGTGCCAGCCAAGTGCGTTTGACAATTCTACAGCCAGCTGTACGGCAGGTAGCGAGGTACCCAGCAAATACTCAGGGCTCACGTTACTAAGGAAGGTGCACAGCGAGGTACCCAGCAAGTACTCAAGGCTCACGTTATGGAGGAGGAAACCAGGCAGATAGTGAGGTACCCAGCAGGGTTCACGTTACTCAGGAGGAAAGGAGGGTAGAGACAAGGGGGCTGGAACAGTCTGTCATAAGCTTTAGCATTTACAAGGCTCGCTGAAGATTATCTGATTTGATCGTCACAACAGCTCACAAGATAGGCAGAGGCAAGACTATTTTCACTTCATAAAAAGAGATCCCGAGAACTGATGATGACCACGTGCTCTTCCCACAGGCTCCCAGAAATCCTCCTCAAATCATCTCTCAGTTGTATACATGTGATAATATCTCAGTCACGTCCCCTCTCTGCAGGGGAATTTTACTGCCGCCCTGCTGTTCCTTCGCACCCCTGCCCTCTCCTGCATTTCAGCCATGCCCACCATCCATGGGGAGTCTGCACCACCCCACCCCCGCTGCTGCTGATGGCTTGGGTCACGCTTACCTTTCATTTCCACCTACAGGGACCTGTTCTTCCTTCAAATGCAGCTCAAACTCACTCATTGTGTGAAGCCTTTCTGTCATGTGTAAAATCAGTCTGTGGAATGCTTCATTTAGGAGGTGCTTATGTTGCCTCATTGGCTGTGATCAGGACCAAATTCTGAGCAAACCAGGTGGTCCCCTCTCCCCATCTCTGCTCCAGTGCACTTAAAACAAGGATTCCTGGAAGCATCTTTTTAGTCCAATTCATGCATGAGTCTGCCCCACACACTGCAGAAAAGCCCTGGTGGTCGGTGGTCAGGGCTCAGGGCCCCCCAGGTAGGTAAGGAGAGCTTAGTGCCCTCTCTGGAGTTGTCGCTCAGAGACCCACGGCTGGAAGGGAAGAAACTTGCATCCTGTGAAACATCTAGGCCCCGAGACCCACTCAGGAGTGGAAAACGGGGAAGGAGCCTTGAACAGACCCTCGGGAGGGCAGACAGTGGGAGCCACGGAGGCCACCAGGAAGGAGGGAGGCAGGCAGTGAGGCCACAGGTGATGTGGCCGGGAGGGAGGTGTTGTGACCAGAGGTGAGGTGGTGGGGGGATGACACGGCGTGGTTTGGGGAGGAGATGTGGCCAGGGGCAATGTGGCCAGGGAAGAAGACACAGCTGGAAGGAAGTGACAAGAGGGGTCTCCAGGCCCCAGACTGTGCCTGATTTATAGATGACATTTTACTTAAGATGTTATATCTAACTTTAAAGAAAAGTAGCAATTTCGACCATTGTGTACATTTAAAGCACGGTACAAATTGAGCACATTTCCCAAACCAAAGAACCGGGCATTGAAGAAAAAATTCATTTAAGATCAGAAATAAAGAGATCCTACAGCTCTTCCAGTGCAATCCCCACCCTAACGTGAATGGGGGGAAAAGGAAGTAGATTCTAGTCAGTCAGCATTAAAGGCAAAACCGATCCACTTTACTTTCTAGACAGAAAACAAGAAGCTCATCAAGGAATCCCTACAAACAGTAGCTTTAGTAGTTCCCGAAATGCAAAATTCACCTACAAAGTAAATCATCTGCTAAGTGTGTATAGAGTAATTTTTTTCATTATTGCCTTCCTCATCTGCAGGGGCTTTTTTAGACCTTGTTTCCCCTTAATTGCCTCCAACACCCAGGAAATTTAAACCTCACAAGTAAACTGTGTCTCGATTCATGCCCAGCGTCCTTTGGAGCAGACAGTCCGTTGCTCTAAGACGTTCTTGTCACCTAAGCACCGAGTACAGCCTGAGAACGCACAACACGCACTCACACAAACTCAGACAGTCAACAGGTGAGATACGGCACATGCGGAGGAAGACAAGATAAATGAGCTTCACTGACACCCCAGATCCGACAAGAAATGACACACGCAGCCTGCTCTGGTGCAGGTGACTCCTGGAAAACAGCCAAGGACAGCATTTGGAGAAGCAGCACCGCAGGCCAGGAGGGTCTGGGGGCTTAAGAAGGGAGGGGCGCCCCGACCAGGTACTGGGGGATTCAGAAGGGAGGGGCTCCCCGACCAGGTGGCTGGGGGATTCAGAAGGGAGGGGTGCCCCGACCAGGTGCTGGGGCTTCAGAGGGGATTGGTGCCCCGATCACTTCCTGGGGGCTTCAGAGGCAAGGGGTACCCTGACCACATGCTGGGACTTCAGACGAGAAGGCACCCCGACCGGGTCCTGGGGGCAGCAGGACAAGCCCAGTGTTCCGTCGTCACTTTTCACTCCCTACTCCCGAATCTCGCCCTGAAGTTGCAGCCAGTCCAGGTATTCATTTACCCATAAAATTAAGTATCTGTGAGTAACGCAAGTCACTAATCCACACAGATCTGAGTCTACAGATACCTCCCAGAGACGCCACCATCCCTTCTGGTAGAAGAACAGCCCAGGGGCCCACGCTGCTAGGAAGGGAGACTGTCTCCAGCCTGACGCTGCAGAGTCCTCAACACAAAGTCTACCTTCTGGAACCATGCCGTCTCCTACAGAGGCAACTAGGGGCATGTAGGGTTTTTTAAAATCTTTTTTTTTTCTTAAGACAGAGTCTCCCTCTGTCACCCAGGCTGGAGTGCAGTGGCTCGATCTCGGCTTGCTGCAACCTCTGCCTCTCGAGTTCAAGTGATTCTTCTGCCTCGGCCTCCCGAGTAGCTGGAATTACAGGCGCCTGTCACCGCGCCTGACTATTTTATTTATATTTTTAAGTACAGATGGGATTTCACCTTGTTGGCCAGGCTGGTCTTGAACACCTGACCTCACATGATCCACCCGCCTCGACCTCCCAAACTGCTGGGAATACACGCATGAGCCACGGTGCCCGGGCCATATAGCTATTTAAATTTGACTAAAATTAAATAAAATTAGAAGTTCTCATTTACACTTCAAGCATTCAGTTACCCCCAGGCGGCCACTGACCAGAGGCTGGTAGAGATGTCACACTCCACACTGCAGAAGGATCTAGGGACGAAATGGCTCTAAGATCATCTCAGAATCTTTATGTTGAAGCTACTGAAGTTTTACTCTGATTATTATAGACATCAGCATTCTCCCACTTAAAAATGTCAGTGCTATTGCAATGATCAGATCTGTGACTTCCCATCAGCTCTTCTCTTCCTGGATAGATAACTGTAGAGCATCTGCACTCTGCCTCCACACTAAGGGGTAGTAGAAGGCTCCGTGTAAAATCAGGGGGAGAAAAAAAAATGAATCCCTAGTCCGCCTCTCCCCCTATGATTTTGTGAAACTCCTCTTAATATGCAGAATAACTGCCAGAGTTGCAATAAAGAAGCATCCGTTGACCAGGAAGCAGCAGGGAAGCAAGAGGAGGGAGATGCAAAGACCCTCCGTTCCCTCTGGGACCCCAGGCCCAGCCAGGACTGAGAAGGGCCGCACAGCCCGGCAGACCCGCACACCTGATGCGAACCATACACACGGCTTCCCTGGGCCTCGGTCCCCTGCTCTGCCCTCACTGGCCACTGTGGCTCTGGGTAGAGGCAGCTCCCTGAGCCCCAACACCCACAGCCAGTCCCCTCCTTGCAGGTCTCAGCTGTACTCTCACTGCCTCCCTGACGCTTCTCATCATCCGCGTACCGTGTCCACTCTACCCCACAGCCCTTGCTACCGCCCACCCCACCAGGGAGCCTAGCACACAGCAGGTGCCCAAGACGCCCCAGTGGGCGGGCATGCCAGGGTAGGGCTTGGAGTTCCAAGGGCCTCGTCCTGCATAACACCACAAACGCCACGGAGGCTGTGGAAGGGGTCCAGGTTTCAGGCCTGTACTCAGCTTCTCCTGGCCCCCGAGGCCAAGAACCTAGCAAGGGAGCACAGCCGGAAGCAGGGTCCCAAACCCCCTTCATGCTCCTCAAGAGGAAGGGGGCTTCGGGGCACAACCCCACGAGCGTCTTCCTCCTGCCAGGCTGCCTGTCACAGCCCCGACACCTTCACAGCAGGGAAACCCACTCCTGTGAGGAGAAAACCACCAAGTACAACAGGAGCCACGTCCCCCGCAGCGTCTGCTGAGCCCAATAGCGACAGCAGCAGCCGGGCCCCCACTCAGCACACACCGACTCCGAACCCGCCACGCACACCACAAGGCCGACCATCTTGAAGCTCAGCTTCCACTCGTCAGGGCCCTCTTCCAGGAGAGCTCGGCATGTCTATCTTCCCTGGGCTCACAGAAAGGAGTGGGACCCAACCCCGAGTGTGCACAAAGTTAAGCTCCCACTAGCTGTGCAGACAACCTCCCTAGCCCTGGACTGAGAAGGGGCCAAGCGCAAACAGCCATATTTTGCCCGCACAGGTACGGAATTCAGTCAGCTCTCTCAATGAAGTCGTGACAGGTCAACTCCAGGCTCCTCAGTGCTCTGGGGTTCACCTCGGGCCACTGCACCTTTGAAACGTGGCTGTGGACTCCTCTAGGGTGCTCACTTTCACGGCCCATTTCATTCAGACACTGCAGGCCCCTACCGTGGTGTCACTACCCAGGACACCCCTGCTGGCATCCTCTGAGATGCTGCTGCAGCTGCTGTGATCTGAGAACAGCCATGCACAGGCATCAAAGGGAGGAATTCTCAAGTCTCCTCCAGGGGCAGTGACTACAGCTTTGAAAGACGTTGCACTGAATCCTGGGTGAGCTTGGCTTGGTCCGCAATCTAATCCGGGTTGCTGGGGAGACACACTCTGTTGTAATTGACAGAGGCTGTGGGTGGCAGCTCTACCAAGACTGATAATTGCAACTAGTCTGAGATTTACTATCCATACTTTCTATTTGATGTTTCAAAGGAAAGCATCGTGAAGTTCCAGTAGCAAGGAATTTTCTACAATCTATCACATTAAGATACAGCAGAAATGTAGCTAAAATGTTCATAGGGTCTATGCAGAGGAAGAGATGGGTCTATTTCAGGAAAAGTGCTTGCTGGCTTTTTAGAAACATAGTGAAATCCCTGACAAGTAAAAGGTTGTTTATACTTTTTCTTTGGAACAGAGGGAAAGTTCTTTCTTATTATTTGAATACATTAACTATATTTAAGTGTTCTGGTAGACTGAGTATTAAATATTCAAAAGGAAGTAATTCTGTTCGGTCTATTTCATTCTTTAAATGTAGCTTTCAAAAACTGACAAATACCTGGCCGGGTGCAGTGGCTCACGCCTGTAATCCCAGCACTTTGGGAGGCCGAGGCTGGTGGATCACGAGGTCAGGAGATAGAGACCATCCTGGCTAACACGGTGAAGCCCTGACTCTACTAAAAACGCAAAAAATTAGCCTGGTGTGTTGGCGGACACCTGTGGCCCCAGCTACTCGAGAGACTGAGGCAGGAGAATGGCGTGAACCTGGGAGGTGGAGCTTGCACTGAGCCGAGATCACACCACTGCACTCCAGCCTGGGCGACAGAGCAAGACTCCATCTCAAAAAAGAAAAAATAAATAAAAAGTGGAAAACACCCCATATCTGCCCTGGCTCCGGCCATCTCCATGGAGTGGACAGAGCTTGAGAAAGGCTCACTGTGGAGGCGTAGAAGGCCAGGCCAGGCCGGGCCGGGCCGGGCCTTTGCTCAGCAGATGAGCAAGAGGGTCAGCCACCCTAGTGAAGAAGCCCATGTTTGCTATGTTACTGATGATACCCACATAAATTTCTCTTTGCCTCCCACACAGACCTGGGATCTATGTTTGAGCAAGCGACTCATACCAACAGTCCCTCCATGCCATCATTTCCCTGACCTCCCCCAGAAAAGCCAGGCCAGGCAGCGTCCCCACACGGGCACTGGGGCCCAGGAAGATCCTGGTCCTGCCCCTCTTCTCTCTCGTCCCTGCAGCACCCTGGCTTGCTGTGGAAGCCCAGCAGTGCTGGCTGAACCCACGTTCACCTGGGGCATTCAGAAGAAGCCTCTGTGCAGAAATCAACTGGGAAGGAGGGCTGTGTGTGCTGGTGCTGGCAGGTCACTCCAATGGATTTGCAGAACTCAGTTTTCAACACAGGTGCGCCACCAAGTCCCTCAAGCCCTTTGTGAGCCTAGAGCCACAGAGCCATTTGCGGCATTCTCACAATCTCTAACAACCCTGCACAGAGGCCCTGTTTTTCCAAAGGACCATAAAATTTTCCGTGTAGACAAAGTTTGACATAATGAAATAAAGTGAAGTCACCACTTCTATTTTCTATTAATCCATTCATTCAAACAAGTATCTCTTGAGTATGTGCATCGAATACTGTGGAATTAGGATTTAGTCCATGCCTTCAAGAAATATACATCACAGAAGAAAAGGTATAGCTTGTAACTAACAGTGCTGAACAGGCAAGAAATAAACATCATAGAAGGAAAGGTAGAGCTTGTAACTAACGTCATAGAAGGAAAGGTGTAGCTTATAACTAACAGTGGTGAACAGGACAGAATTTCACAGGCTCATCAGGAGCCACCGAGGAGGAAGCCATGATTCACATCCACCTGCAGTAGATAAATGTTTCCCGGATAAAGTAACTTTTCTACAGTGATATCTGCTCCTTATTGTTTAATCCTGCTCGATAGGGTATTAAATTACCACTTTATGTGCTGCTTATATAAAATACATCATTGTCAGGGGAGGTTATAAAATAATACTTCACACAAGCTTGGGCTGTGAATGGTGTGAGGCAACGGGACGATGTGTTCCCGTGTTCTCGAGACGCAGAAGGGTCAAGACCCTGCTTCCCTTCTCCTCCCCACCGCCCTGTTCCCAGATGAGGGGTGGAGGCAATGCCGCCGGGCAGTCCTAGAGCTGGCTCCAGGGCCAGGACAGCACGCCCAGACTCTCTGTGCCCCATGTGACAAATACAGACTGTGGGGCAATCACCAATTTACCTGGCAGTGGGGAGAGTCCTTCGTCAAAAGCCTGTGCTTCCAGGAGCCAGGACAAAGCAGGAGCCCCTAGGAAAACAGTTCCGGGTGCTCCTGAAACCTGGGCAGAGTCACAGTCTGGCAGGAAGCACCAGTGATGCAGGTGTGCCCAAGACTGGGAGGATGGCCAGATGCCTGGAGACCAGACCGGCCTGCAGGAGATGACCACCTCTCTCTGGCTCATTAGAGACAGACAGTCTGGGCTTCACTTTTGTATGTGGAGTCTCACAGTACAGAAATATCACAAAGGGATTAGACTTCGTATACCCCAATTTTTTAAATTAAAAAAACACAATTATTTCAACTAATTCTAAATCCAACAAAGAAAAATAAATAAGTATATAAACGCATACATCCAAAATGTAAACCACAATCTCTTTACCCATAGGAGACCCAAAATTTAGTTTACCTTTTCTTCAGTATTATCACTTTTTTTTAAAGCCATTACTGAGGTGTCTCCTCACCGCCCCATGAGGAGGTTCATGGGCTCTTCAGGGCTGTTTGCTGTTTCATCGTTTTTTAGATTTAAGGGCAGGATCATTTTCCCACACTTGCTTACTTCCCTGATCACCAATTTTTCACAAGGACATCATTGTGCCTCAGAAAACCTAGTAACTGAACTTCATTAAAAGTGAAAACAATAAGGACATGTTGGCTGCTATGACAGCATCCTCAGTCACCGAATCTCCCTGGGGGACCCGACACACCCCCAATCTCCTTGGAACTCCAGCATGCAGGTATCGCTGTGGCGGACAGGACTGACCTACCCTGGGGGGGCATGAAAGCAAAGAGAAGAGAAAGCAGGTGACTCATTTAGGAAACTTCAGTGATTCTCTCGAGTCACGTTTCTCAAGGTGTCAGGGGAGAGCCACATGCAGGGAACCTCCTTGGCCTGGCAGGTGGCAGACTCCTGGGACCCTCCTCAGACACGTTAATCAGAGAATCTAAAGGCGGGTAGACTCTGAAAAGTATCTGTAAAGGAAGGACTTAGCTCTGCTGTGACCCCACTACACATGGGGTCACGCAGGATGCTGCTTCCGGCGTCCAGTCTCCATTTCACTCTCCTGGGAGGAACACCCGTCAAGTCACAGAGCACGGTCTTCAGCGAACACCTTCCTGCGCGACCTCCACTGTCTCCCAGCCCTGCAGGAGTAGCCGCCGAGTAGGGGAAACAAGTCTTTGCTCCTGACCCGGCCACCTTGACGCTGGGCATAAGACCAGCACTGCTACGTCTCTGGGGAAAGGAGCGGCCCTGGGCAGGAATGCACTTGGCAGCCCCGGGGAGTGGCCAGGTGTGGACGACCAGGCCTCTGCCCGCAGACACGTCAGCACGGCATCCTGGAGCAGAACTTCCAGCCCAGCTGAGCCTACAGATGGCTGCAGCCCTGGAGAGCATCTTCACAGTGACCCGGGGGACTGGGCCAGAGCCGCTCAGCAGGGCTGCCCTGAATTTCCAACCTGAAAAAGCTGTACAGTCGTACGTCTATGTTGCCTTAAGCCCCTAGGTTTTGGGGTCACTTGTCACACAGCAACAGACAGTGGATGTGCACGGACTCCCAAGGCCACGATGGCCTCTGCCGGCCTCACCCGGGCTGTCTCATCTGTTCCCGTGACATCACGTTTCTCAGAGCCAAAGGCTGCCAGGGCCCCCTCTTTTCTTCACGACGTCGTTACAAGCTCACGATACAAACTGAAAATACCCAATATGTAAAATACAACGTATGACGCAATACAGGGTGAACGCGCAGGCACATACACAGGCGAAACAGGCGCATGCGCGAAACAGGTGTATGAACACAGGAACAGGTGTACATGCATGAAAGAGGTGAACGTGTGAAGGTGTACACGCGTCAAACACGTGTGCATATACACATGAAAGCACCAGACATGAAGGGCTGTCTTTGGGAGCCTGGTTTTTAGACATCTCCCTCACCCTTTTACATCTGCACGATCACAAACACAGCACACCACAGTACTGAGGGGAAGCCCCAGCTTCTCATGGGGGCACATGAGGCTTTTTATTTATGCCACAGGTTGCATCACTACATCCTAGAACTGCAAGGCCCCCCACTGCCAGGACTGAGTCAGGTACACCCTGTGCTCCAAGGACCAGGCCGCCTGCCAGCCCATACGGACCTGCCCCTCAGATGGTGCAGCTGCTTCTAAAACAGAGGCTCAGCCCTACCCAGAGACCTGCAGTACCTATTATTAAATCAAGACTTGGCTGTGGGTAAACGTGAAGATTTTTATTAAACATGACTCTGGAACATTCAAAGGACCATAACTGAATGCTCCTTTCACAGCCACGGCGTGTCCAGACGCTCATGGAGAAGGCCAGGGCGTGGGAACCCACGGAGCCCCGACAAAGCAGACTCGGAGCTGAGTGGCGCAGTTAGCACCGATTTTGTTTGACACTTGCCTTTTATATTCAGAATAAAATAAAAAACAAGACGCAAAAATAGCTCACATTCTATTTCAATTCTCTATTTTTGTAGTAACTGGGCCCCTTTCCCTCTGCTTTCCCAGCCAAGCGATAAATAGGCCCAGCTGGGATTTGTCAAAGTCTGGACCTCTGTTGTAGAGTAAGTGAGGAGGGTAGGGAGGGGAGCAGGAGTGGTGAGGAAGATTGGGGGATAGGGAGGGACAGAGGAAAGGAGAGAGAGAGAGAAATCCCCGAGGACTGGAGGCAGGAGGGATGCTCCCTGGCAGCCTCAGGTTCCCCATTCCAAGGTAACTGAGCTGGCATCACGCACGCGGTACCGTCATATGACTTGGCTGACACACGCCAGAATGACAACAAAATGCTTGAGGAGAAGACTAAGCACCAGCATCTTCAGATTAAGGTAGTGTCCCGGTTTCACGCTTGCCTTGTATGACATTGTATAAATTGTAAAGATAACACATTTTCTTACCAGCCACGCTGTTCCCCAAATACTAACTATAACAAAGATCAGACAGCATCTGAGTACTGAGCGTGTGTTAAGCCCGGTGAGGTAGGCATCATTTACTTTGCTAGAGAAAGAAACAGGCTCTGAGAGAAACTTCCTGAAGCCAGGCAGCTGTCTCCAAACCCACCTCGTGCCTCCTGACCCTGAAGGTGGAGGACCCAAGTCATTCACGTCAATAATTTACCTACATGCGTGTCAGATTGAGATTCAGCCCCCAGATCTAATCATCTCTATGCAGGAATGTGTCAGGAAGGTATACAATTCTATGAGTTCGAGCTGGGGGAACAAAGGCAGGCACCCTCGACACAGATGTAGGGCGGAGGTGGGCGCCCAGCGCAGGAGCATGTCCAGCCCTGCCCAGTCACACAGCCACCCTGCCATGCCAGTGCAGGAGCCGCCACCGCGTCTCGGGGAAAAGCAGCTTCTCCTGCACAGGAATCTACCCCTGAAAGTGTGCTCCTGAGAAGGTGTGGACCAACATCTCAGAAATTAGACACGTGTAACACGCTTATCTATACAGGCTGCCATATGTCAGGGAATCACCAATAATTCCCATCTCGCCATCAATTATTTCTGGTAAATACTGGTTATTCTAAGTTAACTGAGGCAACACAAGAACAATATAATGGAAATGTCAGAGTCAATCAGCTCCATCTGCTGAAGAGCTGGGACTAATGATGAAACCTAAGGAATCCTGGAGAACGCAGCAGGATCCCAGACCCCGCGGACCACCCCAGCCTCCTTCCACAGGAGAGTTAGTCGTGCGGACAAGGAACGGCTTTCCAAGGAATCTCAGAGGATCTCAAGGTCGTGAAAGTTTAATGAGAATTGAATATTTGCATCTGAGTCACACGAGCACATTAAAAGTAAAATTTCCTCTTTCCACTAGAATTATGAGCTTGCGGCGGCGACACTGGCTGTATCTCATGCTCGTGAGATGTTTGGGCACAGCCGTGCATCTCTGGTGAATCATTTATAATAATATGAAAGAAGTGCTTGGGCCCTCGATCCAGGACCACAGACCCCACCAACGAGGGTCTAAACAGGACAAGCCTCGGCCTGGAGAGGCTGGTGTCTGTGGGGGCTGGGAGGAGCACCAAGGAAACTCAGGGGCAAGCCCCACCCAAGCTCGGCATGTCCAACCCCACGCAGTCGACATCAGCCAGAGGGATCTTTTGTTGTTTTTTGTTCAGGAAGGAACATATTAAAAAGCCCGGGGCCCAGGGCCTGGACTCCTCAAAGCTCTCCACAGAGCCGGGTTAATTGGCACCTTCCGTCATGTTAAAATCAACTATATATGGCTGCTGAGGGCATCTCAGAGCAGGTGCAACGCTGAGCTTTCTTGCTGTCTGGGGAAAGCAGGAATTCCAGGCCTCTGCCTTCCTACCTCCCCAGAGGCTCTAGCCCAGATGAGCTCAACTTCTCCCAGGTGAGGAGCACAGAAAAGCTTCCCACATGCCCCTCAGGTCACACACGAGCGGTGCAGACCCTTGCACCTTGGCACGAGCCCTCCCAGAGGCAGAAGCCCAGCCCTGTGGCCCCGGCCTGGCAGGAGGCAGCTGCTGGGGCCCCTGCTCAGGGTTCAGCACAGCGAGGTCCAGCCACAGCAGGTGAGACATCCACCATCCGGCCATTCATCTTTAACCTAAAACAGACACAGGAATTTGGCAAGGGGTTCCTTCCCCTGACAAACCCATCCTTCCTGTTCTCATCTCTCCCTCCTGCCCCAGTACTGCGCCCAAGGCCTGACTCCCAGTTTCACAGGGAATCCAAGACAATTAAGATTTTGAGAAACTGGGAGCTACACAGAAAATAAGTCGGTAAAGCCAGTGTCCACTGATCCTCCCCTCCCCACAGCGGAGAACAGTCCTTGGGATAAAACCCACGGGGCAGGGAAGACGTGATCAAGGTGGGCAGGACAGAGGAGCCACAAAGCAGGTGGTTCGGAGAACAAGGCCACGTGAACACAAAGCTAAAGTGCTCAGCGGCTGGAAGACAAAACACAGGAGACAGAAACACTGACCATTTAAAAAGAAAAGAAAAAAAAAGCCTCACTCTTAAGAGTCCATCAAGATTTAAGTTCTCAAGTCACAATGTATCAGCACAGACTTCTCATAATGTCTGAAACTTGGCACAGTAAACACGTGAATCAGTTCTCCCAAGTCCATCGTTTTCTTTGCCGAGCCTCTTGAGTCTCAGGCTGGTTTCAAAGTAAGCCCTTCTCTGTTTGTTGATGATTTAATAATTAACATACTCGAAAACACATTGACTTCCAAATTAATCTGCTAATAAAATATTAATTACTACACTGGCTGTCATCCACAGAAAAAAACACAATCACTTTCTGGTTTTAAAAACATTAGAATTCGAAGCCCCTTTGCCCATCTGAACAGCCCCTGCTTTTGACAAGGGCATTCCAAAGCTAATCTGAAAAACTAGTCCAGGCCATGATCGCTGGGGGGTCGGACTTGCCTCATCACCCTACCTCCCTTCTGGAATTAGACAGAACTTAGACGCTTAGTCTGATGGGAAACATTTACAATCTATTCTCTCCAAAGCTACCTGGAGGATTTCCTCCACATGACAAAGCCTTGGTCTCCACAACCCCTTATCTGACAACTCTCTTAACCAACTGTCAATCAGGAAATTTTCGAATCTACCTATGACCTGGACACCCCTGCTTCCAGTTGTCCCACCTTTCCAGACCAAACCCATGTACATCTTACATTTATTTGATTGATTGTCTTATGCCTCCCTAAAAGCTATAAAACCAGGCTGGGCTCTGACCACCTTGGGAATACGTTCTTAGGATCTCCTGAGGGCAGTATCAAGGGCCATGGTAACTCATTTGGCTCAGAATAAATCTCCGAATGCTTCACAGAGTTTGACTCTTTGCTGACACGGTACCTTTCATGGGTATTCATCTGGGGGACTCACAATCAACCGGAGGCATCAGTTGCCCACTGTGCAGAAGTCTCTGCAGGACTGAGCCTCTGGCACGGGGACTCCAACCCCTGAAGCAGCAGCTCTCCCACGTCCCACGGCCTGATAGACCTGCACCTCCAGGGCTTCTCATTTCAGAGTCTCAGCAACAAATCTACCAAATGTCATCAACATCACAGAATATTCCTCGAGGCTTTTGGCTGTTGTTTCTCCCCAAGTTTACTCTAGAAGCAGAATGGCAACACTCGGAACAGGATGGTTCTCAGTCACCGACCCTCCTGGTAAATACACTGTCTCCAAGGCCCTTTCCCGCCAGTCACAGCTTCCTTCATGTCAGGCTCGAAGACCACCTCCCCAAGAAGGAAACCTCTTCAATCCAGCAACCACAGCTCCTGTTCCCATCTAGAGCTTGTCTGCCAGGAAGGGAAGACTCCTCATTCCAGAGACAGCAGGTGCCACAAACTCAGGGTATTAGCCATTGCGAAGGCAAACACTCATGAAATTAATAGACTTTTTCTTCCTTGGATACTGACGTTTTCTCTTCTGGAGGTCAGCCAAGGCCATCTGCACGAGTCACGAGCGTGATGGCTCCAGCCCCTCCTTCAGTGTCAGGAGTGTGGCTCCACTCTGAGACCCTCCTGCATCAGCCAGGCCATGCACCTGTTCCCACGACTGCTGTCAGCGGACTACAGCGATTCTAAGATAGTCAGCAAGCTGACGTTCCGAAGGAAGCATGTTAAAGAAAAATGTGTAAGTTTTATTGCATGAAATCAGCTACATCTTTTGCTACTCCAGAGGCTTGTTTTGCTTTCCTCAAGGTTCTCTACAATGATCCTGACAGTCAAGGTTCCCAGTTACAGGCAGAGGGTTGGGCAGGCCGCGTCTGATGTGTAACACACACAGAGGATCCACGTCAAAGGATTTTCCCTGTTCACCAACATCATCAGGACAAACTTTAAACAGTAATAATCTGTCTGTCTGGAAAACTGAGCTCACTGGAGGACTAATGCAACAAATGTATTTGACAAAGTTGCAGGTGGACGTTTTAGTGAATGAATCACTATTTCAAGGAGGATAAAGGCTCACTATTCAAAGGCATGTTTTTGTCAAGTTTTCTAATTTCAGCTTCATGCATTTAAATCATGAAGTGAGACTTGTACCTGATACATTACAGAATCTCTACAAAATAGACAAAATTCCAATTCTGTACCTTCACTCTCATTCTTTTCCATATGTGTACAGATGGTCGTAATTTAAGTTGGCATTGCAACAGGATTTCTAAATTAAACTGTCTTCTACTTTAAACACTACGTGTTAAACATTACACGTGCCATTGTTCAACATTTATAGCAGGGTCTGTATGGCCCATTTTAAAGATTTCTTCCTCACTAAAAACAAGCGTTTAAACAATAAATGGTCTACTCTAAAATATTCTAGAGACAGAGATACATTTGGAGAGTGGACACACTTAACACAGAAGTCCGCAACATCAAACAGGCACAACCGGCAGTGAGGGTGGAAAGGGCGCCATGTGAGTGCCCCTAAAAACACACACAAGCCTGGCTGCTTAAAAGGAATGAATATAGCTCAACACTCCTATGTGAACATTGATGTGTCTACTGCCTTACAGAATCCTCCTAGCTGAGCTGCAGGAATCTTCTTTGGAACCTTTTCTCACCTACACTGCCTACAGGTGCCCACTGGGCTCCCTGGGCAGTATCATGTCTTTGTTTAGAATATCACACTATTTGGAGGCCTGTTTAATCCCAAGTCAGAGCCTTATCATAACTCAGACACCATCCCTCAGGGCTTGTGGGCCAACTTCGGCTAATGCAGGCTGCTCCACAGTGCCCTGCAGATGGGCTTGGTGCATCCACACGATTTTAAGATTTGGGGCTGCCGTTTTCTGCAGTCACAGATGCGGACTTACAGATTCATCATGACTGAAGGCAGCACGTATTTTTATGTGCCTTCTGTAATGGTAATAATCATGGCAACATTTCCTCGATCCTTAGAAAAGCCTCCTAACAGCAGTTGCATTCCACCCCCTTCCTTAAAATTAATAGAATTTACCAAACTAGGTGAAATCAGTCTTCATGAGAAAGTGAGAAATCAGTGTTCACACAATGGCATAGTAGCTGGGCATAGAGTGTACGTCAACATCCCAAACTAAGCACCCATCACAGTTATTCCCAACTTGCAGGAAAGCTAGAAAAATTAGAAGGCTTAAAACATAATTATAAATGAAAATAACAAGAAATCAAAGTTTTTGAGGAGCATTTGTTAGCCAAGCAAGGAAAGCCATTAACCAGTGCTGATTACATTGCATTTGATTACAGCAGCCAAAGACGTGTCAAGAGGAAGAGACTTTTAAAGATTAGTCTTTCGGTAAGAATGGTTGCTTAACAAGTTCAGACTGCTGGGGTATACCAATTATCAATTAAAAAGCAAGGCAAACTAGTGTGAGTCATTTTCCTTAATCCTTAATGCGTCAAAAATTACCACATTGGCCAAGCTGGTCTCCAACTCCTGACCTCAGGTGATCTGCCCGCCCCGGCCTCCCAAAGTGCTGGGATTACAGGCGTGAGCCACCACGCCTGGCTGAGAACTGTTTGACAGAGGCTGAGGGGAGGCTCCTGTCCCTTCCTGGGACATCCACATCCCACCCAGTTTCCCATATCGACTATGACACTCGAAGCCTCACAGCAAGGGCAGCTGCATCCCCGCAGTTCTCTGCACTCATGCCACAGCTGCGTGAGCAGCCGCAGCCCTGGAGCTGCCACTCAGCCTTATCGTGCTGGCACAAGCATATCAGAAACTACCAAGCCCCCAAGAGGGAGGATTGGGGACCCAGGGGAGTGAACCAGGAGGGAGGAATGTGGCCCAGGAGAGTAGGGAGGAGTGGGGGCCCTGGGGAGTGAACTATGAGGGAGGCGTGGGGGCTCAGGGGAGTGAACCAGGAGGGAGGCGTGGGGGCCCAGGGCAGTGAACCAGGAGGGAGGAGGGTGGAGTTCGGCCCAAGGAGTGAACCAGGAGGGAGAAGTGTGGTCCAGGGGAATGAGTCAGGAGGGAGGAGGGAGGAAAGCGGTCCAGGGAATGAAGCAGAAGGCTCTGGGGGTAGCAAGTTCACACACCACAAATACCTCCCAATCCATCCGCGTGCAGGGAGGGGATGGAAACCACACAGGACCTGCAGCACTTTCTCCTCGCAGATGAGGAGTGAGGATACCGACTCACGCACAATATCAGAGCTAAATTTCTACCACGGTGGGGAGACGCTTCATAGACCCAAATGGGT
Organism: Macaca fascicularis; assembly: GCF_037993035.2. Lineage (NCBI taxonomy): Eukaryota > Metazoa > Chordata > Mammalia > Primates > Cercopithecidae > Macaca > Macaca fascicularis. The sequence continues at coordinate 148,792 of NC_088392.1, read as the reverse complement.
ACAAAAAGAAACCAATCATACAAGATCAGTGGATGGAACGGGATCAGAAATTTAAGCCTGTAACGAGTTTTCAGAAAAAACTTCACTTGATCTGCAAGAAGACTGCAGCTCTGCTTGATCATTTCTGCAAATGTCTAACTCGCGATGAGCCATCTCAGAGCCGTTCAAGAGGAGTAACAAAATCAAAACGCCAAGGCATCCTCCGTATTTTAGATAGCCTGCAACAGTATGGAAATGAGCAGCGGTGCCAGAGCTTTCAAGTTTGTTTGAAGTAAATTCCAGCATGAGGGCAGCATCTTCCTGGCTGAAGCAATGAGGTGGGCTCCTGCTCACCGCATGGGAGACCAGCTTTCAGCTAAGCTGCTGTTAAGGGTCTGCAAACCATGATCCCCGACCGAGCCTTGGCCAGGGATTTTTACACGTTGAAGTTTTCACAAAAGAAATATATGCAGAGACTTCTGTGGCCCTCAAAGCATCACACGTTGCCTACTCTGCCCTTTACAGGAGCTTCTAGCTTTGCTGTCAGTTACAAAGTGTTTCTATAAAATAATGTCACTGATTCTCAAGCATGCCAGGAAAAGTCACACTTCTCAACAACCCTCAATGGAGATGCACCATCCTGTGTTTCACACAGATTTTAGATTTTTAAAAGCCAAAATAAGGGAGGTAATTCAGCTAAGTATTATAATAACACAATTTGAGATACTTAATGATGTGTGACAACAGAATACTTGGCATTCCTGTGAGGCAATAAACTAGCTCAAACACAAAATAACAAATCAAAGCATGTTTTGGCCTCTCAAAGTGATCAGTGAAATTGGAAATAACATTCAGTTAAATGACACTTAAAAAAAAAAAAAGCACAAATAAAACAAATACTACTACACCATCACTCCTTAAATTTATTTAACTACTGCTGTCAAATAAAATGGAGAGACTTCTTACTACAGGGTAATAATCGGCCATTGTCATCATGAAATAGACCGCTGTGCAGGCTCAGGCCCTCCAGCCCACAAAGGCAGGGGGAGGGAGGAGAAACGATGGCCAGAAACAAAGGGACAGGGCAACCATGACCTAGTCAGCAATTGTACCCTCCCACCTTTCTTCTGGACTTACAATTTTGGAGCCATCTGGGTTTACCTTCCTATGTCCATAAGTCAGCCAGTTCTCGAAGCCAGAAATCTACAATGCTTCTGGCAGCCAAGTCCTCTCGGCCTTCCCCCATGTTTTAGGGCCTCATCAGCTCACCCCTGGATAGTATCAATGGCCTCGGAGCTCCAGTCAACCTTGCACTCCACAGACTCAAGTATGCCAAGAGCCACTCCAGGCTGCCACTGCCATGACCAAAGGCTTTCAGAGACAGTCGCCAGCACTGCACAAATCCATGTGGCTTCACCAGGCGCAAAGCGGCTCCAGCATTCCATCCAGTCTGTCGCTGCTACCATAGCTGTGAGTCTAGGATGTGTCAGGAAGGGAAGGAAGACACCATGTACCTCATCTCATTTAAGCTTCAGTGTCACAAGGTGGATTTTGTCGTGCCCGTTTTATGGATCAGGAAAGTTTTAAGGAGGGCAAGCACAGGGCCCTGCTGACACAAGAGCAAGACCCGCAGAGGCCTGGGCATGACCCCCGCCCCACGCTCCCTGGGTCCTGATATCCACTCCTCCCCCGTGGGAGCCTGATCCTGGGTCTGCCTGAATTGCTACCATTCCTAAGACACGACTCACGTCTGCCCACCTCCTCCTTTATCTGTTTCCCGCAGCCCAGAGGCGTGTGTGCTCTTCCATCCAGACAGACATCACACTTCAGCACCTGCATCTGACATCACTTCAGCCAAAAGCTTCTCTCAAACCTCCCCCCACACCTGCCGGTCACACAGGTCTGCACCCATCACCTTTCTCACACGAATTCTCACATATTCCTGTGTAGCACCATCCAACTGATGATAGTCTGAGAGGAGGAAGCTTTGTAGATAAGTCCACGTTCTACTTTGCTCCCAGCCCTCCGTCTTGCGTCTTGCATGAGGCAACCGATTAACAGCAATTTCATTTCAGCACAACATTTCCATTTGAAGAAACGCAGAGCATAGGGCTCTGGTCATAATTAAAAGCTTGTTTCATTTGTCATTTGAAATTCCATGTACTGCTGCAACAGCAGCACCCCCTCCTCGCCAGGCTCTGCCCTAAGGACATCTTTCTTCCAGCGCTCGATTCCCATCAGAACCCTGGCAGTGAGAGCCCCGCAGGTTTCCCAGCGCCTCGGGCTGCGGCTTCCACGCTGGGCCGGCACTGACAGGACCGGAATGGTGCCCCCAACAACTACAGGATTGGAAGCTGGTCGACTGCTCTGTAGAATGGAGACATGTTAGTAATCCCCGACATTTCCACTGACAGGCTGCTCAGGTAAACTGGGAAAAATCCACAAACTAGAAAGAATCCATGGGGAGGAGCACTTCTGTCTCCAACCTGGCAGCAAACGGTGGCTGTGCAGACGATCTCTTCAGGAAAACTATCGACTGTATCTCAGGTCAACAACAGCCCCCCTGAGGGCCAAAAAATCAGCTCCCCCTGGCCCTCACTTCCTAAGGGTCAGCCCTCCCAGGCCACCTCTCCTGGAAGATCAGCTCTGACGCACCCACGACGGTCAGGAACCGGCTCTGGGACACATTTCCCAGGCTCCTGCCCACCGCCCTCTCTCTTCTTCCTCCTCCATCTCCCTCTTCACTCCCATCCGCCCTCCCCCTTTCGCTTCCCTTCTCTCCTTTCCTCTCCCTCCCTCATTTCCTTTCAGCCCTCACCTTCCTCACTGCACTTCCCTATGCAACTCAGCGGACGCATTCTCAGGTCAGTAGAGTTTTCTTTCACTCTGTTTTTATTGCAATGATCATTCTTAATGAACAGAAACCTGTTTCGGACCATGTGGATGCCACCTCCTGACCAACTGCTGCCCCGCGGCTCCGTGTCCACTCAGTGACCTCACGTCGCAGGTGCCTAGCAGTATGGCTGTGACCAGGGGTAGCAACATGGGACATGAGAGAGGTATCCCAGACAAGAGGCCCTGCAAAGCCTCCCCAGCAAACCGGAGCAAGGCCCAGGGCCGTAGGGAGAGCGCCGTGCTCACGATGTAGGCAGTTCAGCTTCCGCAAACTGTCCATCGACTGCAACTTACTTTGTTTCCATGGTTACAAAAGAACCATAAGCATTCTGAAATATGTTCTTGGTTTCATGTTTGCGAAATCTAAGCAACATTATAAGAAAAATCACTGAATTCTGCCTGAGGCTCTAGGGGTGTTTTCCTCTCTGAAAGGAGCCCCCTTCCAGGACTTGGGATTGAGTGACAGCCTTCAAAAATCACGGTTATCCTGGTGGTAACAGGGAACTCCTCAGCCCGCCAGGAGCTGGGGCCCTCGACAGCCCCCACGGTTCCAGACGCCAGTGTTCTAAGAATCACACATGTGCAGATAGCAAAGCTTGCTGCACACACGCCAGGTGCTAACAAGCCCCAAACGTCTCACTCATACTTGCTAACCACATCGCTTCTCTCAGCCTCCACGGCGTTTCACAATCTGCCTTTATATAGAGATGAACCATGCGTCCTGAGCGCTACAAAGATTCAACTCCTTCCGGGAAGAGGGGTGCATCTTTCCATCACGGGGTCCTCACTCCAGCTGGCACAGGATTTGCAGAGTGGGCGAGTCTAATGTTGATGACACTTTCTCAATATTCCCTTCACACCCCTCCAAAAACAAGAGTGCTGCCAGCTTCTTACCGACGTTGTAATGAGCAAAATATTTTTCTCTTATTTGTCACTTTTTAACGTTATACTAGTGAAGAATGTGACTCTGCATGTACACTGTAAGCACCCACACCGTGAACATTCTGCTCTCCTGTGACTGTATTCACAGGTCACAAGGACAAAACTTCTCCATAGTAGCCAATATATATATATATATTTATATATATATATTTTTTAACATGACTTCCACTCATCTGAAAGTCACAGATGTAGCTTTTCCTTCATAAAAAGATCCAAATGATACACAAACCAGGTTTAATAAACACATTGGTCCAGGTGGGAAAATGACCCCTCAGTCTCCCTCCCCTCAAAGACCAGGGCAGCCAGGAAACTGCGCTCTCCAGTAAATGACAGCCGGCAGGATTCCCTAAATAAGCAGCCGGAAGATTCCCATCTCGCAGAGCACACCTTTCAAGACTCAAGATGCCCCCGCTCCCTGAATATCCGACGAAGAACAGGGCTACCCAACGGAGGACTGAGGCAGTAAACAAACATGTATTTGGCCGGGGGCGGCGGTTTATGCTTGTAATCCCAGAACTTTGGGAGAAGGAGGCAGGCAGATCATAAGGTCAGGCGATCGAGACCATCCTGGCTAACACGATGAAACCCCCGTCTCTACCAAAAATACAAAAAATTAGCCAGGCGTGCTGGCGGGCACCTGTAGTCCCACGTACTCGGGAGGCTGAGGCAGGAGAATGGCGTGAACCTGGGAGGCGGAGTTTGCAGAGAGCTAAGATCACACCACTGCACTCCAGCCTCAGCGACAGAGCAAGACTCCGTCTGAAAAAAATAAAATAAATAAAATTTTAAAAGTTTTCAGCAAATAGCATCATCGACCCACAAATGAGAGGTACCGTTTTCATTCTAGGAGGGAAACACTACAAAGCACGTATATTTTAGCCCTGTAAGTGAATTCTTCGGGCATTCCTGTGTCCGCTATCAAATGCAGCACATCACCTCAAAAGGCAAAGTTCTATAAGTCGCATCCAAGGAAGGGAAAAATCATTCTAAGTTTTAGCCATCCAGTAAGAACCTGATCCAGAGAAGCCTACTTGTTCCAGACTCTAAGCGGCAATATATTGCTACAATGTAATGAAAACAAAGGGATAATTAAGAAAATTTCAATGCTAATAAAAGGCAAAAACATAATTAGATTTATTCTACTCTAGACAGAGCAGCCGGGCAGTTCACCCATACGTTATGAACGTTGCTGTTTTTCAGACAGGGTCCCAACTCTGTCAAGGCTTGACAGCAGGGGCGTGATCTCCACTGACTGCAAGGTCCACCTCCCAGGCTCAAGCGATTCTCTTCAGCCTCTGGAGTAGCCGGGACTACAGGTGTGCAGCCATCATGCCCAGCTAATTTGTGTGTTTTCCGTAGAGATGGGATTTCACCAGGTTGCCCAGGCTGGTTCCCTGGGTCTCGAGTTCCGAGGCTCAAGCAATCCGCCCGCCTCGGCCTCCCAAAGCCCTGGGATTACAGGCGTGAGCCATCACGCCTGGCCCTTTTTTTTTTTCTTTCCTTTTTAAGCGATTAATGTGCTTCAGAGTCTTGTAGGCATTTAAAAAAAAAAAAAAAAGAACAAGCAAATTCTGTAAGGGAAAGAAACCATTCACACGTTTTACACACCTCAAAACTCAAAACAGAAATACTAAGAATAAAATGTATTTTATTCACAGAGGCATTCTTAAAGTTCTGTAAAAGTGACACCATGGACACCACCACATCACAGACGAGTGTGGCAGGACTGCTCAGATTCAGAACACATTCTAAACAGTCCTCCTGCCACTTTCCTCAGTGGGAACACTTTATTCTGTCTTTTATTCAAATTAAGTATCTTGCAAGGGAGTTGAAGAAAACTGCAGAGCAGATTTTAAAACTTCAATGCTTTTCTCAATTTTCGTCACATTCTGATGCATTTTTACCTACTACACGGCCAATAAGTTTAAAGCTTTTTGCATCGATAAAGACAATGCTCCTTGTAGCAATAGGCTTTTTCTTTTCTATACAAAGATCTATAACTTAAGCTAGTAAACTGGGCATTTCACAAAGATTTTGCACAATTCCTAGCACAGATTTTAGCAAAATAAAACCATTATCTTTCTGCAATTAAATAACCAAACATAGGAAACTGCACAGTTAAAATAACCATTCCATTATTTTATATAAACACAAATGATAAAGGAGAGTATGCTTTGGAAAACAGTGTTTCCATAAGCTAATGATGAAGCAGAAGACAGTTCCTCAGCCTCATATGACATTTGACAACCGAAGTACTCTGGCCCAAGCCCAGCCCGGTTAAATGGAGGGGAAGTAAACATGTGACCGACCGTGGTGGGGCACTGTGATAGCCACAGTCCAGGAAAGAACAGCTGACATGTTTCTTCTTCATGGGAAAACTGAAACATACTCGAGACACCTTAATTCTTTAAAACACAGTCTGCCCCAGTACTAACTTTAAGCTCCCATTGATAAAGATTGCGATAACCAGAGGTGTTTATCCAGGCCCTCGAAAATCACGGACATGGTACATACACAACATTTTCAAACGCTCAATGCTGCCAGTATGTTAAATGCGCTGTGATACCGGAGGTCTTGTGCAGGACCAGAAGCATCGCAGCCTGGTTACCTTCCTGGTGTTCAATGCTTTGTATGTGCAAAGTCTGCTGTTACAATTTACTGGGCTTAATGTCATTCAGTTTGTCACAGAAGAGAGCTACGACATTTACTTAATTCCACACACAGATTCTCAAGTTCATCTTCCACCAATGACTGCTCTGTCCACAAGACAGCGGAGGGAAGACCCAGGAAAGGCCTGGGAGATGCCAGGTGCTCACAAACTTGTATCAGTCTGCTGGTTCTGGCTTAAAGGAAAACAGACATAGAAGAAACTAAAAGGACTCACTACATCTAATATCACAATGTTCTCAACTTTACCTTAGCCAAAAATAAAAGCGGAATAGCTAAACTACTCCAGGGCATGATTCCAGGGCTAATCTGAAACATGAAATATTTAGAAGACAAAGCTTATTGTGAGTGCAATTAATATACACATAAAACACTGGTTTCGCAAAACCCAGTCTTTGCGATTGCTTTTATAAAAAGTAAAATTCTCATGAGGATCACATACACTAACTGATTTTCAAATGAAGGGACTGGTAAACTTCAGGGCATATGATTTCTGCCACACACGAGGGGAGCAGTGAGAGAGAAGAGCTAGGATCAAGTGTGCTGAAGCTGTCCTAGGACTGAAATTCAGTTTCTGCCAAAACAAAAACACAGGAGGCTGTCAACTTCGATAGCAAGCTCTGCTTGAGAGCGTCAAGATGTTAAAATTGCAAAGGGGCTTCTCCCTGCTATAGGCACGCGTGATCCTTGCAAAAACATAGCTCAGCATCATCAAAAATCAGGAAAGAACACAAGCTTTCCAGACACGAAATCCAAGAGCAGAAGGGAGCAGAGTCCAAGCTTGCTCGGCAGAACTGTTCCCGGACAACAGCACAGAGGACGTCACAGGGAGGGCAGGGCAAGCAACAGCAGCTTCCGTGATGCCGCAAGCAGGGCCTGAGCCAGGAGAGCAGTCTCCTCCAACCTGACAAGGAGGCACGAGGAGCCACAGAGAAGTCAATTCAGGGTCTTTTTCAGAAAGGGGCAACAATGAGAAAATCTGGTCTTACCCAACCACCCCCCATCCACGGTAACAGCTAAACTCGCACCTGCGTCTGTCACCTTCCCCACCCCCTCTTGCAGATGCTCTTCCTGCACCCGGGTGCCTGTCTCCATGCTGCTCCTGAGGCCACACCTGTTGCCATCCAGTAGTGACCACGAATTCACCTTTGTCCGGGCGAAGCAAACGCAGAGTTCACACACTCTTGTACAGGTTTGCTGGCCGAGAATCTAACCGAGCTGTCCAATTCCAGATGTGCTGGTACCAAGGAGAACGCTCGATGTCCGGCATTTATAAACGGTATCAGTGGGTTCTCCTGGGACTCCCAGGCAGCCGAACGAGGGAGGGAGCTGTTGCCCTGTTGCCCCGAGCCAAAGCAGCGCTGCGAGGCAAACACCACAGGCCACATCACACTCGAGCACCGACTCTTGACAGTTGCTCGTTTGTGTGTTCAGAGTTCAGGATACAGGCGACAGACAGGCCTGATCTCAGCCATGGGACAGCAGTGATTGCCCACAAGTCCCGTATCTAAGCCCCGACTTGCCCATCGGCCTTCCTTCAGGAACAATGCCCACCTCACAGTGCTGCCATGAACGCTAAGTCAGCACGTATGTACACAACCAGATTCATTGCAATTGTGCTTTCTACCCCAAGTTAATACAACCAGGTGCTATCATCGAGACTGAATAACCAATATTAGAACAGAAGGTCAGGCCAGCGATGGTGGCTCAGACCTGTAATCCCAGCACTTTGGGAAGCTGAGGTGGGTGGATCACTTGAGGTCAGGAGTTGCAGACCAGCTTGGCCAACATGGCAAAACCCCATCTCTACTAAAAATAATTTATCCAGACATGGTGGCACACACCCTGTAACCCCAGCTACTAGGGAGGCTGAGGCATAAGAATCGCTTGAACCTGTGACGTAGAGGTTGCAGTGAATGGAGATTGTACTCCTGGGCTCTACCCTTCCAGCCTGGATGACAGAGCAAGATTCTAATAAAACAATAAAAGGTCAAGATGAGAACTGATTGCCAAGGTCCACAGTCCATATACTTAAAACATAAAATTCATTAGCTAGTACTTGATCAAGTTGCTGCTTTCTTCATTACAATCTTGTATATCCTTCTAACACGGCTCAAAATGTTTACATTTGAACACACCTCGAGTATAACAAAAAATAAAGTGCCTGTATTTCACAAACAAGCAATTTCCAGTAAGGCTGCATCCTGCTCTAGTTAATCCTTTGACAATGTAAAACTGAGCCATCCTGACATAGCACTGACACATGGTGCAAGAAGAATGACCTCCAATTAAATCGCTAGATTTAGAGAACACGTAAATATAGTTTATCACTAATTCACTAGCCATTAGCAAGATTTTAAAGGAAGAAAAATTATCAGGACTGTAACTAGGAATAAAGGCAAAAATAAACATGAAGAAATTAGTCACGTTTAAATCAATACCCTTTCTGTGAGGCCGTAACAAAGTATACACAGCAGGGGCACAAACTGTCATGCTGAACTGTCACCAAGCTCTCTATGAAGGTAGTAAGAGCGTCCCAAGTCGCAGAGCCTCGTCTTCCTATTTAAACCCTAAACAGCCAACACCACTCAGCATGCAGTGAGAGCTCTGAAAGCTCAGAGGAATGCATGATGGGATGAAGGGCCCTAGCCCTGCCATCACCCTGCTGCTTATTAAAAATATAAAACAAACCCCTGCCTTCAAGGAGCCCAGATCTAACTAGTACAAGGTTTTGCTTTTAACAAGTTAACTACGAATGATGAAGACTCTCAACAGCTGTGCGAAATGTAAGGCAACCTCATAAGAGGAACTTGGCTGAGACTAAACCCAGAGATGGTTTTTTAACCACAGAAGAGGAAAGAACTGAAGAACCTTACAGAAAGTTGACAGCAATTTCTATTTCTCTATGGTACAACCTGGAATTTACCTTTGAGACAGACTGCCCTTCTGTTCTGAAAAATCAGATTATTCTTGCAATCCTCCATCAGGACTGAAATTCCCAAAGGCATGGAAAACCAAGTACTAATTTTAACCCCCCCCCCAAAAAAAAAAAACTACCTATGATCTTAGATGTGAGATTTAGTATTCTCAAATTCCAAATTTGGAAATATTTTGCACAAAGTCCTTATTTTCCCTGTTTACTTGAAAGCTCTCTATTCTTTTGTCCTAAACATCTTCCTTCTCATCCTTCCAAACAATATCTGAAGATGAACTTACATATCGTTTTCAATGTTACAAAGAAGATACTACATTTGTCATGAACTGTTTATATTCACAACTCTAGGAGGGATTTTGCTACATTGTGAGGAATAACACGAGGCAGTTAATACGCCACGAATAAAGAACAGTAGAAAGTGGACACATTTCCTGATGAGTGCCGATTTCTCATTGAGCTGCTGACAAAGTTATAATACGGAAAGCTAGACAGCTGCTCTGTTAGTTCTACCTCACTTAAGTGACCGAGTCATTGTTGTTTCAGTTCCCTCTCTCGTCTGGGGATGAGACACACCTCACAGAGCTGTTTATGATTTCAGGAACACACACATCAATGAAGTGACTGTTCCTAAATCGTTGCAAAGGGTAGAGTAACCTGCCAAATTTCAACTAGGTTGTAACAAACAACTGTTTTCATCCTACACGCTCCGGTGCCAGCGAGATGGTGCGTTCTTGGATCCCTGCGGGAGCCCTATTCCTGGTGCCATAGAGCGCACACACACATTTACATCCACATAATGTACGTATATGGCACACTGTAACACGTGTACCTGCATAGAGCATACACACATCCGAATACGTGGAGTGTACATAAGTGCACTACGTGCGTACAGAGTGCACACACATCCAGATCCATGTAGGGTACATGCATAGAGTGTACACACATCCAAATATATATAGTGTACAAACAAGTTCACTACGTGTGTACAAGCATAGAGCATACACACATCCATATAGCAAATGTACATAGGTATGCTAACATGTATGTACATGCAGAGCATGCACACACGTCTATATGCATACAGTGTACACAGGTATACTATAACCTGTATGTACATGCATATGGCATACACATGCACATCCGTATATACACAGGTATGCTATTTGCTATATGTATACACATGCATATAACATACATTCTTATCCAATGTACATAGGTGCACTACAGCATGCATACACATGTGCAGTGTACACATATGCACATGTATACAATGTACATCAGTACACTAACGTATAAAACGTATACACATATGCAATAGTGTACGTACATATGCAGCATGTATACGTATTATTGTGTACATATCCAGAAGTTTATTCAGTGTGCATAGTGTACATGCATGCTTGTGTGCACATATGTATATATACATCTGCAGAAATAATGTGCACATACCCACATGGTGCACGTACACAGGTATGTATATGGCATTAAATACATGCATGTATGTACACATGTAGAACAGATAGGTGTCCAACTAGTGTGCATATAATCATCCCCGTAGATACACACATATACACATGTACATGCATGCCTACAGCATGCACGTGTGTAGGACACAAATGTAGTGTACATACCTATACACTGTAAATACATGCAGTGGAAATACATGTAGTATGTGTACACCACATACACACATGTACATTTATACAGTACACATACACCGAGACCCAGAACGGGTCATGAGTATTAACACGGCGCAAACGCTTCCAGTTCTACCTAAGTGAATTTTTTTCAAACTATAATAGAACTCATATAAAAAGGGTTTTAAGGAAATCAATACAGCTAGTGACAAAAATCAGTGGGAAGGGCACAACCACTTTCCCTCAGAGTTCTGGGCCTGACCGTGGAAGTTCAGAGGTTTCCTAATGCAGTACACATCAGAACTGACTCACAATGAAGAACTCCTTAAAAATTAAAAATGTGTCCTCATGTTTTGGCCTTTGAGACAAAGCCTCTTAGTTAATCGAGTTCTGACTGAATTTGACTCACAGTACTCTGGCAGATTCTTCATTTTCTGGTGAGACAGACGAATGTCCCAGGGTGAGGGCAATGCCAGCCGTTTCAGGGTCAGCTTTTCGAGGAGCGATGTCTGGCAGAACACAATCCAACACCATAGTAGGATCCCCCACCCAGCCACTTAGACGCTTTCTGGTACTTACTCTGTCTGCTTGTTTCCCTTTCTTGAATTCAGCTGGGGGGAGAAAAAAAACCAAAAAAATCAAAACCAAAAACAGCCCATGTGTTTGTGTGTCTGAAAAGTGAATACATCCACATCCAACTTTCTAAATGATACATGGCAGATGTTGATGGTCACCAACCAGTGGCCACTGTTGACAAAATACAAAGTCATCTGCAAACATGAACGAGTTTCTAGGAATACAAAAGTCAAGGGAATTTACTTCACATATTAAAGCTCTCAAGGGTGCTCATCAAAAATATATTTAGAGGTTTTCCTTTCAAGTTATTTTTGAAGATTTTTAAGTTGCAATACTTAAAAGCCTCTGGGAAAAGAAAGGATACAGGTATCTGGAAGATTTATACTAAATGATTTTCATGTCTTTTTGATAAAGTTAAATAAGGTCAGCCTTGAAGTAATGGCTTCCACTACTCTGAGGCTGTGGATGGAATCCACACCACCACCAGACAATTGAATAAACAGCAAGGCTGCACACACAGGACACAGGCAGTGAGCCAGCCTGACTAGTTGTCAGCTTCTGGGTCAGTTCTACCCAGTTCTGCCCAGGCCCCACTGGAGATGAAAACCTGCCCTTTAGAAGCCTTCAAACCCCACCTTTCAAAATCTAATCCTCTTCAACTGAGGCCCAAGTCCAAAAATCTACTGACATCTTAGCCCGCGTTAGGCCAGCTGTCCCCCAGCCTTTTTGGCACCAGGGATGGGTTTCATGGAAGACAATTTTTCTGGGGGGTGGTTTTGAATTGCAACTGTTCCACCTCAGGTCAGGCAGCGGATCCTCATAAGGAGCACCTCCGAGATCTCTCACAAGCAGTTTACGATAGGGTCCCAGCGCCTAGCAGAACACACAGCTAATGATAGGGTCACAACACCTAGGAGAACATGTGGCTTATGATAGGGCTCCAGCACCTAGGAGAACAGGCGGCTTAGGAGAGGGTCCCAGCACCTAGGAGAACAGGTATTAAATGAGTTGGCAAAGCCAAAATCCACCGGATCTACCACTCCAAAGCAAACATACACCACTGCCCAATATTGATGTGAGCCAAAAACAGGGAAGTCCTGAGGGCCCACACTGACCACAGCCTGACACCACTTCTGCAAGAACCAATCACGTGCCTAAAGATCACCCGTGATGACCCAGGAGAGCAGCTTTGAGCAGAGACAAAGGTGAAGGAGAGGCACATGGGCCAGGGTGCTGGGTGTGCCCGTCTTTGTGACCTCACTGAGATTGCTGACCTCTGGCCCTTGGTGTCCCTTCCTGTGGAGGTAGCAGCCCCCAAATCCCTGCCTCCCTTCAGCACTGACTGAGGCGGCCCTGAAGTCTCCCCAGGGCTGAGACTGTTTCTAAATCCTGTTAACTGCACACCCACATGAAAAACAAAAAACAAAATATCAAGTATGCAGACAGGAAAAGAAAAATACGTGAATCCTCCCTTATTCAACAGGCATTTAAAAAGTAACAGGAAAATTGTGATAGTCTTTAAACAACCACCAGCTATCACGTCCTCTTGAAATGTTTTAGCTAATCAGGAACATCTTTACCAAGCACTTGTGTGTTCAGGAAATCAGTTGACAGGTCCCAAATAACCTCGGAGCCTGCGACCTGACCCCCACTCACGCACATCACCTTTCCAGAGGAACGTGTCCTGGACACCTTTCAAATGGTGAGGAACAGGAACAAGGGTAGCTTTCCCTCAACACCACAAAACAAGCTCGACCCCGAGGAGCCCGGAGAACAGCGACGTTTGTTTAGATGCTTTCCCACTGTCCTTGTCAGAGCAAACATTCCCATCCCACACCGCCCAGTGTTTAACTCTCCCTGGGATACCAGCAGCCGTCAACCCTCAACAAGCTGGAAACAGAGGCCAAGCTGATAGGAGGCCTCTCTCCATTCCTTACTGAATTCGCTCAGGACACGGATGCTCCCAAACACATATGGCCCCGAGTATTCCACACCTGGGGAACATTCAAACAGCAGACTCTGCAAAGACGTTCCCCTAAAGAGAAACTCAGTTTCTAACTTCCCTTAGGGAAAAACAGGAGACCCAGAACTTTCCAGAAAATCAAGTGTGAGAGGAAGCCACTCACCTCTGGCACTTCCTAAACCTGCCTTCCCGCGGGTGCTCAGGGATGTCCCCGCGACAGCCCCGTCCACCCAGGACGGCAGCAGGGCTCAGGCAGCCAGCACCTGGGCAGCTGGCGAAGCAACCCCAGGGTGAAAATGCCATCCCAGGCACCACTTCCCGGAGCCCCTCAGCAAGAAAAACAGAGGTGGGACAGAACCGAGGGCTGACTCGAGGCTGGGGAGCCACAGACCCGCACAGCTCAATCATCGGACATGCTCTTCTGTGGACAGAGCCCAGGGAGAGGCCAGCACAGAGACCCTCGTGCCGGCTCCACAGGCCAGCGTCCTCCAGGGCTGCAAGTTTGTGATCACAGCTTCAGAATTTGGTTCCAGAATCTTCCGGAATCAAAGACGCACCAAACTGTAAAGCTGCCAGGACAGCAGGGCCCAGGAGCAGGCTCAGGGGAGGACCACGTAGAAACCCCACACACAGCATACACGTGTGCATGCTTACTCCACACATGCCACCGCTTCACCCAACAGTATACACGCAAACGCATGTATGTACTCCATACACACCCTCAAATACACTCACCAAATATGATGCGTGTACACACTCCACACACACCCTCAAATACATACGACACACATGAACATGCTCACTCCACCCACACCTGCTAAATACACTCAACCACACATGCACAAACGTGACACACGTGCACACTCATTCCGGACGTCACACCCCTCACCAAGTACACAGGTGCACACACCTCCAAGTTCAGAACCTGTAGACTCCACAAGCTTTGGTTTCCCCCACTGTTTCTCTCATCACATGAGATCCACACACAGGTGTCATTTACTGACATCTAACACCCGGGGAGGCCCTTAGACAGAACTGCAGTCACAAGTCGGCTTCATTCAGGCATTCATCACCAGCCTCCTGAAGCCACCTCCTGTCCCCAGGGGGAGCGGGGGCCGAGACCGGAGACGTCACTGGGCTTACAGATCCCCAGGCTGGCAACCCAGCGAAATGAGGAGGGCTGGGCCACGGCCCTGGAGGGAGACGGGTACTGGCTCAAGTATGCGGAACATGAGTCCTCATTTCCAGACAGTGTCACCTACGACAGCGTCAGGTGAAAGCCAGTGGTTTGGCATTCCTGGGATAGACAGTTCTGGAAATACAAGGGAAGCTTTTTACTCCTCCCCTCTGAACACATGAGGTCCATGGTCCCCTCACATCTAACACTGGGAATCCGAATCGGTGACTTCTTGTCCACCTGAGGACCACCCAAGAGGATCCACACACCTGCTACAACAGCAGCACCGCACCTGGTCTGCAGGGGAGCAAAGCAAATCCCACCTTTATGGCTAAAACTGGATTACCCTGACACTGGCAGCCTGCAGTGTGTGTATCGTCAAGCCCCCACGTCTGTGCCACCTGCAAGAGGAACACAAGCCCTTAGTCCCAGGTTCTCAGGACGGCAGTGAGGTAGATGCTGGCACCTTCCCATCTCCCAGGGGAGAGGAGAGAAGGCCACGGTCAGGGCTTGCATATCAGGAGGGTCGGGATTCAAACCCCATCTGCCTCACAAAGCAGCCCTTACCATTCAAGTGACTTCTATCATCAGCCTTAAAATGTACCACAGTTACCAGCAATTCTGAGTGCTGTTCCTTGGGACATCATAAGCAAACATTTTGTTAGAAAGGTTTTGCCAAATCTGCTTTCAAAATCCTATGGTATGAAATGACTAATGAAAATTTGAGCTATGAAATAAAGCACATAGTTAAATGAATCCCAAAATGACTATCGCGAAGGAAGTTTTAACTTGAAGTGAAAAATATCCTCCAAATGACATCAGCCAGAATTATCTTCAATCATTACTGATCCCATACGCTTCAGGAATTATACAGCATCATCTCAGATATGAACTTAAAACCATTAGCTGAATGCACATTTCAGCACAACCAAAGTTCTGCTATAATAAGCAGCACAGGCGTCTCTGGAGAGGATTTTAATTGGGACTACAAACGATGTGCACGATCGTGGTAAGAGGTTTCATGCTGGCTGTTCTCCAAGGTGCGACACAGAGAAACACCACTAACCTCAAAGACACCTGCTGCTTTGTAATGAGATGAGAGACGATGTGGACGGACTACTGTAAATATTCGAAAAGGAGAAACAATGCAAGGAAAGAATCGTATCAGTTACCCTTTACATTCTTAGAAAAAAACGATTTTTCTTTTGGGATGATTTTAAAAGAAAATGACATTTCTGGATTTTTTTTTTAACTTTTCTTTCTGAGACAGGGTCTTGGCTCTGTCGCCAAGATTGGAGTACAGTGGAGCAATAGCAGCTCACTGTAGCCTTAAGTGATCTTCCCACCTCAGCCTCCAGAGTACCAGGGACCACAGGCACGCACCACCACACTCAGCTAACTTCTGTTATACAGATGGGGTCTTGCTATGATGTCCAGGCTGGTCTTCAACCCCTTGGCCTCAAGTGATCCTCCTTGTCTTGACCTCACAAAGATTTAGCCTAAGCGACCATGTCTTATCGGAAAACAGACATTAGAGCAAATGCATTTCTGTAAGATTTTCTACCTCTTTTCACTGGGGAAAAAGGTAACTTGCCTCCAAGGGTCGGAGACAAAGCTATTACTGCAGACAAGCGCTGTGCATCCCGGGAACCACTACACCACGAGGCACGGCCGTGCACACTGGACGCAGGAGTAACAAACGAGGCTAGCACAGGCCGATGCTGGCCCTCTCCAGAAGCAGGCCTATCCTTCCTCCTCTCCTCAGCCCCCTCTCCCTTCAGGCCTCAGTGGCTGCTGACAGCGGAGAGGCCACAACTAGAGGAGGCTCTCAACTCCACCAGGGACAGGAGTCCCGGACGCTGGGGACTCAACTGCTGTCCTCCGCATCCACCTCCTTCTGGTCCAGCCTTCTCAGGAGCCAGGCGTGGCCACTTTGACCCTCTTTTCCCTTCTGTGGCTCCTACAAAAAACCAGTCAGAGAGCCCAGGCTGCCTCGCACTCCAGGGATACCTGGCACAGGCCCCCTCCATGTCCTTATCCAAGCTCCTGGGGCCAGAAGGGTCTTGCAATATTTCACTTTCCAGTTGACCATCCCCAGCCTGAAATCCAAAGTGCTCTAAAGAGCATTTCCTTCGAGTGTCATGAGGAAGCTCAGAATGTTTCAGGTTTTGGAGCATTTTGGAGTAGGGACTCTCAGCCTTAATTTGAACCTCTTCAAGGAAGCCACACACTGAAGCCCCCGATGTCCACCCTACAGAATCCCAGCACACCATCTGAAGTCCTCAACAACAGATTTTCTTTCTTCAAAAATAACCACAAGTCACAAACTCACACGCAATCACAGAAGGGGGTTGTGGACACCCACACAGATGATGAAATTTAACTGTCACATTTTTACCTAGGTAATTTAAAATCATTCCTCAAAACACACCTGTTTTACTGAGTTGCATTTTAAGGTGAAAACACACAAATCATTTCAGGGAAACAAACGTCACTTTGGGCTGCGTGTGGTTTCTTGACTCCCGTGAATAACTCGGCGTTCACCCTCACTTCTGGATAAGGGAGACGATGCAAAGAAAACTGTTAAAACAAAGACATGAAAACAAGTTTAAGAAGGGTTTGAAAGGTTCCTCCTGTCCTCCTGGAGGGGAGACGAGGATGCCTGGAAAGCTCACGGGGGACAGGAGCACAGCCTCCTCGGTGTGTCATGGACGCTGCCTCACCAAGGGGAGAGGATGATGCCTGGAAGGCTCACAGGGGTGGGAGCACAGTCTCCTCAGTGCTTTTCTACACTCAGCAGCTTCAGAAATTCCTGCAGAAGCAGAACACATCATGAGAACTGAGACTGGAACACCCCAAAGAAAGGGATGAGGGGTCAAAAAAAGCATTCGATCATTACCAAGGAGCGCGGGCATGAAGCCGCTTCAAAGACCGTGTGAGAAGTCACTCATAGGCGTTTCAGAAAATAAGGGTAGTGCGAGATTGCTCGATCAGCTCAAACAGGCTGCCGTCCCTCAGGCCATGAAGTCCCTGAGATGAGCCTGTCACTGAGCAGAAGTCACTCGCATCTCTGCCAGAGAAAGTACTACAAGCTGACACATAACCTCATGAAACCTAGGCTTCAGCCGGTCAACAGTGAGTCTGACATGGTACATCCCTCCAGATAGTTAAAGACCCCAGGGGTTCATCAGACAACCTCGAAGGGCTGTGTCTGTCCAGCTCCTTTTCCAAGTTCTGGATGATTTTTCCTAATGCACTATAAGCAGCATGTTCCAATAGAGATGTAATTAACTGGATGGGTGTCCTCTTAATTTTGAAATTAGAAACACACTTGGCCAGGCACGGTGGCTCATGCCTGTGATCTCAGTACTTTGGGTGGCTGAGACAGCTGGACTGCTTAAGTCCAGGAGTTCAAGTCCAGCCTGGGCAACATTGCAAAACTCCATCTCTACAAAAAATACAAAACTAAGTCAGGGATGGGGACACATGGAACATGTGCCTGTGGGTCCTGGCTACTCAGGAGACTGAGGCAGGAAGATCACTTGAGCCTGGGAGGTTGAGGCTGTACTAAGCTGTGCTCACACCACTGCCTGGGCAACAAAAAGGTTTTTTTGCCTGTCTCAAAAAAACCAAAGAGAAAAAGAATTATATACCTGACTAGGCCAAAATAAAAGAGGCCTTCGCTGCCTACATAAAGGGCTTTCAGAATTCACTTCCATCCTTAGGAAAGGGGGCCAACACCAGGCTGTGTCCCTTAAGATGCCCTGTCTCATATGGGAAAAAAAATCAAGAGAAATCAAATAAAGGCCATAAAATACATCAGTTTCAACACTGAAATTTGATAGTATGCTTTAAATTGAAGATGAGTTAAGTCACATTTCCAAACCTCTGAAAGCACGGTTACTGGGAGGGAATGGTTTGCCACACACAAACGCAGCTCTGTAAAAGTGCCCAGGCTGGATGAAGGCTCAAACGTCAGTGCAAGGAGAAAGTCTGAACAAACTCTCTCCTGCCCTGCTGCTGTCCTCTTCCAAAACACACTGTTTATCTGTCAGTTTAGAACAAGGCCTAGGGAGGTGGGAGGCAGGCCTGGGAGGGTCACCTAGCATCCAAGCTCCTCACCCACACAACTGCACGAGGCTGAGCTGAGCAGTACACACAAACACAACTAATTCTCCCCAAAAAGAAGACGGAAGGCAGCACACTGCCATGCCAGGCACCCTGCAGATGAGAAGATTGAGGGGAGCCAGAGGTACCTTTAATCTTGCTTGCATGGTGGAGGGAGAGGAATAATGCCACTTACTTGAGTGTTGCACAATTCTTTCTAGCACTGAGTGGCAGAAAACAAAAATATAGATGCTTCCTCAGATAAATGTTTCTGAAGAACTGAACATAAATTACGTTCAGGAAATAGCATTATGAATGCCTCAAGTGCTTCTGTTTTCAATAATCCCAGAGTAATTCTATAAACCCGGGAATCAGTCTCACCCAACTCCAGGATCACAGCCCAGGTGACGTGGGCACACATATCCTGAAGCTCCAATACTCAACTAAAGTGGGGCGAGTGAAAATGATCCTGGGTATAATTTACACGGACACAGGAAGGTGGCTGAGCCCCAAACCCCTAAACCAGGAAGACCAGTGTCCTTCAGGGGCCTCACCTCTGTCCTTTCGCAGCCTCTGGGAACCACCACTCTGCTCTCTACTGACACAAACGCCCCTCCCAAGGTACAACACCAGGAAGATCATCATTCAAAACTGAGGAACGTGGCAGAACAAAGCTGTCAGGAGATTTTAATCACCAACACCACTTGTTACATGACCCAAAGATGATTAAAATCCCAGGCCCTTCAAGACTGAATGCTATCTATACTTAAATGCATTTCATCACCATATTGGGGGGTTATTCCTTTGTTTTGCTGCAAATATATCCAACTGCTGTAAAAGGAAAAGGCAATTTGTTAACGAAGCTTCTTGGAGTGTCTCAACAGGCCTCGAGGTAGGATAAAAGGCAGGACTTCCTGGCAGAAACGCTCAGCTCTGAGGTCAGGTGGAGTTCTTGAGCACCAACCAAGGCAAAATAAGGTCGAAGACCACACCACACTTTCCTCAATCACATCTTCATTCCACCTTTCCTTCTATTTCTCACGACTTCACTGGGAGAAATTGTGCTAAAAGAAAATGGAAACACAGACATACATAGGAGACCCTACAGATGCTGAGAATGGGTGCAGCCATCACAGTCCGAATGTCCTTTCAGGGCCATCTGACCTGGCTGGGATCCAAGTATCCGAGGGCAGGATTGTATGTCAGACCCGTGAAGCCAAGATTACAGCCACTGAACGGCAGTTTTCCATCCCACGGAAACCGGCCTTGGTAGGGGCTTCCTCGGGGACCACCGACCTCAAGCCACCACCCGTCAACTACTTCAACTAACCTACATCATGGCAGAGGCCTCCCTAGGCAGACCAGCCCTGCCCAAGTCCTACTTCATGGCAAACCCTCCAGACAAACGTCCTTGGCCTCTTCCGGGAGGCTGTGCTCGGAAGGTGCCCTCATTTACTTCTGTGGCTCTGAGACATTTAACTAGAGCCCAACACATTTCTTCCTGTTCACATAGTATTGAGTTAAAAGATTTTTATGAGTAAACTTTCACTGGGAAAAATACCATTTCAGGAGCCCCAGTGACCACAATGAAAATGTTTTTACCTTCCCTTACGTGACATCGGCAACGCCAGGTCCAGGAAACGTTCTGGATCTCAGATAATGGCAAATCCACTCATAGTAAGTCTTGGTCTTGTTTCACAAGCTATCAAATGCTGCCCAGAAGCAGGAAAAACCCCACAACGTGGCAGGGAGGGGCGACCAGCGTGAGTTCTAAGGCCAGACCACCCGGGTCTGCTGACAGCGTGGTGAGGGGCAAACAGTGCAGGGTCTAAGGCCAGACCGCCCGAGTCCCGCTGATAGTGTGGCTTCAGGAGTTTCCTAAACCCTCTGCTCTCCAAGTTTCATGTCAGAAAAATGCAGTGATAACCGTGTCCACCTCGTTTAAATATGTATATATATACACACACATATATATATACTCCAAACCTACAGCCCTATAAAGGTCATTAATCCTAGTTATCATCAAGGCATTGAGCGATCAATAATGAGCCATCCCCCTGGCTGCTGACCTGCCTCAGCCCCACCCTCCGGAAACCCCGCATCCACACCAGCCACACAGGATGAGGCCAGGGAAGGAGCAGGACTGTGTCTTGGGAACTTAAACTCTGGAAGCTGAGTTAAATCAGTGCCGCTCAAATCTTGTCACCAACTATCTTGTTAAATTGGGAGATTCCATCTCTGGGGATCTTGAAGGAACCTGAGGTTCTACATTGAGTGAGATGAGCACTCGTGCTGCAATGAGATGGCAGGGAAAGCAACCGAATCTGGGGTCGCAGCTGCCTGAGGCTTGGGTCCCACCGGGAAAGTGGCACCAGGGCCCTCAGGACTGTGGCGGAGGTCCCAGGAGGCAAGTCCCGGTGCAGAGACTCATGGACCCAAAGATTGCTCCAGGGCCAGGAGGGGCTGCTGCGCTGACAGCCACGAGGCAGGCAGCCTTCGAGCTCCTCCAGCTGCCATCCTGCAGGCAGGGAGGACAGTGCCCAGACCACCCTGGGGCTCCCCCCAGCCTGCCAGGCTGGTACTCTTACTCCAGCCACTGACAAGAGTCCCCATGTTGCAAGCTAGGTTGAAACAGTGCCTCAGGCCTCGGGGCACATGCACCCCCCTGCAGGGCTGGGATGGCTATTCCCACACATCCCCAACTCACAGCAAAACTTAAAAATGAAAGTTGGAAGATACAGCCAGGAAACCAATGCTCAAGAAGCAACTCCAGGGTGACTCTTCCTAGAGCTATTGCTATTGAACATCTTTAAAAACATTTCCAGGGTGACTTCCTAGAGCAATTGCTGTTGAAAATCTTTAAAATTCTTCATTTCAAAATTAGCTTTTATTACACTGTCTTCCCTATTCTACCAAGACTCTAGAAAACAAAACCATTACAATTTCCAATTCTATCTTATAGCAAGTTAGAAATACACGTTTCCTCAAAGGATTCTACATGTTTCCTTGGCAATATCCTTTCCACGCCTCGTACTACTGCCCACAACAGAGAAGGCTTTTCCAACTCAACCCAACCCAACCCAACCCAACCCAACCCAACCCAACCCAACCCAACCCAACCCAAGGGCCCTGAGACAGGCCCCTAACGAATTGTCTAGAAACTCTTGAAACAGGCTTGCCCTGACAAATCATCTGCAAACTCCATCTTCCATTAAAAACAGTACCGAAAATGAGCATATTACCACTTTTTAAAAATTACTGTAAAGTGGACAGTGTTCAGTTCTGTGAATTTCGGCACAAATATTCCCATAATCATCATCAAACAAGCAGAACAGTCCAACAGCCCCAAACCCACTCACGGGGCCTCATAAGCATACCCTCCCATTCTCAGCAACCACCCTCTCCGTGTCCTCCCATGACTCGGTTCTATCTTTTGCGAGCGTTGTGGCAAAACACTCGCAAAATCACAATTTCCTGGGCATCGTGCTTGGAGGTGCACCCAGGGTGTCCTGTGATCAACAGCCAGGCCTCGGGGCTGCTGGGTATTTATTATTCCACATATGGCTGTGGCACATTGTAACTTGTTTTGGACAACTATAGACAGCGCTATTAACATCTGGGCACAGTTTTTCTTAAACATCAGATTCTGTTTCTCTAGGGTAAATACCCAGGATTGGGGTCACTGGGACCCACGTTTGTGTGAGTTCAGTTTTGTAAGAAACCGCCAAGCTGTCTGCACCGTGCTGAACCCCAGCATCGCACAGGAGTCCCGACTGCCTGTCCTCACCAGCACCTGGGGCTGTCGGAAGACCTTAGTCAGGCGCTCCAGCAGGGGTGTGAACAAATTCACTGCGGCTTCGGTGCACATCTCGGTGCAACCAGTCATGCTGAAGGTCATTTCAGATGCTTTCGGGCCATCCTCCCGTCCTTCTCAGCGAAGCATCTGTTCAGGTCTCTTCCGCTTTTAAGTCAGGTGGTTTGTTCTCTGTCATGAGCCGTGGGAGTCCTGTGCATTCTGGATACGAGTCCTTTGCCGGCTGCATGGTTCGTGGACATCTTCTCCCCATCTATCGAAAATGTGTCTCTTCAATTCCCTAGGGGTGTCTTTTATATTAGAAGTTTAATTTTGATGAGTCTTACCTACTTGTTTTCTTCCTTGATTATGGATCATGGTATGGCTAAGAGCTCTCACCCTAGGTCTCCACAATTTCCCTTTCTTCTGCAGGTTTTGTAGTTTGGTATTTTACATTCAGGGCTATGACCCACCTTAATTTTCATACAGAAATTACTCCCTGTTTTCACTCTTTTGCATACGGCTGTCCCATAATTCCAGCACCATTTGTTGAAAAGACTCAAATTCCACTGAACTGCTTTTGCGTCTTTGGATCTGTTCTTGACTCCACTCTGTCAGCTGACCCGTGTGTGTGCATCCTGAGCATAATTTATGACTTTAGTGGCTGTCTCTGTGAAAAAAAGTAACTCTGTCTGGAAGCAAAAACTACATTAGAAGTGCTCTAAATAAGATTCTTCCTGTTGTCAGGAGAGCAAAGCCACTGCCCTAAGCAGAGGTGAGGCCTCAACAGCTCCCAGGCACAACCTTAACACACAATGAGGAAGGGAATTCATTTCAAGGGCCACAACGTGAGACCAGCATAGCCATGAAAACTGCAATAATTTCACAACAGAATGAAATTCATAAAGAATTGCTCAGAAGCGTGTGATAAGTTACATAAATCACTGTTCCTTAAATTCTGACGGTTGACTAGAACAGAAATAGCTTCACGGTACAGTTCAAACAGGAGAAAGGTAGGTAGGGGTGGTTTCCACACCACACAGGGCCTGCAGGAAAGGGACACTCTTCCTCTAAACGGGAGATCCCGGGAGTGATGTGATAAGCCATGGTGAGAGGCACAGAACTGTGCAAGCCGGAGTCGCGGCCTTTGCCCCACCACGGAACCTGTGTCCATAAACGACGAGGCTCAAATGTCAGGCCGGGGCAACCGAGGCAGTTATCAGGGGACAAGAAAACGAGCGCACGGTGGAGGCAAAGGTCTGAAATCGCGCGGCAACTTCGAGTCAAGTGGGACAAACTGACTCAAAATACAGGTTTCAAAAACCACCACAGAGAGCTGCTCCTCGGCTCTGGAAAGGCTAAGTGACTAATGCCCACACTGAGCATCTGCTCCCAGAGACGACCCTGGTGACCTAAGGCCCAGCTGCTCCGAACCCGCGCCGAACCTCAGTGAGGAACTTTGTTGGTATCTTACAGCACATTGACATGTTCCCTTAAAATCTGGTATTTCATCAACAATGCAGGCGCCAGCTTTGACTCATACACATTTCGATTAAACAAGATAATTTACACCCTGACCGTGCCAGGTAAGAGGTTTACTACAATCTTTAAACAGAGCCAGAGGCTACAGTCTGCTCCTACACACCATGTCTCTACAAGTTCAGTGGGTTTTTACTTTCCATGTCTTCACTTGCCTAGTGCTAGAAAGCAGATAAAAACAGAAGGAACCCAGAAACACTACTGAATGAGACTCAAATATCTTGCAGTCATCATCGAGATGAGATGTTTATTAAACAGAAATGTTCTCCCCTGTAGAAAGCAGCACACACCAACACGCACCGATAACTGTCGCCAGCATTCCAGATCATCTTCCCTTCCATGGCCACAGTGCAGGGCAATGGACCACGCACACCTGCAGACCCACGGAAAGCGGGGTGACACGGCCGATTCTTGTAGCGAGCAGACCAGGGTGCACTCAAAGTGCATCTCTTTCCAGAGGGCCACCACGCAAAGTTACACATTTATTCCACGAGTTAATGGCACTGCACCAAACATTTCTGTAAGATTATCTTAGCAAGCTTTTCCTTCTGCCTAAAATGTCCTGACACAAACTGAAAAAGCTCATGCCCCCTTGGAATGCGCCCCACTCCTAGAGACCCGGACCCAAGGGAAATCTGACCTGAAAATGGGCAAACCCTCTCTTTGCAGAGGGACAGGGACTCGGGGCCACAACTTGACCTCAGAGCAACACAAGTGCAGACACAGCACCCCAGGACACCCTCTCCACCCAAATTCAAGGAGGAAAACCAACGCCCCGCCCCCTTGCGGAAACCCCCGGCTGCTGGAGCAGACGCCTGCCAGCGTGTGCAGCCTCTCCCGTCCCACGTTCCGGGCTCAGCACCTGTGCCTCAGCCCTGGCACTGCTCGCCACACCCACAGGTGTGCCAGGAGGGGCAGGTCCTAAGGTCTCCACTGCACCAAAGCCTGCAAGGCAAAGGGGCAGCTCCCTCCAGCAGGAGTCCAGAAGCACACACTGCACCAGCGTCAAGGCGTGAGAATTCTCCCCTCGGTCTCCGAATCTCCAGTCTGTTGCCCGCCACGGTCTTCTGCCAACGACGAGGCCCAAGCTGGGCGGCACATTTGGTTCTCACCATTTCCCTTGTCAAATCAATACTGCAAACATATCCAATTCATCCTGTCACTAAAAATGAAATAATCCGCCATCTCCATCACAGATGATGCAATCAGGTTTTCATTACCGGGTTTTTGTTTTGTTTAGTTTTTTGGTTTTTTTCTATTTTGAGATGGAGTTTCTGCTCTGTCGCCCAGGGTGGAGTGCAGTGGTGCGATCTTGGCTCCCTGCAACCTCTGCCTCCCGGGTACAAGTGATTCTCCTGCCTCAGCCTCCCAAGTAGCTGGGATTACAGGTGCCTGCCACCATGCCCGGCTAATTTTCATCTTTTCAGTACAGACGGGGTTTCACCATGTTCACCAGTCTGGTCTCGAACTCCTAACCTCAGGGGATCCACCTGCCTCCTTCTCTCAAAGTGCTGGAATTACAGGCATAAGCCACCACTCCCGACCATTACTGGTGTAATTTCTAAGCCACTCTCTCACACCCACTCCCTTTTTTTTTTTTTTTTTTTTTTTAAGAACCAGCTTTATGCCTATATTTTTTCCAAGAGAACCAGTTACCCCATTTCAAGTACAAATAAGACATGGTGTTTAAAAACCAAAAATGCCCATTTGCACAGAAGTCTCCAAATACCCAGTCGATTTAAGCCTTGAGAATAAGATCAAGCTGTTGGCTGAATACAACTTCCCTTTCCATCTGTCTGCCTGTGAGTTAGACACAAGGATGAAGCCACGAGCTAGGGACATAAAGGCAGGAACCAAGGTAGCGGAGACTCCAAATAAAAGCTGGAAGACCAACACAAATGCACCACACCCTGCACACCCTCCTCTCCTTCCTTTTCAGAATTTCCAGAGGATGAAACAGGGACCTTTCTCAGACGTCCCACGATGCAGGCGGCCAGAGGGGAAGGCGGCGGCAGCCTGAATGAGGCGACCGGGAAATCACAATCCACAAACAGAAATTCTCCATGTGCTTTACATCCTCTGTCTCTGAAGAACTATGCCAGGCTAACAGTCGCTAGAAAACCGCATTCAAGTGTCATTTCCCATTTCAAGCAAAGAAAACAGTGACGGGGCATGAGGGAAAAACATAGCCATGTGTTCTGGGCTATTAAATAAGGTTTTTTCTGTTATAAACGTATAATTTTACATTCTCAGATTTCTGTATAATTGATATGCTTCCTAATTAGCAGACATAGTAATAAAAAGTGAATTCCAAGTGTAAGATCGGAGGAACCGTTCACATGGCTTCAGGTTCTGCTACTGTGTTTCAACTTAAGAAAATGGTTCTGTGTGTTGGTAACAAGGCCTGAGAGTCTGTGTGAGAGTCAGTGTGGCTGTAATCAGGGTTCGTGTTGGTTCCCTAGCAGAGGATGTTACACTGTTACATTATCTTCTACAAAAAATCCTGAAAAAAATGAAGGCTGAATAGACATACACACCCTCCCAAAATAATCCAAATGTCCACCGATATGAAAAACAGATGAATTACGGCTTCCATCGTGGAATATTCTTCAGCAGTGAAAACAAACTATAGCCACAGGTGCCAACTAGGATAAAGACAACCTTTTAAACACGCTTAAAGTGAACTGACTAGGCCGAATTCCTTGATTACAGGCATCTGCTCCAAAAGGGTACTGTTATTAATCCTGTGATGTAGAATGATAGTTAGCAACCCTGTTTCGGGGCACATCTAGAAAAAAGCAAAATAATGACTACACAATTTTAAATTCTTTGTAAATTATCACTATTACTATGAAAATTCTAAAAATGTGAAAATCTTCCCAACTGTTATTGGACACGCTTCAAAATAAATACCCTGGCATTGCTTGCCACACCCACAGTTGTGCCAAAATAAATGAAAATATAGCCCAAGGTAGTAGAATTGAAACCTGAAGATGTACGAGCCGTCCCTGTCTCGCTATCTATACATCGGGTAGAAATTTAAGAGCAGGTAGTGACACTGCAATGCAAGGCTCAAACCAACTGGGTATTTGGAAACTTCTATGCAAAGTGGCATTTTCGGTTTTTAAACACGGTGTTATTTGTACTTCAAACAGGTAACTTTTTGATTCCCTTGGAAAAAATATACCCATAAACCTGGTCTAAAAAAAAAAAAATTCGGGAGTGGGTATGAGAGAGAGTAGCTTAGAAATTTTAAAAGTATCAGCAGGGAGCAGTGGCTCATGCCTGTCATCCCAGCACTTTGAGAGGCAGGCCCAAGGGGCCTTTGAGGACACCGGTCTCCTCTGCTGCCTGCCTGCTGGACTGACCCCCCAGGACATTCACTGGGTTTCCACCCCGTCTCATTCAACATCCCAAGGGTGGTCTTCATCCTCGTCTGGGGCTCAGCTCTGCCCCAATTTCCTAAATCTCTGCCCTCAGAGCCTGAAAACACCCACGCCCAGGGTCACCCTAAGTCCACGTTTACCCCAGAGAGTCCCCATTTTATGTTTTCCAGGCATCGCCTTAGTGATAATTTATCCTGTAAATTCCAACTGCCTTCACACCTCACCCCTGCTGTCTCCCAGCAGAACCCACTCAGATGCACATGCCCCAGACCCACACCCAGGTCTGTACATGCTGCCCTGCTCTACCCATGTGGGACCACCTCTCTTTCTTGAGGAATCAGCTGGCTATCATCTCCTTGTGGAGGGCTGCCCTGACTTCCAACTCTCTCCAGCAAAGGCAGAAGCCGTCCTCGGTAACTTCCTCAAAACTCAGGCCAAGTATGAAGATGGCGCAGATGCTAGCTGTGCCTGGGATGCCAAGGGCAGGGTCCACAGATGCTCTGCACATGGCCCGGGGCACCGCCTGAACACAGCAAGTGCTGAAGAAATAAAACTGACATGCGATGACCTCTGATAGGGCCTCCTTCACCATCCACATCTGTCTCCCCTCTGGACAGTAAAATCCACAAGACACGGAGGGCTTGTCTCACTCATCTTCAAACTCCCAGGGTCACCCTGGCAGGTAAAGGGGACTCAAATGTCTTCTGAAGGAAGCAGCTGGTTAGCTGCCAAGTTGAAGGGCCTCTGAAATTCAGAGCTCTGCAAAGGAGTCCAGCACACTTTATTATGAATGACTCCAACCACGGCAGAAGTGGCCGTGGAACCAGTGCTAACCAATTCAGGGTTTGTTCACTGTTTCTCAGTTCATTATCACAACTCATTCTCACAGAGCAGCTGCGCACAGATCCTCAGACATCTACACAGAGTGGGACGATGGCGCCAAGTCACGTCAACGTCCTGTTGCAGACTGGGAGACAGCAGTCAGACACGGACCCAGGCAGAGCACAGACCTCGCGTTAAATCGGCTCCGTGTAAACAGCACTCCCTGCCAGGCCCTTTCCTATCTGCACAGCTTCTACAAATTCAACTCTCGCACCTGACACCTAAGAATACTGCACACCCCCATGTGAATCCCCTACTCACCTCCCAAAATGACCCGGCATGGCCGAGTACAAAAAATTTCAACATAAGGGAACTGGAGGGCATGTGGGGCTTTCTCGAGTCCCTGCTGCCTCCTGATGGGAGGGCCCAATGCTTCACACCCCTAGTGAAGGGCGGGTCTCTTTGGCCCCCCGGCTTTGACCTGGAGCTTAAATCAGCATTAACTAATTTCACTTTCCAGGACCGACTTCAAAGGCCTGTAAAGCCAGAGAAGGGAGAGGAGATGGAATACGCCCTCACCTCAGATCTGCTGCAAGCACACACTTCTCAGATGCGTCCCAAGGTGCACAGCATGTCCGATGCCTGTTTCACATCCACCGACCTGCAGGTCTTCTATGTGGCATCAGCCTCCTGGGCACTGGGAACAAGAGGTATAATGGCAAGTCCCTTCTGCAGCAAAGCTGAGGCAAAGGGACCCAACACATTGGAACTGACCTTTTTCTGACAGTATCAAAACAGAAGGAAAATACTGTACAGTCAACTCCCCCTCACGCAGGTTTATTTACCTGTGACTCAGAGGCCATGACAGAGAACTTCAGGTTCTTACCGATTCCTATTTTCCCCATCCAGGAAGCCTTTGTTTTTAATATCGTACGAACTTGCCATTTTGTAGGCCAAAAACAGCAAATATTGGCAGTTTCCTACAGTTCAACTGAATAAAATATGATCATGGCCTTTTGTGAAACCATGAAGAAAAGGTGGATATCTCAATATGTGTTTCCAGACTGGCTTTGTTCCTGAAGCGGTAACTCTGTTCACTCAGGATATTAGACACTGAAGAATAAACATCAATATCCCACCAAGAAAACCAAAGGAATGAAATAATTTTGCATCCACCTTGGAACCTTTTTAGGACAAGGCAGGACACAAACTTCTAAAAAGCTGCAATTGTCCCTCTGTATACACAGGGACATGGATTCCAGAACATGCCCCGAGTTTACCCAAATCTACGTATCCACAGGACCCCACGGCCACCCTATGGAACCACATGTAGGAAACGTCGGCCCTCCACAAAGCCAGGTTTTTTCAATAAGGGTTTGGTTGGAAAAAAAATTAACATGTGATCCTTCGAAGCTCAAAACCCATGTTGTTCAGGGTCAGCTGCATTTATTACTTGTGTCATATCTGAGGCCTGAAAGCCATCATTCTCGATACCTTAATGTGATGGTTAACAAACTAACTGTTCCGATTAGAAAGAGGAAAAAGCTTATTTTTAAGCTGACAATGAGAGTGGATGCGGCTACGGTGAACGGAGAACAGACCTAAGCCAGCACCAAGGCTGGGGTGACTGCCTGTGCTCAGACCCACCAGGGCCTGTTCTTCCATCTCCCTCTGCTGAAAGGGATAACCTCCTTCTCCCCCACGACTAAAGGGCCTTTTTAAAATATTCACATGAGAAGTGCTATGAAAAGCTGAAAGGTCACAGATAACATTTTTAAAAATAAATATTAACGTAAGCATTTAATTTTCGTATAAGGAGTAAGGAAAGGATCCAGTTTCAGCTTTCTACTTATGGCTAGCCAATTTTCCCAGCACCATTTATTAAATAGGGAATCCTTTCCCCATTTCTTGTTTCTCTCAGGTTTGTCAAAGATCAGATGGCTGTAGATGTGTGGTATTATTTCTGAGGACTCTGTTCTGTTCCATTGGTCTATATCTCTGTTTTGGTACCAGTACCCTGGTGTTTTGGTTACTGTAGCCTTGTAGTATAGTTTGAAGTCAGGTAGCGTGATGCCTCCAGCTTTGTTCTTTTGACTTAGGATTGTCTTGGAGATGCGGGCTCTTTTTTGGTTCCATATGAACTTTAAAGCAGTTTTTTCATAGGAAAATTAATTCAAGATGGATTAGAGACTTAAATGTTAGACCTAATACCATAAAAATCCTAGAGGAAAACCTAGGTAGTACCATTCAGGACATAGGCATGGGCAAAGACTTCATGGCTAAAACACCAAAAGCAACAGCAGCAAAAGCCAAAATTGACAAATGGGATCTCATTAAACTAAAGAGCTTCTGCACAGCAAAAGAAACTACCATCAGAGTGAACAGGCAACCTACAGAGTGGGAGAAAATTTTTGCAATCTACTCATCTGACAAAGGGCTAATATCCAGAACCTACAAAGAACTCAAACAAATTTACAAGAAAAAAACAAACAACCCCATCAAAAAGTGGGCAAAGGATATGAACAGACATTTCTCAAAAGAAGACATTCATACAGCCAACAGACACATGAAAAAATGCTCATCATCACTGGCCATCAGAGAAATGCAAATCAAAACCACAATGAGATACCATCTCACACCAGTTAGAATGGCGATCATTAAAAAGTCAGGAAACAACAGGTGCTGGAGAGGATGTGGAGAAACAGGAACACTTTTACACTGTTGGTGGGATTGTAAACTAGTTCAACCATTATGGAAAACAGTATGGCGATTCCTCAAGGATCTAGAACTAGATGTACCATATGACCCAGCCATCCCATTACTGGGTATATACCCAAAGGATTATAAATTATGCTGCTATAAAGACACATGCACACGTATGTTTATTGCGGCACTATTCACAATAGCAAAGACTTGGAATCAACCCAAATGTCCATCAGTGACAGACTGGATTAAGAAAATGTGGTACATATACACCATGGAATACTATGCAGCCATCAAAAAGGATGAGTTTGTGTCCTTTGTGGGGACATGGATGCAGCTGGAAACAATCCTTCTTAGCAAACTATCACAAGAAGAGAAAACCAAACACCGCATGTTCTCACTCATAGGTGGGAACTGAACAATGAGATCACTTGGACTCGGGAAGGGGAACATCACACACCGGGGCCTATCATGGGGAGGGGGGAGGGGGGAGGGATTGCATTGGGAGTTATACCTGATGTAAATGACGAGTTGATGGGTGCTGACGAGTTGATGGGTGCAGCACACCAACAAGGCACAAGTATACATATGTAACAAACCTGCACGTTATGCACATGTACCCTAGAACTTAAAGTATAATAATAATAAATTAAAAAAAAAAACACGTAAGCATTTAACAAGCCCATTACGATTTAAAGGAAAAAAAAAAAAAAACGGTATTAAGTTCCTGGGTGCAGGGGCTCATGGCCGTAATCCCAGCACTTTGGGTGGCCGAGGTGGGTGCATCACCTGAGGTCAAGAGTTTAAGACCAGCCTGGCCAACATGGTGAAACCCCTTCTCTAACGAAAATACGAAAATTAGCCAGGCATGGTGGCGGAAGCCTGTAGCCCCAGTTACTTGGGAGGCTGAGGGAGGAGAATCACTTGAACCCGGGAGGGAGAGTTTGCAATGAGCCAAGATCATGCCATTGCACGTCAGCCTGGGCGTTGAGTGTGAAACTCCATCCCAAAAAGAAAAAAAAATATAAAGTTTTCCTTCCAATGAACCTATCATTCAGCCACCGAGGTATCCTATAGCTACTTATTCAGCCATGAGATACACCACAGGCGATATAGGCGAACAGGACACAGTTCTTCCCTGAAAGAAGGCTGCACCCTCAACAGAAGGGAGGCACATACTCCGAATGGAATCGGCATAGGGAACAGATGCTGCTGCAGGTGCAACTGGCTGCACAGAGCACCCACTCAAGTGTCTGAGAAACAAGGAGCCGTTGGTGCCATCACCTTCCATACTTGAGCTGGGGCAGTGGGGAGCCTGTCATCACCAAGGACAAAAAGCCCCAGAAGCACACAACGAGCTTACAAACTCACCGAGGCGATGACTGAGCAATGTGTGTGGAGTGATGCGAACACGCAGATGTCAGGGCCACGCGCGGCGTTGGTTTTGTGCATCAACCTGAGCGTGCCCGGGGTGCCCAGATGGCTGGTTCTGCATTATTTCTGTGTGAGATGCATGTTTGCCTCTGGACTGAGTGGAGACCCATCCTCGCCGGTGTGGGGGGCACCACCCTATCCACCCAGGGCCCGAGTAAAACAGCAAGGCGGGGAAAACTGGGTTCACTCCACCTGTCTGGCTGATGGGCCAGTGACATCCGTCTTCTGCAGCCCGTGCTTCTGGGTCTCAGCTCCTCAGACCCCGGTGGGATCTGCACCCTCCGCTTCTCAAGTCTTCAAGCCACACCCTCCCAGGACCCTAGCTTGCAGCCTGTGGGTCCTGGGGCTTCTTGGACTCTGTAGCCCCTGCAGCAAGCCTCGCCCTGGAGACACACGCACACCCGGCTGGCTGTCTCTCTGGAAGCCCTGACTAAAAGCCGCCCCTAAAAGTGGTCTTCAGAATTTTTTTCTAGCCCTAAGATCCCAGCGCCCCTCCTACAATTCTAGGCGGAAAGGTGAACGGAGACCAATGGACAGAGGTGTGTGCGAGGACACGCCAGGCAGCAGCACTGGGCAGGAGGGCACTAACGCTCACTAAGCAAAGAATCAATGTTGCTTGCCACAAAAATGAGAGCAGTAAAGATTTCTTCAAACAGAAATGAGTTTGTATCATGATTTGCTCTTAATACATAAGAAAGCATAAAAGTAGGCCTATTAACAATTACATAAGTCTTTACAGGCCCTTGAACTACTTCTGTCCCCTTGTGTTTTTATAGAAAATAAGCCTGAGGTTAAAGAGAATAACGTCACTGGCCACAGCTGGGGCCACGCGAGGACACAGCTTATACCCCTGAGGTCCCTGGGTGCCCCATATCCTTCCCTTGCTGTTTATGGAAATATGGGAGAAACCAGGAGGTCTGAGCGTGGACATGGCCGTGCTCCCAGGGGCCGAGGAAAGCACCCATCTGTCCAGTCTTCCCTCCACCCCGCGGTTTCCTCTTACTCAGACTCTTGGGCTGACGTGGCCCATGCACTCAGCAGCGCCATCATTAAACGTTTAGCTTCGCATCACGAGGGCCTCCTCTGGCCTCCTCTGACCACTCCTGAACCTGCAGTCAGCACTAGTCTGCAGGACACGCGTGGACAAAGTTGATGGATCACGGCTTCCAATGAGGAAGGTGCAGGCAAGGAGTCGGAGAGCCGGGGATGGAGCAGCACTCACCCAGGGAGGCGAAGGCCAACAGCGGCCACCACCGAGGACCTCCCTTCCCACCCTGAGGGCAGCTCACCCAGGGAAGCGAAGGCCGACACCGGCCACCACTGATGGCCTCGAGGGCTCTCCCCACCCAGAAGGCAGCTGCGATCACATTTCCCATAGCACCAAGAGACCCTGTATTGAGCACAAACCTTTCCAACCTTCGAATCAATAAGGAATCACAACACAGACATTCCCTCAATCCAAATGGCCAGCCCACAAAACAGACACGCAATTATACACATTTCCTGTGGGAAAATCAGTCAGTCCCTGGGGCCTCGCGCCAGGGGTGGGGGAGCATCATGGGGAGACGCCCCAGCCCCAGCCCCAGCCTGGTTCCTCCCTCTACAGCTCCTTTTCCCTCCTCTTCCCCCCGGCCCTTCCCACCCCCTCCTAGCCTCAGAGGCTCCTTCCTCAAATTCTTTCCCCTTGATGAAGTCATTCATGCCCAAAATACAAGGCAAAGTCATGGGGGCTCAAGAGAAAATCCATACCGTGGCTCGCGTTTTAGATTCTCGTAAGTTTTAGAATAACCAAGCAAGAATCTTTGGCATGTGAATGTGGTCTGAAGGCATCTGAGCACAATGCCCGGCACTGGCCCGGAGTGGATCATGGGTGTCTCGGACATCTTCGCAACTCTACACCAATTATTTTTAAACACACCAGCAGAATAGAACCATGTGAATAGCTGCTTCTTAGTTAAAAGTAGGAAAAGACTCCAAAAGCTGCCCTCAAGGAACATCCTTCCCACCAGGAGTTTTCTGCATCGGGCCCTTCAGGCACAGGCAAGGCCCCCGGGCCCAACTCCCTCATCCCTGCGTCACAAAGCAGCAAAGACGGTGGGGAATAAAGCAAATGAAGGAGTCAGTCCCGCCCAAAACGGGCTCCAGAAGCCACAGCCACTCTCCCAGTGTGGGAGCCAAGTTCAGAGACCTGGAAACACCAGCGTTCCCAGGGAGGAGGGCAGAACAATGCCATTTCCCTCTAGTTTAGGGAGACACCACCGCACGTCCTCTGGCCTTAATAGAAGAGAGACTTCACATAAATGATTTCAATGACTCCACCACACAGAGAAAGTGGGCTAAGGGCTAACACACCCATATAAATGCCTGGCAAAAACACATTAAATGAACACACAGATAAGCAGGGTTCTCCTGTTATCCACCAAATATTCAGAAACAAATCCAGTAAGCAATCTCTTTGCAATCAAAAGACCAATTCAGAGGTGCAGATTAAAAATAAACATACAACTGAACCCTTAATACACCAAGAACCAATTTCCACGGAAGTGTTATCACATCACCACCTCCCAGCTGAAGGAAGCAGCACTGGCCACTGACCAGCTGTTCACTCGTGGGTCAGTGAACGAAAGGCAGTGCTGTCCAGGACAACGATGAGATGTTAACCTGAAAAGGGCAAAATTGCAGAGGCTGGAGGGACCTTCCAGGTAACCTGGCCCCCTCAGTGGACAGAGGACCCCCGTGGGGCCACAGAGCCCAGAGCTCCAGTGTGTTCAGGGAAAGCACTCAAGTGCAAACCTGATGATGTCCGAATGCCTTCTGCCCTTCTGCGTCTCTGCCCCACTAACAGGGAATCCGTGAATGCTAAGGAAATGTAACTCATTTTACAATACATGTAGATTTTTAGCAAATTAAAGATAAACAGTGACAAACTTTGAGAATTAACCAAAATATAGTTCAGTGAATGCCCAAACTCATAGCTAGTCTCCAAGAGGTGATAAGCTGTGTGTGGTGGTTAACGCCTGTAAATCCCAGCAGTTGGGGAGGCTGAGGCAGGAGAATCACTTGAGCCTAGAAGGTTGGGGTTGCAGTGAGCTGTCATTGTACTACTGCACCCAGCCTGAGAAACAGAGTGAGACTGTCAAAAACAAACAAACAAAAACAAATTAAAGGAGTTCAAATGAACTCGCCCATACCCTTTAAATTTTCATTTGGGTACATGGGGTGATCTAGTTCCTTTTTCCCTTGCAATACATGAATAATCTAATAATTAAATATAATCTAAATTATATGGGAAAATTTAATTATTTTCCCATTTCATTATTCCCTATCTCAGGGAAAAAGTTAAAAGTATTCCCTATTTCAGGGAAAAAGCTAAAAATAATTTTAAACCTTCCTTCCACAAAACAGTATACTCAGTCATCTCTATCTGCTTTATCATGTGGAATTCAGCTTCACATGTTTACAATGCAGTTTTTGTTAAACAGCGTTTCTGTAGACAGGCAAGAGAAAGAAACACTTGGTCTATGTAGAAGCAGCAGAAGACACGTTTTAACAGAAAAGGGAGAAGATACCACCGTGTGAATCTGGAAATTCTGTCCTCATCTTGTCCACACACACAGAAAACACCCAAGCACGTGCCTAGTGTCCAACAGGAGCACAGAAAGGACAGGGATCCCTCCAGTTGTTTAATGACCAGCCCCACTTGTCACCGCCACATAACAAAATCCGCACGGCAACTTCAGCACGTTTCATTCACGATTCCACGGAAATCAGGCTGAAGAACATACAGATGTTTTGCCCACATTTAAAAATCCAAGTGTGGGACTCAGAAATAAAACACATTATGGGTTCACTTAACTTTTCCAAATTTTTACTTGGAGAAACCTATAAAGTTCTTGTCAGTTACATCCTTAAGGTTTTCAATAATTTTTCAATGCAAAGATCGGGCAAGACTTGTAAAGAGGTACACACATACGGCCCAGCGCGGTGGCTCACACCTATGATCCCAGCACTTTGGGAGGCCGAAGTGGACAGATCACGAGATCAGGAAACCGAGACCATCCTGGCTAACACGGTGAAACCCCCTCTCTACTAAAAATACAAACAATTAGCCAGGCGTGGTGGTGGGTACCTGTAGTCCCAGCTACTTGGGAGGCTGAGGCTGGAGAATTGCATGAACCCGGGAGGCAGAGCTTGCAGTGAGCTGAGATCTCACCACCGCACTCCAGCCTGGGTGACAGAGGGAAACTGTCTCAAAAAAAAAAAAACAAAGGAGGTACACACATACATGCCATGTTCTTCTCTCAAAGAGACGGGCCCTTTTTTAAGATTCCAGAAATAAATGTGGTTGTCACCCTGCTTTTGAGAGGATGGGCTGTGTTTTTTTTTTTCTTTTTTTTTTCTTGAGACAGAGTCGCACTCTGTCGCCCAGGCTGGAGTGCAGTGGCCGGATCTCAGGTCACTGCAAGCTCCGCCTCCCGGGCTTACGCCATTCTCCTGCCTCAGCCTCCCGAGTAGCTGGGACTACAGGCGCCCGCCACCTCGCCCGGCTAAACAGACTTTCCTCTATGCACCAAGGATGCACCACGGGGGCAGTGCTGCCGCCGCCTCCCCAGTCTCTGCTCAGGGTGGGGCAAGGGGAGCTCCGTTGTCTCCCGTATACACCGTCAACAGGCCAGGTGCTCAGAAGGAGGCTTCCAGGACTCGCTGTAGGCATTCGTCAGCAGGGCAGGCAGTGCCTCGTGCTGGTGGGCATCCAGCAGTAAGGGGGTCTTGCAATTCACTCCCTGGGCCCAGCCCCTGAAAGAGGGGAAAGAGACACCTGTATCGTAACTCATGTGTATTTATAGATACACAGAGACGCTGCAGTGCAAGGTGCAGAACTAGAAGGAATCATGGAAATAAGAGGGAAGACATTTGGTTACGACTGGCAGAGCCACCTCAAGCCTCAGCACTTCCTGCCGGAGCCCTCACTGACCAGACTCCTCCAGGGTCACTGCCACTGCCTTGCCCAGCTCATGACAGGGCAGACAGTGACAGAGCCTCAGAACAACCTCCCACTCTTTCCTCACCAGCCCAGGGTACGAGCTGTTCATGAGTGTCCCAAAGCCTGAATGCAGGAACACAGAGGTGACTGAGCAGAAAGGGGGACAGCCACAATGGCCGCGGGTGTGCAGATATTGCGGGGCACCCCAGCAGCCCTTTCCGTCTTAAAGAGGACGGCCACGGGTGTGCGGATGCTCCCGCGTGACCCAGCCGTCCTTTCCATCTTACAGGGGAATGGCCACGGGTGTGCAGATATTCCCAGGTGCCCCAGAGCCCTTTTCACCTTAAGGAGATTTTCACAGTCTCATATCAGTCTCCAAACTATTCAGTGAGGTTGGAGGAGTATCACTGTGGACCAACACTGATTGGCACCAAGTAAGGGCGATTTTATAACCATGTCTCAACCATGAAACAATCAGGTCTTTGGCCATCTGGTCTAAGCTTTTTCTGTAACAAAGTTGGATAATTTAGTTGAACTTTGGTTTTCCAAAGCTTGTCACAGAAACCACATCTTCCTAGGTGTGGCTCTGTGGTGTCACGTGCACACATCAGTAGCCAGGCTTGCCAAGACTCACGGCATGTTACACGTTCACCTGAGAAGGCTGCTGAATCATTGAGGGCTCTGGCGTGCTCTGAAATGAATTTGCCACTTCAGCCTACACTCTACTCCCTTGTTTGGTTAAAGAAACCCAAAAAGCAGAATTTGTTTTGGCCAATCGCCTGCTGACCCAACTGCAGAGGTTTTAATTAGAGTACTTTCATTGCATCATAGAAAGCAAAGTCATATAGATCAACTCATTATTACCACTCCAAAGGTTTAGTAAATCTCCAGATACTCAGGCAAACATTTTAAGAAGCTACATTAAGGTTTACAATACTCAAAATTTAAAACTACATCCATGCTTCAAAAAACCACCATTCCCATTTTAGATGGCCAAATGCATATGAGAAAGAAAGAAACGTGCTGAGCGCATTTTTTGGGTAATCTTATGGAGAAACTGCCACTTTAAAAATGGCTCTAGTTCCTGGCTCCAGATGGGTGTGGTGGGTTGCCTCACTCAATTTCAACTCCACCTGAAGCTGGGACACTAGAAATCCATTCCCACACTCCAGGGCACCAGAAATCCCACTTCTGGAAACAGCCAGGAATGCAGACCTGTAGCAGAGAATTCTTTCCTGCCCACCCTAACTGTCCTCTGTGGAAGGCGACAGTCAAAGACAAGTCCACCCCCCTAGTCGCAACTGCACCACGAAGAACCATTTCAAGGTGGGAAGTGATTGATCAGTGGGAACAGGCAGTTTAGCTAATCACTTATAAGGCTGAGAAGTGGGGTTTGAAGGCCTGTATCTGGTCTTGTCCTCGGTAAATGGTCATCCGCCAGTCAGCCTAAGCCACATGGGAAGGGGCTTCTTGCAGTAAAAGTGGGGGCGCAGTTGTGGGGAGGGGGAATGTCTTAACAATCACTGTTTTACAGGATCACAGGGCTCAGGCAATGTTCAGTATTGTCACACACCAAGGTTTTTACAGTCTGAAGAAAACTACAGTCCTAAGGTGTCAGTTCTCAAAGCCCTTAAGTTCCTCCTGCTAAGATTCCCAGAGTCTCCACTTCTTGCACCGAACCCCAACTTGCACAGGCACCTGCGTCTTCCTCCTGCAGCAAATGCAGATAAGAAGCTGTGGCTCTGCTGCAGTAATGATGCCATGCAGCCCTAACACCACAGCAGAGCAATGGCTCTGGCCTGAATGTCCCCAAAACCTCATGCTGAAACCATCTCCGACGGGATACATTAAGAGGTGGGGCCTTTGGGAAGTCCTGCTCTCAGGACTGGGGTTGGTGTCCTTGTTGGGAGGCCTAGAGGAGCCCTCCTGCTCCTCCACCACGTGAGTTCTGACGAGACGACCGCTGCCACGCAACACCTGTTGAGATGCTGCCGTCTGTGAGCCACAGGCCCTGGGGCACCAGATGTGCAGGTGCCTTGACCTTGGACTGCCTTGACCTTGGACTTTCCAGCTTCCAGAGCTGTGAGCAATAAATGTCTCTTTACAAATCACCCAATCGACAGCAGCCGGACAGAGACAGTAATGTCACAACATGAGTCACTTTCTCAGTGGGCCAGAGGACTCCCCATGAGCCACCACTGTAAAGCAAGAACTCCCTGGAGGATGGAAAGGGGTTCACAAGGAATTCTACCCAGCACCAGGGTGTCTGTCCTTTCTTGCAGGAAGACAGCTGAGCCATGGCAGGAAACTACAGGGTGGGTGGGGCTGGACAGTAATGTGTCACCTGCTCATCTAAGCCTCAGTCTCCTGCCTCTCATCACGACAGTGGGGGTAACACCCCCCTCACCTGAGCTGTTGGGGGAGGTAAGAGTGCTGGGTGATTAACAATTGTTAGTTCCACAGAAATAAGGCAAAGAATCTGCCCCATGTCTTATAAAACCAAATCAGCCCAGGAATTCCACATCACTACTAATTTGCATGGGAAAATGCCAGATTCTCCTAAGTTCTGGCATGTCATTTGTATTAATAAAGTTTGCAGAGTTTTCACATACTAAGTATATAAAACAGGAAAATAAATCATGCAATTTGGAGGCTGAAGCAGGAGACTCACTTGAGCACAGGCGGCGGAGGTTGCAGTGAGCCGAGGCCTCGCCACTGTACTCCAGTCTAGGTGACAGAACGAGACTCCATCTCAAAAAATAAAAAAAAAAAAAGATTTTGCTGCTTCATACTAGTAAAGTGGGCAGACTCTACATGCCAACTCTTATTCAAAGGTCGCCTAACACTGACTCAGGAACTCTGGCCCTGATGTGCTTGGAGTTTTAATCCTAACAGTGTTAAAGACCACTCCCCCAGGAGCTCTGAACAAGTACTCCAGGTATACGCTGAACAAGACCACACACTCTGACCGAAATCTAACTTCCCAGACCCAAACTACAGAACCACAGAAGACGCTGCTTCTGTCCAACTTTGTGTTCTGCCATCGTTTGTGTCCATTATTTCCTACAAACCATCTCATTAGAATTTAGGGCACACAAAAGGCCAATACAACAGGGTTACTTTTCAAAGGTTTGGAGGTGAAGAACAGATACAATGCATTAGCTTCCTATTGCTGCTGCAACAAACTACCACAAATGCAAACCTCCTCTCAGCCCTGGAAGTCAGGAGTCCCAGGGCTGAAGTCAAGGGGTCAGTAGCTTGTATTCCTGCCTGGAGTCTCCCAATTCATAGAAGCCACCATGCAGCTTGGCTCACAGCCCCACACCCCTCCTACCACTGCCCCGGCCTCAGCCCTGCACCCCTCCGGACCCTGCCCCTGCCCCACACTCGCCCTCACCCCCACAGCCCTCTGGCCTCTATCTCGTCCTCAGGTCTCCTCCTCTGAGGCAGACCCTCGTACTGCCTTCTCAAAAGGCACATGTGAAGACACTGGACCCACCTGGACAACCCAGGGTCCTCCCCCATCTCACTGTCCGTTACACTCACATCTGCAAAGCCTCTTTTGCCATGGAAACTTCATTATACTAACAATCATTTAACAAGTCCATTCTAATGATGTGAAAATTGGCATTGTTTTCCT
The DNA here is from genome assembly GCF_037993035.2 of Macaca fascicularis. NCBI lineage: Eukaryota > Metazoa > Chordata > Mammalia > Primates > Cercopithecidae > Macaca > Macaca fascicularis. Next base: position 107,613 of record NC_088392.1, on the reverse strand, counting down.
CCTAATGAACAGATCAGTCACCCTTGTAACCTATAAACATTTGACTATTAAATATACAATACTGTAGGAGACAGAGATGAGGAAGACGGTTCCTCCCTGAAAGACGACTCGACCCTAGACAGAGGGATAAACATTCTGAACAGAATCAACATAACTCAACATTTGAGTCGGAGAGGTCAAGCAATAAGACGTTCAAAGAAGCAACCAGAAAGTATGTACTGTGCCTGTAGTTCACATCTGCGCCTGGCGTCATGAGCACGAGCATGCGGACACGCACACAGGGCCCAAGTGTAAGATCAAATATAAGGAGCTTTCCACTGTAGTATTTAACTAGATCTTATTACAAAATAGCCTCCTGATTTTTATCCAAAAAGTTCTCTGTAATTAAGGAAATTAATTTTCCCCTAAAAGGCATTTCTCCAGCTATCATTCCATATAAACTAAATGGGCATATTAAAGAAAAAAGACAAATGTTTGACTTCGGGGGTTTGCCTACGACTTGAATAAGCATGATTTTCTTCTGGCCAAGCAGGGAGCAGCTGGACCAGACTGGAGGGAAGGAAGAACAAATTTCCACTCTGACCTCAGTTGGGCACCAGAGTCTTCCCTGTCAGAATGTGGGTGTGGTGCTTCCCACACACCAGCCTCTGACGAAACTCAGCCCAAGGGTGTGGGAAAAGGCTGTCTACTTCTGAAAAATCTACAAAGTGCAGACACATCAAAAGCTTCAGAAGACTGTAAGCGGCCAAGGAGACCACTACACCCTTGGAGTTTACAGAAAATGGTCAGCATCACACGTGCCTGAGGTCCAGGGTCAGCTCCCGGCTGCCGCGACGCCGTGAACGCAGCCCTGGCTTCCCCTCTGATGCAGAGAGCTGGTCACTCTGCCGGCAGCACTCAGAGCTCAGAACATTCTAGAGGAAAGCAACGTGTTCCTTTGAAAATGGGGAACCGGGGCAGCACAACTGAAGCTCTACGACTGTCTCAACTACTGGGTTTCGGGGTAGCATTAGGAAATCGTGAGAATCCAAATCTCAATTTCATACAGATTCCAGATTCACTGCAGGTTCCAGAATTTCCTGAGACATTCTTCCAATTTATCACTCAGGATTCCCTTGCCAAAGCTAATAAAGTCTACATTCCTTACGGAAAACCCACCATAAGCACCACCACAAATAAGATCAACTGACTGACGCCCGCCCTTCGCACCAAACACAGAAACTGTTACTCACACAAGACTGTGCTGGAGGCAGCTCTCAGCTGAAGCCGAATCCGTGAGACTTCATTATCCCCCATTTTGGATCGAGTGTGAAGACTGTCAGCAAACCAGGGCCCCAGTGTAAAGCAGAGAACAGATCCTCTGATGCCTGCCTGAACATTTCCTTCCCACCTCTGTCTTGGATATTGAACACCCTCAGAGCTACTGAGTCACCCACATTTGCAGGTCATTTATCCAGCCACCAGGATAACACAATTATGCGATAAAAATGCCTTCTCAGGGCTTTGTCATACTCAACAAAGAAGCTCAGAAGGCTAGGTAAGCGCAAGAAAGGGGGAAGCGTCCTCCAAACAGACAAAAACCAAGGAAAACCGTGCAGAGACTCGAGAGAGAGAGCAGAAACACAGCCCGCTGTAGCCTTTCAGGTCCTGCTGGCCGCAGCCCTGCGTTAGGTGGCACGATTTCCACAGATGCATCCTGCTGGGCCCACTTGAAAGGTCCCGCTTGCGAGACACTCACCCCCACTTCCAGCTCCTGCAAGACCCGCTGCAGCCCCACTCCATCCTGGGGGCCGACTGTGCAAGTCTTCCCGGCGAGACCCCTCAGAGCCTACTCAGTGTCTGAGACTGGGAAGCACCAAGGATCCAGAAAGGCACAATCCCGTTCTCCTCGTGCTGCTTTCTGGGTTCCAAGTTGTCTAACGAGTCCTGCATAAACCACGGGCTGGGGAGCCAGCCAGGGCCCAGCAGCACCCAGCTCATGCGCTCCACTCACCCCACAGAGGCCCCAGCACGCTCTGTCCGCGGGGCAAGACACCAGAAACAGCCACAGTTCAGGGTTCTGCCACCCGCCCCGCTGCCGTCATTACCTCCTGGGATCTGAATTCTCATTGGTTGCAAAGGTGATCCCACAGCTCCGCTGCCTTAATTACCTGCTGGGATCTGAAATTGTATTGGTTGGAAAGGGGATCTCATTGCTCAAGCACTCCCTGCTGCCTCCTTGCAAACAACATAAAAAATCCAAAACCCCTTGTAAAGAACGTTTACTATAACCTCAAAACAAGACACATCCCGAGACCAAGGAAGATACACACGCACATCTGACAGCTGGTGGACGTCAGTGACCGACGCCACGGCTTCCGTGTGGCGTGTGAAGCAGGAGGCCTGTCACGGTGACTCAGGCTGGGGTCTGAATGGGGGTCTTCCAAGCAACTAGGCAACCAGGACGCACACCCCAAAACCCAAGTCCCCGCACTCATGTACCTGGCAGAAATGCTGCGTGGCCATCGACACCAGTTGTGAACCAAGACCGATCTGTGTCCTGTGGCCCTCACAACGTCCGTACATGCCTGGGCCCAGCAGAGGCCCGCACGGCACCCTGCTCGCCTCCAGTGGGGCTCTCTCCTGCCAAAGGGGATGGCCCTGAAGTCCATTGAGATTTCCAAAGCTCTACAAAGTCGTGCTTCCTCCTGCTTGTTCAGAAGGCCTAAAGCCCTGAAGACACCAGTGAGAATTGACCTAGCCTCTTAAGGCAGCTCAAATACCTAAACACAGGAACGCTGGACCTCTCTGCCCTCGAGAGCAGCCGATAACACACTGGGCTAAGCAGAAGGTACAGATGTCACATCCAGAAGCCAGTGGCGCTCAAGATTGCATTCCAGGAGCCGCCCATGTGAGTCCCTCCAAGGCTTCCAAGTCCCACTTGATTGTTTTCATCGTATCTCTATAACATCAGAGACATTATATCTCACGGTATCTATGAGATCGTCTCCACTTTTATGAGCACATATGCTCCCTGACTTACCATGGGATGAAACTGTTCCAATAAACCCAGCGTAAGCTGAAAATATCCTAAATAGAAAGTGCATTTGACATCATAGTTTCAACTTACAACGGGTTCATCCAGAGGCAGCCCATCTTGGGCCAAACAATGCACTGAGTGTGACTAGTTCACACCATCACAAGGTTGAAAAAAAAAATCAGATATGTAACAATTGGGAGCCAGGGACCATCTGTATTGGGGCTCCTGTCTTCAGAGACAACAGAAACCTCTTCTTAGACAAGAATCACAATTTATAATCCTCAAAATGTTAAACTTAGTTTAACAATCTAGACGTTCAAACAAAGCCAAAGTAGGCCCACAAGGCCGTTTGTGCCCTTCACTAAGACGCACGACTCTGTAATAACCCTCACCACAGCCCCTCAGGGTGGGTCCCAGAGGCAGTTGAGGCTTGTGGCTACGGACACTAACGAAACCAAAATCAGAGTACGCAGGTGCAGTCAAGTCATATGACTTCTCCACTAGCATATGCACAAATGTTCATCAGCAAATCTCATCTTCGCTTTACCTCCCTCCCATGACCTAAAAAGGAGTCCACCACACACACACCTCACTTCAAAAACATAATTAGTACTTGCATTCAATTCTGAGCATTCGGAATAGACCTAATGGGTGATTAAATCTCTCCTCCAACCCATTGCTTAGTCTTCTTAGAGGATGAAGGATTTTGCATAACACAAGTCAACATATAAAACATCTGCTATAGAAACAGACTTTCAAGTGGTCCTCATTAGAGTGATTCAACTAATATACAAAGGACCCAACACACAGCAGTGTATATTAGAAGAATGATTAATTTGTTCCCCTAAAAATCCTAATATCTACACAGAAAAAATACCCAATACACATTTTATCATTCTTTACCAGTATAGTCATACAAAGGAGTATCACAAAAGCAAAAGAACACATTTGGTTTGACTCACAGTTCTAAGTTTAATATAAAATTGCTAAAACCACCAAGACAAACATGACTATGAAATATTTAACGATCTTCACCTAAATTCAAGTCACCATTCAACCACCAATACCTCTGCTCTCCTTACGGGAACTTTCCAAAAGTAAATTCTGGAATTAACAGGACAAAATTTTCTGGTGATAGAAATTAGGAAGAAATTGGTTGAAGGCCGTTCCTTGGCTGTCAAACTTTTTCTCAATAATATTTTGTAAAATAAAAGCGTCAAACAGATCTTTACATTAACTTACAATCTATCAAGCAATACTGGAGCAAGCTTTAAATATTAGCCACATTCTGTCAGGGCTGACTAACATTAAATCAGTATCAGTCTCATGTCTTGTAGGATCCACAGCTCATCTTCTTAAAACCACTTAAGATTTCATAATTAACTCAATTAAACAATGTAAGTCATCTCCTTGATCTTTGACATGAAGGGGTCATTTTCCCCCAAAATAGTACCTCTTTCCTTGACATGATTTAATCTGTGGTTAGAGTATTTAAGAGGATTTCTTTCCTTCTTAGAAAATAAAATATACACCTTTCCAATATGAAAAAACTCTAACTGATAATGCCATAGCTTACCCAGGTCAAAAGCATTTTTTTTTTTTTTTTTTTTTTTTTTTTTTTTTTTTGAGACGGAGTCTCGCTCTGTCGCCCAGCTCAGGCTGGAGTGCAGTGGCGCGATCTCGGCTCACTGCAAGCTCCGCCTCCCGGGTTCACGCCATTCTCCTGCCTCAGCCTCCCGAGTAGCTGGGACTACAGGTGCCCACAACCGCGCCCGGCTAATTTTTTGTATTTTTAGGAGAGACAGGGTTTCACCGTGGTCTCGATCTCCTGACCTTGTGATCCGCCCGCCTCGGCCTCCCAAAGTGCTGGGATTACAGGCGTGAGCCACCGCGTGTTAAAAAAAGAACCTAACTGCATCTTTGGACCTTATGTGAGGTAGTGTCCAGGGTCACTGGGACCCCTACTTGGCCAGTGTAGCTGGGTACCAATTAAAGACAGAAACCCAAGCATTCACTCAAAGCCCCTTCCCAGCTGTTCATCCTAGTGGAAGAAGCCATGAGTACAAACGAATGCGGCATTCTACGGAGGGCTTTGGGGATAGGCTGCTTGAGAACATCAAAGTGGCTCACGTCCCCCGAGTATAAAGCCAGTGACTGCTCTCAGCTTCCATCCACAGTAGCCAAAGTCTGGAATCACCTGAGTGCCCGTCAACAGGGGATGAAGGGAACGTGGCCCGAACACACACAGGAGCAATACTCCACCACACAGCGGAGAGCCCTGTCATCCGCGGCAGCATGGATGGAGTTGGAGGACATTACGTTAAGCAAACGAGTCAAGCAAGGAAACGGCGCATAAGCAGGAGCTGAGAGCAGATCTCATGGAGGCCAAAAGTAGGTGGTCAACAGGGCCCAGCAGAGCCCACTCATAAGCAGGATGGGCAGAGGCTGGTAATGTGCACAAACACACAGCCTAATGGGAACACGAGACCTACTATTGATAAATCAGCAGGGGGATGGCAGTGGGTCATCTACTGTGTATTTCAAAACAGCTAGGAGAGAATAACTTAACATAACCAGCACAAGGAAAAGAAACTATTTAAAGTGAAAGACATCCCAAGTACACAGATTTCATCAATATAGGGGTGAATCAAGGTATCACATGCACTCTGAAAATATGTACGTATATTATGTATCAACAGAAACAAAAACCAATGACAGAACCATTTGCGAAGCACGTGCAGGAGAAGAATGGGAAGCCTGACATTGTGTGGCTGTGTGTCCCCACCCAAATCTCATGCTGAACTCTAACCCTATGTTGGAGGTGAGCCCTGGTGGGAGGTGATTGACTCATGGGGGTGGTTTCTAATGGTTTAGCACAATCCCCCAAGCGCTGTCCTCATGATAGTTCTCCTGAGATCTGGTTGTTTGGAGGTGCATGGCACCTTCCCATTCACTCTCTCTCCCCTTCCAGCCATGTGAAGACATGCCGGCCTCCCCTTCACCTTCCACTCTGATTGTAAGTTTCCCCAGATGTAGAAGCCTGTACAACCCACAGAACTGTATGCCGATTAAACATTTTTTTTCCTTATTACCCAGCCTCAGATAGTTCTTTATAGCAGTGGAACAACAGTACAGTCCTCAGGACCAGCAATGTTTTCCTTCTACCCAGCGGCCAACAAGGTCCTACACCGTAGCTGGTTTTCCAAAGCTTTGCCAGAATGCTGAAGCTGTTTTGGGGATACTAACTTTCCCCATCTCTGGCAAACCAGATGGGGCATCCTATTGGCCTCTTACCACCTTTCTCAGAGAAACCCCACCTCTGAAACAGCCTCCACCAGGGGCCTCCTTCAGCAGCAACAAAGCTGAGTGTTCCTTGCACTTCCCTTCTTCTGAACAAGTAAACATCTTAAGCTTGTTTTTCCATCTTCCCAGCTCATTGAAAAAAATATCTTATGCTTTCTATTTTCCTAACACACACACATGGAAGAGAAGTGCCGTGAGGGCAGGGGCTCTTGTTTTCCCGGATCTGAGCCTGGCCCTCAAACACTAGCCGAATACTAACACGATATCCAGAGGCAGAAATGCAAATATCCATATGACTTCAAATACCCTAAGGACCTAACAGGCCGAGTGGCCCATGTAACTATGGTGTGCTGGGCCATTCAACTGGTGTCCAAATCCCTGTCCAAGTGAGCTCTTTAATTTCGAGACTTTTCAGACAGCTGTTTTGTTGTTGTTGTTGTTCTGTTTTGTTTTTATTAAAGGGATATGTTACAATTATAATCAAGAATATCCCAGGCCGAGTGTGGTGGCTCTTGCCTGTAATCCCAGCACTTTGGGAGGCCAAGGTGAGCGAATCACCTGAGGTCAGGAGTTCAAGACCAGCCTGGCCAACATGTTGAAACCCCGTCTCTACTATTACAAAAATGAACCAGCCATGGTGGCAGGCACTTATAATCCCAGCTACTCAGGAGGCTGAGGCAGGAGAATGGCGTGAACCAAGAGGTGAGGCTGCAGTGAGCCAAGATCGTGCCACTGCATTCCAGCCTGGGCAACACAGCAAGACTGTCTCAAAAAAATAAAAATAAACCAATACTCCCAGTTAGTTCTTCACCAATGTCAGATACATCAGTTTCAAGAAAAATATGAAAGCATGTTTTTATATTTCAGTGTTGAATTTAACCATATCTTTTAAGAAGATATGAAGATAGAACTTCCTCAAGGATTGGGGGAGAGAAAAGCAGTTAAGAAAATCTTAAAACCTCAGGAGAAAAACAAGTATGGGTTAAGACCTCAAGGCAAAACTTTTTCTTTGCACTTTGATTTCAAAAGAACAGAGATGCCCAAATTATGAACTCTCCCATCTGCATTTTATATTCGTCTGTGTCCTTTGAAAGGCTGGAGATGGGATCCCAGGTTCCACAGTGCCTGGCCGTGGCTCACATCAGGCGGCATCTTTCACAGCCGTTTACTCCCCTGACTGTGCCTAGAGAGCTCTGTGGCCCAATTTACAAAAAAAAAAAAAAAAAAAAAAAAAAAAAAGTCCTAATTTACTCACGTTCATCACTTTGAGCAGAGTCTCAAGAAATGAGACAAATATTGAGACTCCACAGAAGCAAGGACTCTCTTCCAAAAAGTCAAGTGTCAGGTTCCCATGAGCCAGGCAGCTTGCTTACAGAAAGCACTGGCTGACTTGCTGGTTGAATGTTAAATGCATTTAAAATGTTAAGTGATCAAACGCCCCTCCTAGTGGGTGTGCGCGTTGAGCTGGCTGCAGTGATGCAGACCACGTTCTTTCCTTTGGTTTTGCTTCAAGCAGAGCACCCCACACCCAGGAAGAGGCCGAAGGATGGCATCGAGGTCTAGGACAGATTTAAGGAGAGCTGCAGGCTGACTGCCTCATCTGCAAATAGTCTCTCATTTCAGAGAAAATCACTGAACAGAGTTCATAACACGTGAATTTTTAAAATTCATATTTCTAATTTCATCCCATTAGAACTTTTGAACCTCCACCTCCCACCTAGAGAACGTCAGCTCAAGCCGATCACAGCGCAGTGCGATTTTCTATAAATAATGTGCACACCTGCATCTGAGCTGAGATGTGAATGTCTGGAATGTGCCTGCCAGGCCCAGGAGGAACTGCAGCAAGTGTGGGGACACAAGCCGCTAAGGAATCTGATTTGGAGGGAACTGGAGGCAACTAAAACTAGGTCCACTGGTTTTTCTTGGTAAGGTTTGACCAGGCAAACTGTTATCACTGTTGCTAATTTATGGTAATTGGCATGGGGACTTAACAGTAAGTAATTAGAGCAATTACAGAATTTGCTACTCAATTACAATGGCACAGATTCCTGAGAATGGAAGAACTGTTGCCCAGGAATAGAGTTCAAGAGGTCCTCCCAATGCTCCGAGGAACATGGCATTTCCACGCACCCCTGCTTTGGTCCCTGGCCACCACCATCCTGATCTCGGCCATCTGATGGCATCAGTCCCCAAAGCTGGAAACACCTGACACCTCTTGTCACCCTCCCATCTGCCCTGCCTTCCTCCAGTCCGGGATATTCAGGGATGCCCACATACAGGACCAGGAAACCAGGGTTATCCCAAACCAGTGCCTGCATTCAAAGTCCTCCACGGCACCACAATCACCAATGGCCAATACTCCCAGAACCTTCCACCTCAAAACGGGAGCACATCTGGATTCAAGCTGACAATGCTGCATTCTCTTTGCCATGTACACATGGAGGCATGTCAGGTTCCACCTAAAGGTATCAGGTTCCACGGTGGTCAGGAGCCCAAACCTAGTCACTCTGCATGATCTCAATTCACCATCCACAGAGAAGCCTGCAGTTTTCCTCTGGTGCACGGTGTGGATGGTGGATGGTGGATGCATTTCCCCTGAAGACTCGGAAACAGAAGCCTGGCCAAGGAGGCCAGTCACCCCAGCCCCTGCAAGGCCCGGACGTGACCCTCTGCTGTCTGCACACAGTACCCAAGTCTAGCAGTGCTGGCTCTGTGGTGGGATCCATCTGGGCCTGCAGAGGACCCGGGGCACAGGAACCGTGCAGCCTGGCTGCAGCCAGAGGCCTAAGGGATCCCCACGAGGCTCTCCAGCCTAGGTGCCCTCACCACAGGCAGAGCCATGCAAGAGAGTTGCCTGCTGAACTGGAAACGCCCCAATCTGCTCAGCCAACACAGAAAGACAACAGCCACCTACAGCTGCTGAGCCCCGAAACGTGGCCACTGGGCCTGAAGGGTTGAATCTGGAATTTAATCTGTGAAGTTCTTTTCAAATGTGTTTAGCTATGTAATCAAATCTTTATTCTAATTAAATTTAAAGGAGCCTCTGGCTATGGGCTCCCTTGTCGGGCTTCACAGCTCCAGGGAGTAAGAATGGGAGAGAGAGAGGCCCAGAGCCTCTCTGCATTCTCCACGTTAATTCAACAAGTCATCATAAGGAAAGGCACTCCAGCAGGAGAGGTGTACACGGGAAGAACTGGGTTGGCCCTGACAAGCATGACCCCCATGGCATCACAGCTGCCTCAGGCAACAGGCAAAAGACAATGATGCCCACCTGGACAGGCCACCGGATGGGATGATGCACCCCCAAGCCCTAGTCCCACAGCAGCCAGAGACCACCCGCTGCTCATCCCGGCTGAAACAGGCAGAGCTACCCGAGCTATCAAAAGCAGGAAGAATTAAGGAAGCGATTCCCACGACACACGTGACACTCCTTGGAGACAGACACAGGCTTCGCTATGAAAGTGCAGAGGACAGTGGAGTCCCTAGGCAGGCTGCTTCTTCCAACGATCGGGAAGAAACCAGATCCATTTCCTTGTAGGAGAATCATTTGTACCATGATTAGACAGAAGACAGAAGGTGGCTGATGTTATCAAATCATCAAGCACCTCACGGCTGCTTCTCCAAGGAAGGCCTGGAAACTTGCAGCCACCCGCGTAGGGGCCGCAGTGTTTACAATGGAGATACAGGTGACCGAGGTCTGGCTTCCTCAGGGAAGCTACATTTGAACTTTCACCACTGAGGAATCGGTCATTTACAGTCACTCACCCTCAATGCAGAAGAGGGCTCAAGACACTGCACCAGACTTCAACACTCAGGGTTGGGGTTAGGGTCAGGGTCAAATTCACAAGTTTTACAAGATGTATTTACTTGGGATGCCAGAAGAGATGCAGCTTCACACCCCCGACCTCCATGGTTTGCTTAGCCCCTTCACCAGTGGATCTCACCAACAGATGACACATCCACGCCTCATCCATGGCAGCACAGAAAACCACTTGGAAGACAGCCACTCCCACCAAGCTTCCTGACTTTGGTGTTTAAAATCTGCATCATTTAAAATCTGCATCTCATACGTGAGATTACACTCCTCAATGTCGTTGAACAACGACATTGCCACTGTCATTTCACCCAAAAGGGCTTTAGGAAGTGACACGCGGTCCAGACGCCAGAGGTCGCCGGCCGCCTTACTCTAGCCTAATTCCTTTGTGCCTGTATGGAGGCTTCACAGATACAGCCCATTAATGACCGGATGAGAAGCTCAGGGCATAGACGAACTCAGTGCTGAATTTTTTCCATTTATCACCCTTTGTTTTGTCCAGAAGACAGCTGAGAAAGGCGGGGGCAGTTCATCTCCTCGAGTGTAATGACTCTAGCCACTTCTCTTCACCCCAGGTCACCACTCAGTCAACACCCTTTCGAGAAACCAAAGCAATTCTGTTCCCTTCACTCTGGGTTCCAAGCACTAAATTCCTCCGTTTTATCAATTAGATTATCAAGCAGCCGTTTGTAATCTGGACTGCAATCTGATACGAAATTTAAAGCTAATTTAAGTTGCGGTAATAGCTCCTATTCACATTATAGATAAGGCATGAATGAAAACTTTAATCTGTTCATAGGACCAACTTTGTAAACAAACCAATTATTCAAGCAATGATTGTCTTCAGTTAGATGCAAATTACTTTGCTCATAAAAGATTTTCCAGTAGGAATTTTTAAATCCATGGTCTGTCTTTTCTGAGCCTGTCTCTGCACCTTCCCCTGAGTGCACAGCAGGACTTCTCAGGGCATCCCATCAGCAGACCCACTGAAGAGAATAAGCCCGCAGCCCCCAGCCCCCAGCCCAAGAATCAAGTCCGAGCCCCAGCAGCCCCTCGTCCAGCCAGGGCTTCCTCACCAGCACAGCACCCAGAGGTCTTCCAGGTTTAATGCCAGGTGTGCGTGGAAAGTAGAGTGCTGGAAGGAACACAATAGACATTCAACAATGCAAATTCCCCCCTGGAACAGCCCAGTAATCCTCTACCTTCCCCAAAGTACCCATGCTAGGCAGGCGTAGAGTCCAATGGGGGTGCCTAGGAATCGGCATTTAACACTATTCTGATGAATAAAAGTTTGAGAGGTCGGTCAGCGAGAGGCTGTCGTGGCCTCCACTCATTTGCAGGCTCTGAAGAGACACAGATTCAGGTAACAGGCCAGACAGGACAGGACAAGGATGGGGAGGTGGAGGGCAAATTCCATGGACCACCATCCGCCCCGCCATCCACACTGAGACTCCGTGATTTAAAGAGAGGCAAAGCCAGGGAGAAAAGATGCCCGCACCACACGAGCGACTGAGATTTCACCTAAAGCACGCAGCATGTGGCTGAGGGCCAAGGTTGGGCAAGCCAGGAGCACAGAACGGGGTTCACTGGCCCAGAGGTGTCTCCCACACCCACACCCCGTGCAGACCTCCCAAGCACTGCCTGTGTCTCCTGCCTGGTTTAGTTCCTCCCCGCCTTCTACTGTGTTTCTCAGCCGCCACCCACCACCACACAACCCTCTCTACAAGCTTGGTGGACTGAAAAGAGCGGGGGCAGGTAAGATCTGGGCTCTGGGGCCAACATCCTGCCTGAGACATTAGTTCCAACCCACCTAGCTGTGATGTGAGCCCCCGAGATTTCTCAAATGTGAGATGGGAAGGTAACTGAACCCACTCACCAGGATGGCTGTGCAGACTGAGATTACTTATAGCCACACCTCGGCATCCACCACACGTGGGACCCCAGTCGTGTTGCCCCTGATGGGAATCCCTCTATCTATGCCCCTTCTGCTACCACAGCCAACTCCCAGCAGTAGCTGTGGAGGGTGCATCCTCTATTCCCACTCCACTCCCCTCCCATCGCTCCACGCCGTGACCTGCCACGCAGCGGCCACCAGCAAATCCGGCCCCACTGGATAACCGACCACCAGCCCCCCCTCACTTTGGGGCGTCTTCCACTTGCAGTTCCGAAGCAGGCCGAGAAACCGCCCTCAAGGGCAGTCACCTGTTCCTTATTGCATGTAATGACCTGCCACGCAGGACCACCAGCAAACCCAGCTCCACCATCCAGGCTCCTGTGGATTAACCGAACCCCCACCACCCATCTTGGAGCGTCTTCCACTTGCGGTTCTGAAGGGGGCCGAGAAACCGCTCTCAAGGGCACTCACCTGTTTCTTATTGCACGTAATGACCTGCCAAGCAGGGCCACCAGCAAACCCAGCTTCACCGTCCAGGTTCTGGTGGGTAACTGCCCCCGTCCACCGCTTCCTCCTGGGGTGTCTGGGAGGCTCAGAAACTGCCCTCCACGGGCACTCATCTGTTCCTTATTGCACTAATACCTCATTTACAGAAATCCACTTTGACTTTCCAGCACTGCACTTGTGACAATTTAGCAATCCTGCTTGCAAGCTACAAGAGCTTGAGGTCACGTCCACCTCACCAGTATCCCAGAGACCCAGCACTATCCCACTGTGTTTAAAATTCCAAAATACTCCTGCAAAATGCTACTGGCATTTGCTTTGCACATAAAATGTTAAAAACCTTCAAGTGAAACAAATATCTTCAACAGTTTGATACAACGACATGTGAGTAACACATCTGCCAAGTTGTAAAGCCTCATGCATTTATAACATTTTATGTACGGTGAAATGGTTCATTAATATAAATTACGAGAATCTCTAAGAAACAGGTTTTTTCTGGCATTAGATAACCAAAGGAAAACTGGGTTCTGGCTGGCTTGCGGGCCTGTAGAGACAGACAGATCTGCTGACACAACCAAGCTCCTTCCCACTGATGTGGCCTCATCCCAGGCCCCTCACCCGGATGCCTGCAGGCCCCTGGAGGAGCAAGCTGACCTGTCCACATTTCTCAAATGCACAGCTGTTGCTCACACTGCAGATAGAGTTCAAGGCACGAGCAGGCCGCCACGCTAAAAATACCACGCAGCGTCCACGCCAGGTGACGGTGGTTTTCACTCCATCCCAAAGCCCCAGGTATGAGTTTACAGCCATGATTACCACATGGATTTTTGGACCCTCAAGACATACTTTGTTTCCTTTTATGCAACAAAGTTAAAAGACTATCACTCAGATATAGGCTCTGAAACTGTGGAATAATTATTTGGGAACAGAGCCTCTGCCAGATCAGGATTAGCACTTGGGACAACACCCCGTGACCTCGGTCCACACAAACCCATCCAGACCAGAAGCCTCCCACACTGTAATTTCTGTGGATTTCTGTAAACGAGGTATTATTGCAATAAGGAATAGATGAGTGCCCTTGGAGGGCAGTTTCTGAGCCTCCCAACCACACGGCCACGTTCAGGCTGAAGCCGCACCACCTCCAGAAACACTGTCCCTCGCCGAGGTGTGCCTGGCTTCTCCCTTTTTCCAAAACGTAACAAAACCTGAAAAGGACAGGTCTGTGTAGAAAAACACAAACTACTTGCGATTCCTCTTCCCAGTTCAGGCTGTAGGAAGCTCGTCTCGGCCCTCACCGTGTTCTGACTGTGGCTTGGTTCCCATAAGAAATAAAGTCAGAATTCTAGTCCCTGTCTCCTGGGCAGTGTGGCAGGCATACATACCTTCCGTTATATGAGGAAAGGCGTGGCGAGCCCCCTTCCTTCAGTAAAACTGCACAGTTCCCAGAACCCCGATGCCATCCCCCTCACACCACTGTGAACACCTGGACCGAGCACATTTCAATGCGTGCACCTTTGTGGGCTAGTTTTCTATTTCTCCACTAAATCACCCCAAATTTAGCGCCCTAAACACTGACTTATTTTCTCACATTTCTGGAAGCTGGAGTCCAAAACAGGTCCCACCATCTAACGTCGAAGTGGCGGCAGGGCTGGCTCTGGGGAAGCGACCGTCTCCTTGCCTCCCGCAGCCTCTAGAGGCTTCCGCATCCCCTGGTCCATATGGCATCCACTATTTTCAGGACCCACAGCGGCCCTGACGGCCCCTCAACTGGAAGACGCAGAAACGTCAGGAGACCGGGATCTAGTGCTAGGGCCAAGCCTCCCCACCCTCCCAGCTCCTCACACACTCCCGTGTGAGCTAATATAGATTCCACTTTAACTAGTGTCACCTGTGTAAGGGGTAAGTGCCCAGCTGTGAACTGGTTAACCTCGCCCACACAAACCCCGAGAATAAACTCACAGGCCATGGACCACTCCACAAGCAATAAGTGACCACCTGCTCAGGGACCTCCATGCCCCAGCAGAGCCCTCCGGTACCTCCTTGTGAGCTCAGACTGGCGGCAGGGGTCTGCAGCGCCACAGGGCCCTGGATAAAAAAGACAGCTCCCATGTCGGGAGGCACCCGCCCGCGGTTGGGTTCCCAGTACTTTAATTGCCCAGGTGGACAAGCCGCGCTGCATGCAACCCCATCACCAGAATAACGGCTGCACGTGGCGAGTGCACGGGTGGCCACCACTCAGCCCAGCTGGCCGCGCTAAGCACATCACCACCGTGACGCCCAATCAGACTCAACTGCTGGAACACTCCCGGCATTGGCCCCCAACAACATTCTGGATCACAATTCAGAGTAGTGATTGCGATCAGGGCCACACGTGGCTGAATGTTTTTACAGGAGGACGCCACAGCTGGACTGACGCCACAGCTGGATCTGGCTGGACTGAGAGCATTTCCCACTGGACATTCTTACAACACCATTTTATTTGTGCTTTATTAAACTTCTATGGCTTTTTTCTGCTTATCTACTTTATGGGAGTGTTTCTTGTTCTTATGACTGCGGTGATACTTCAAGCTACAACTATCAATGTGTAAATTAGTTTGGAAGTCGCCTTATCATTAAACATTTCACAAGCAAGCAGTCAGAGGCACCTAACCCGGAGGCCTCTTTTCTTCTCTGAGCCAAAGCTACCTTGGACTCAAAGAAAACGGCACATGGAGAGGGGCTGGATCTCCAGCACCCATTCCTAGGGAGCCTCCTGGGGAGCAGATATGGAGGGAGAAGCCCTGGGTTATGGCACTGTCGTACTAAAGAAAAGTCTATTTGGGTAATGTAAGCACCAGACTTAAGAGATTAAGCAAACCATGAAAAGAAACCACTAACCACAGCTTCTCCAAAACAGAACTAAACTCCCTTTAGTTTGAATTGGAAAAGCAGAAGTGATGATCAGGATACCAAAAAAAAAAATGACACAGTATCTGAACACAGGAGAACAATCAAGGGCCACTGTCTCTTCCTGTGTCAGTGGGAGCCTCGCATCTAAGCTGGATTTAGAAGGTTGCTACTTTGGACTGAAAGGTATCCCCAACCCTAGTTTGTAAGCAAGTGGAGCAGAATGCTTCAATTATTTCAAGGTTTAGCGGTAAAGCTCTGCAACTCTCACAACCATTTTAATTGGTGTGAATTTTAAAGTGACTCAATCTGTTGGCTGGAGTATCTAACGGCTTAACCACGGGGTCACGTTGGAAAATTTTTCCAATTGCTTTTGTTTTTCCTACTGAAGATGCATTTGAACGTTCTTGTAGTTTGCAGTTGGCTGGTTCTGATGTTTGGTCCTGAGGAGGCCCATGTATCCGTAGAGGAAGAATCTGAAACCTCAAGCCACTCGAGTGCTGTCTGGGCAGATGGAGACCCCAACCCGAGGGACACTGACGGACTCAGCATGGGCTCAGGGCCACCCGACGCAATGGGCCACGTATTTGCCGGTTACAAAACAACATAAGCACACACCCCCAGGTGTGCACACACGCTCTGTACACATCTGTCCCTGTCAACACCAGCACACACCCCCAGGTGTGCACACACGCTCTGTACACGCTCACGTCTGTCCATGCCAACAACAGCACACACCCCGAGGTGTGCACACACGCTCTGTACACATCTGTCCCTGCCAATGCCAGCACACATCCCCAAGGTGTGCACACACATTCCATACGCGCTCACATCTGTCCCTGCCAACGCCAGCATACACCGCCAAGGTGTGCACACACGCTCTGTACACACTCACATCCCTCCCTGCCAATATGAGCACACATTCCCAGGGGTGCACACAGGCTCTGCACATACTCATGTCTGTCCTTGCAGCCTGAGTCAAACAGTCACAGAGAGGCAGAGGAGGAGGAAGAAGGATGCGATGGGTACTAAGGTCCTGGGTCAGTTCCCCTCCCTACCTCGGGAGAGACCCCTCATGTGATCCTGCCATCACTCACCCTTCCGCCTCCATCCTCCATCCTCCCACAGGGATCAGGAGGATGCCCACTGCACAGAGCTGTGATGAGCATGAACAGAAGGTGGCAGGAGCTCACGCCAAGGTGCTGAGCACGGGGCCTACGGAGTGCTTCTTTCTGCTGTGGCTGACATCATCAAACAGACTGACACAGCTTCTGCAGAGAATGCCACTTGCTGAGAAACTGAAACGTGTGACCTAGGAGCCTGTGAAGGTCTAAGAACAAACCAACAAACCAAACGGTTTTGTTTGTTTTTCAAACACCATAGCCTGTTTTTTCTTTTTTTTCATGCTCTACCTTGGGTATCATTTAGTTAAATCTCAAAGTAAGTCCAATAAATACACAAAATCACAGGACTGAGCATGGAGCATTGTTTCACTTCATGTCCTCCAGCCTTTAGGACACATTAAGGAAAGACATGATTCCAGGATTCCCATTAGAAAGGCTGCCCTGAGGCACCTGCTGGGGCAGCCAAATTGCAGCTGTTGATGCTGCCCCCAAGCTGCTTGGATGAAGCAGAAGATTCCGGAGGTCTCCTCTCTTCTGCCCCTCGCCCAGGAGAGAAGGTGGGGGGAGAAAGGTGAGAGAAGATAGGAAGAAGGAGGGGGGAAGGAGGGAGAGAGGAGGGGAGAGGGAGGGAGAGAGGAGGGTGGAGGGAGAGATAGGGAGAGGGAGGGAGGAGGGGTATGTTCCATCCACCAAGGCAGCTACACTGCAGAGAGAATGGAGGGTGTGTTGCCTCTCAGGACAGCAAGTTCAAGCTGTTTATAATTGTTAGCGTAAACAGTGACCAGCTGAGGACAGGGCTGTCATTGGAGTTGACGTTTTATTTTCATAGTTGATATTGGGGACCTGGACCTAAAGCACCGTGCCTTGCCCTTTTGCCAGATAGGCCTATGCTTCTCTATACCTGAGTCTATTTGACTAAATACCCGATATTGACTAGGAATTATGACGTGTAGGATACCCCTTACCACAGTAACATCAAACTCATATTCTAAATGCAATTTATTCAGGGACTGGCTTCTAACTCTGGGTGGGAATGTTAAGCTCAGTCCAGTTCAATTCAGTAAGCATTTATCAAGAAACTTCTAGACCAAGAGCTCTGTTAGACACTGGGTATGGGGTGATGGGGATACGAAGATGTGGAATTAGAACTCGAGAAGCTCAAATGCTTCCATTTAATTCCCTAATGCAAGTACTAAGCTTCAACCTAATGGCTGTAATGTCTAAATTCACTTTTTCTTTATTCCAGTTCTACATAACAAAGCATAAATAATCACAGAGGAATGATTCTGTGTTGGACTATTCAGTGGACAGAGAAGAGCATTCTGACCAGTGTGAGACACTGTCTCCGTTCCCACGGAGCCCGTGAGGTGGCTGCACAGAGCACACGCGTGAAGATTCAGAAACACGAGCATCAGGTGATGGGAGGGGCACGGAGTCAGCACCAGAAAGATGCCTGCCGAGAGGCCGCTGCAGCCAGGCTGGCCGGGAAGGTCACGGGAGTGGGCGCAGGCATCTCCCTCCAGCCGCACTTGGTTTTCATGAGGACGCGTGCATGGAAGGGGATGACACCGAAATGCTGTGGCCCTGAGGGGAGGAGGGGAGGGACACAGGGCCGAGGGCTGGCCCCCACCCCTTCCGTCCCTGCCCCTATGAACGCTGCCAAAATCAGCCCCAACGGGGAGAAATGAGTTGGCTGAAAGAGGTGGACAGACTTGGCTTCCATGGAATTCACAGATTCCAGTCATTAAAAATCCCTTCTGAGTTTTCATCTGGAAAACTTTGCAAATGTACTTAGGGACAAGAGGCAGAGGATGGGCTCAAACCGCCCCCTTCTCCTTCTCTCTTCATCCACGACCCTCCCTGGGGCCCTGAGTGCGAGAACCCAGAGCTGCACAGCCCAAGGGCGCAGCCCCTGACCAGAGGAGGGAGCCGCACGGCAGTGCCTCCAGCACGCGGATGGCAGGATCTGTGCTATGTGAGTCCCAGGGCCCCAAGCAGAGAAGGTCTGGGGCTCCCAGCTGAAGTTTTGCTGTCTCCTCTCTCACCAAAGTCGAGAAGGACTGAGTGGGACTACTAACGCTGCACCTGACGGCTCCTCGGTGGCTGCCGATGTGGTCCTCAGGCTGCGGTTGAGACCCTCTAGGGAAGCCCAGACAGTGGCAAGAATCACAGCCACGAGTGCTCCAGTTGCCCCAAAACTCAAGCATAGCCTGAGGAAGGCAGCGCCCGCTCAGATCCCCGTGCAGGCTTGTGTGGCACACTGGTGAGGCACACAGCACCAGAACATGGCACTTTAAGTGGCTTTGTGGGGTGTAGGAACACAAAGTGTGGTCTGGAGTGGCTCAGAAGTTACTCCCACCAGCCTGCGGGACCCGGACGGCCCCTTTGGACTTGGCTGTAGTCTCTCCAGGGCGGGCTCCAAAGTCCCAAGGATGAGGTGAGGGTCGGTCTTGCTCTGAGGAAGGCCCCTGACAAGTATCCTGAACATGCAGGTACACAGCTGGCTGACTCATCTGAAGGGACCTGCTGAGCTACGAGCCAGGGACAGCTAGAGGGAACTCGACTAACACACGAACCCTGCCCAGGCGCCCACCTGGGGCACCCACGAGAAAACTACGGAAGCTGTGAAGACGGAGGTGTGCACGGGGCTGGGAGAATCCTGGGAGGAGCCGTACTGGGGACCAGGAGGGACGGAGGGCTGGGCCCCACAAACAATCGAGGGAGGCGCTCGGTGCCCTGTAGACCCCTCTGCACCCACAGCTGCAGGCCTGGCTGGCAACACGACCTTGTCTGCAGGGGCCCAGGAGCACGTGTGTTTGGCAGGAGCTGCCCTCCTGGAGCCGCACTACGGGTACCGTCATTTTAGAGGCAGGTACCTGATATCAACGATGACAATCAACCATGCCAACCTGAATTACAGCCATGTCCTCAGCGGGTCACTCTTTATGCTGACAATCACAAAGAGCTTGAACTCGCTGTCCCAAGAGGCAACAAGCCCTTCATTATCACGGCAGCAAGCCTCTGTGCAGCCCTCCACCCACGCCGTTTCCTGTCGTGGCAACATGAAGTCCCATGACGGTGACTCAGAGCCAGCCCAGTAGTTTCAGTGCAGGAAAAATCACAAACACTCAAACACATCCTAAACGTGGGCAGTTGGTAGGAGCCAATTCCTAAATTCAGCCTGTTCGGAGGCTTTCTGGGCTAGCACAGCTCTGATCACAGGCTTGAGCTTTCTGCTCCCAGTAAAGGGCGGCGAGGAAGCCAGGCTCTGCCATTCTGCAGGCTCCCCTACATGGAGCCTGCCCTGTGGCCTCGGTGGCCTCAGCCAGACAGCTTGACCGTCACCCTCAGTGAACACTCGGCACAGCGAAGCAGGCTTGGAGAACAGAAAGTGACCTCTAAGCCCGCGGAAGATGCTAAGCCACGCATGACCTCACGTGTACTGCGTGTCAATCGCCACCGAAGCAGGAACAAGCTCTTAATAGTTCCAGTAAATGCAAAGGCCGCCCTGGAAAACTGCGTGAACCTTTCTGACTACTCACAGGTAGGTAGCTACTGCCTGAGACACAAAGGTAAAGAATTAACCTGAAACTGCATATTATAAAACTTATTTTTAAATGATGGAGCTTAATTGAAAAGACTCCCAAAGAATACTGCATTAGAAAGTGACAGAGTGAAACCGTGAGGCTGACCACAGGAGTCCCTGGAAATTTCACCAAATGTTGTGTCAAAACTGGGAAACAGAAGAACTGCACCTAATGAAACATTCGATTAATCACTCTAGTCCTCCCCACATACGAAGCTATGTAAAAAGTGTTCCCAGAAGGTAAAGTGAGCAGGAGGGCTGTGAACACACAAAGAGAGAGCCACTTCGTCCACGGACCACAACAAAAGAAACGCTAATGAGTGCTGACGACACGCTGGAGTCCAGGGCTCTGGGTGCAGCTGGGACGGGGACAATCAGGGTCCCACTGTCCAGATGGGAAACCAGGGTGGAAACACCAGGGAGCCTGTCCCAGGGTGCAGAGCTAGTGAACAGTGGTTCATACTGCGACAATCCCAGCTGCCAGGCTCTGGGGCTCCTCGGGACAGAATCCTGTTGACTTCACTCTGGGGTGCGAGAGGCAGCAGCATCCCCTAAAGGCACCTGGAGAAGTGGTGTTACCCTCCATCCCCTGTCCCCAGCGTTACCCTCCATGCCCCTGTCCCCGGCGTTACCCTCCGTCCCCCTGTCCCTGGTGTTACCCTACGTCCTCTGTCCCCAGTGTTGCTCACCATCCTTCTCACCTCCAGGCCCCTCTCCCTGTCCTCCCTCATTTTCCTGTTCAGCCAGAGCACATCACATGTCTCTTCCCTTTTCAAGAGGCTCAGCTGCATCCAGAGGCATTCCAGCCTATTCGGGATGGGGCACACACCCTGGGGAAATGCCAGCACAGGACCGAAAGGGCCTGAGACCCTCTCACTGTCGCCCAGGAAGGATGGAACAGCCCACGGTCACACTGATTGTCAGGCAGGATGAAAACTTCTGTGTCCGAAATGTTCTTTTCACTGGAACGGTTCGGACCATTCGTGAACGAATCAGTTAAATACCAGCAAGTGCCACTCCCACTTATTCTCTGGCTACAGTTTTCCACCCACCAGCAACCACACTCCTAGGAATTATCCCTAACGCAGAATCAGCGCCTTGTGCCTTTAGGAAAACCTCTTTCTCTCCAGCTTTGTCCTCCTTCCACAAAAGGTGCCTCTGACTGCCTCACTCGCCATACCAGGATTTCACTCAGCTACGGAGGAAAATCTGCTTGGGGGTCAGAGGTGGGTGGTCCCTGCATGGGCAGCAGGTCGGTGACATCCTCCGAGGAGCCTGGCCCAGGCCTGCCTCACATGCCAGGACTCTGCCTTCTGGCCCTCGGGCCCCCGAAGCTGCTTTCCCTCCAGGTGTCCTGCCCCGGGCAAGAAGGCCGGACAAGGGCCCAGGGCTGCTGTGGGTCAGGAAAGCCTCCTGAAACCTCCCACTCCAGGACCCCCCATCAGCATCCCAGCATCTGGACCTGTGTCACCAGCCGCTCCGCCGTGCAAGAGAATTGGATTTTCAGCTGGGTGTGCTGCTTCCCTAAACAAAGCAGGGTGTTGTTACTCAGGAAAAAGGAGAAAATTGGCATCTTCTTGGCAACCCCGCGACATCCAGCCACCGGTTCTCACCACCCCAGAGATGTCCATCCAGGGCAGATAGTGTCTTCAACCAAGCGCCACTGACCCAGAAGTACAGTAATTAGTACACTTTCACCGGAATCACCCACTCCTTCACCTTTACACCCAAGAAAAACATGTTTGCCAGGCAAATTAGATGTCCAGGAGGTGTAAGGAAACCCCAAGCCTGCTTTAAGCCTCAGACTTTTGAGACCGTTGAGGGCTGTGCGCACAAGAGCAAGGCTGCACCCGAAAGCTCTGCTCCTGCCGGACATCATGGACAGACCACATGGCTTAGCCACATGGACCCTTCCAGGACTTCACAAGAGGGACCTCTGTGGTACATGCAATGATGTGCACTTCGTTCAGCCTCGAATAGACCACGCCCTCGTTACAGGGTCGGTGGTCCATCTCCTGCCATCAGCCCCCCACCTCACCGAGGGTCTGTGTCTGCATCTGAAAGAACTTTGCTGTTTTACCTGGGTACCAAAATGCGGCATCGCAATGTTTAAAGGTCTTTAAATATCAACACTCCGGGTGCAGTCCTTGTCACTTTAATGCAGTCACTCGATGCAGGCCTCACTCACAACTCTGAGGTAGCTCATACCTTCCCTACCTAACCAAGGAAGAAACGAAGGCATGGAAGGTGCAGCTCCTAAGGAGCAGATTAGGATTCAAACCAGTGATCTTCGTCACATGCTGACCTACCTCTCAGGGTGAGATAAGGTTGAAAATTAACCAGGTAGAACAGCGTTCCATAAATCAGCTGAAAATGGTCCCTGTGGATGGGCCTGTGGTTACTCCCTGAAGAACAAGACCATTAGCCCAAAAATCCACCTGTGTCACACTCAAATGTTTACATATACAATTATTTTTAAAATAACCCAATCAAGCATGTTCACAGTCATTTAGAGCCATAAAGATTGTCTGCTTCGCTGACAATCAACCCAAGACCTCTGTTGGCAAAGGGCACGGTGCCAGGTCCAGAGAAGGTGGGACAGAGACACAAGCAGGAACCTCTCCATCCCTGGGAGCCTCGCTCGGATGGGTCCGTGAGGACACGGTACAGACCGCGTGGCACAGGCAGACGGCAGGCCAGGAGAAGGGGCTGCATTGCCGGGAGGCAGTGCTTTGAGCTCTAATGGATGGAACACTGCTAACCAGTGAAGGTGGAGAGAGGGCACCCGTCTGAGAGCATGTAGAGGCAGCAAAGCACAGCCAGCCTCGGGGAACCAGAAGCCACAGGGACATCAGGTTGGGTGCTGCTGTGTGCCGGCCACCGGCTGGGGGACTGTACTGGGCCTGGAGGGACATCCCTGACACTCCCCACCAGATGTCAGGGGCACCCCCAGCCCCAGGTGAAAACCACGGATCCCATGGCGAATGAGGCCAGCCTGTGAAAAGTGGGGCTGGGACAGCTCTGTACAGCTTAATAGGAAAGTTGGGTTCTATTTTGTGGGGTTTTGGTCACGCCGATGGCTAGTCACGGCAGTCCGTCAGGAAGTGATTTGAGGACAGACTAGAGAAGGGGCTGCCAAGACCAGCGGAGCATTCACTGCCTGGGTCCAAGGAAAAGGAAATAAAGGCTGGCGATGTCACAGTGGGGGGGAGCACAGAACGAAGGAACTGGTGGAGACACAGGGCTGGCCCCGCACAGGGCTTTGAGCAGCTACCCGGGGGTCGTCCTATCAATTCTCCTCATGGCCCCAAAAGGCTGCTGTGAGGATCCATCTCCTGAGGACAGAACTGCTCCAGAGCCACACAGCGAGGATCCACAGAACCAAGATCCGGGCCAGCTCCAAAGAGGGTGAACTTGACCCCTCAGCCATGGTCCTAAGACAGGGATCGGAGCCCCCTGGACACACAGACACAGGAACTGCAGGAAGGGGAAACGGATGCCCCGGACCAGTGGCAGGACCCAGGGTTTCAGCCCTCCAGGGCCACTGGGACCAGCCACTGCACAGGTGGACACATGGTGCTTTAACCCGCGCTGGGGGAAGGAGCCCTCACTCTCAGGGTGGAGACCGCAGCTCGATCGGGCTGGCCTCCCTGCTGGGCACAGCCTGAGCCACACAGGATGCTGAGGTGCCCCAACGTTGGGGTGCTCAGAGCCACTCAGCTGAGATCGTGCTGCTTTCTGTAACCACCCTCGTTTCTTTATGGCATAGATCTGGACTCCATCCTTTGCAATGTGTGGGGTTCTAGGAAGAGGCTGGCCAGCCGGGGAAGTGTCCTGGGCTCTGTCCCAGTGATGACGAACTTGGCTCCCCACAAGGGCGGCCTGTTCACCACAGTGACCCCCGGGGACCACGCCCGCACCCACCTTGCTGAGGATAATTCACTTCTCATCCGTGAAAGAATAAAGCTAGACTAACTCAATTTCACACTCACTTCCAGCTTTAACAACTTGTGTTAGGAAATCAAAGACAAGGACTCTGACCACGTCACAAACCCAGCAAGCAAAATCCGAGACTAACGGAATGATGCCACCTTCGCAGTTCCGAGCTTTACTAGTTGTTTTTCTTTTTTGGTCTGTTTTTCTCTTTTGGTTTAAATAATTAAAGACCCTCGTTGACAAGAAAACAAATTCTCTATGAAACTAAAAAAAGTGGTTCTAATTAAACATTTAAACATTCTTCCATATGCTTTATAAACAGTTGAAATTACAGCTCTACTTACTGTTAAGTACTTTAACCAAATGAAAGGTTAATTATACAGACTGGCAATTATAAAAAATAAGGCTACTTATTCATGGTATCATGAATAATTAATAAGAACCGTTTGATTTCATTAAGACCAGGGATTCTGTGCTAATAGGCTCTCAGCTGTCTTGAAATAATGGTGAAATTTTAAAATTACTTTTGTACTTAAACATGTCCCCAAAGTAAAGCACAGCGGCTAACATCCATCATGGTGCCCTGCAGAGCGACCCACCCTACTATGGCCGACACCCTGATTCCCGAGGGCTGCATCCCGGGGCTGTACTAGTGCAGAGAATGTTCAGGAAACAGACCAGGTGGAAGGAGGGGGTCTTGTCCTCAAGGAACCTCATGAGTCTTGCTAGGGGGACAAACAGCGAGACAATGAAACCGGCAGCCACGGAATCCCGAAAGCGATGCTCAGGCCTCGCCATGCATACCCCCTGGCTGGCACCTCCCTGAGACCCGTGTGGCACAGGCAGTGTCAGGTTCCGGCCCTTGGAGCGCAGGGATGGCAGCGCAGGGCCATCAAAGCGGGTGGCATGCCGACAACGGCTTCTCCGCAAGAGCTCCTGGCTCTCGGGGAGCTGAGGGCTCCTCAATGGGAATTTCTGGCTGAGCTCCAGGGGAAAGCGGGTGGGAGGCCCGTCTCCTCTGCCCCCATCTCCTCTGCCCCAACCCTGGAAGAGGGTCAGATATCAATGCTAACTCTTGTGCTGACTCAATTAATTCAAACAATTCAGAAAACAAACTTGCTTTAAGTATTAATTTCCTAAAAAGAACTAACATGAGTTCAAATAATTCACATAATTAAAATGATTTTAATTGTTAATTTAATTAAAACATCTCCATTTTCACAGCATCATGTACCTTGGTACTTTCTCCTTATTGCATTTCCCATCTTCCAGGGCAGGTTTCCTTCCACCCAGGGCAGCAGCGACTCTGGTGTCTCGGGTATTCCCAGGCTTCCGTCAGCCCCTGGGGGGCTTACAGTTCTGCAGCGGTCTCCATCCTCATGAATCTGCATAAAAACATCCGTCCGCAGGGATGTCCTGTGGCCCCGTGGCCACATCTGACGTGCAGCTAAACGCTGGGCGTGTCGCCTGGTGAGAGCAGATGACACAACTGTGGGCAAGGTAGCACCTCTGGGCGCCGACACTCTCGATGACTTTTTTACAAGACCATTCTTTAATGGGTGAACCCTGACAGGAAACACTAAACATTGTTTTTAACTATTTTTATATCGAGACAAATCTTTGTCAAACGTTCACTCAATGTTAAATGTCACTTCTCCAGCCAACCCCTTTAAGAATACCTAAAACTTAAGACTGGAATGACGCTTTCAAACACATACTCTACTCATGTATTCCCGGGAGCAGAGAGCAGGATACACTGGCATGAAGTTTGGCGAAGGCATTTTAATATTTTTACCTGAATATTTTAATTAAATCAAAAGATCATTTTCACTCTAATACTCTACTTAGAATCTAATTTTCCATTAAATAAACAGTCAATGTTCAGTAACCCACGTGCTGATAAACTTTTGAAAACTTTAGAAAGTATTAAGTATAATCAAAGATTACCTTTAATTTTCGAGCTGGTAAGAGCCTGTGTCAGGGAACAGAGTTGAGATTGAAGAGATAAAAGCACGATTATTTTCTTAAAGAAAAGCGAAATTCGTAAAAGAGACCAGGTGATTATATAAAGAAACACAGAATCCGTTTTCAGAAATGGCAAACATTGACCACAGAACACCAGCGTTGCCCGTGATGAGAGAAACAGTTAAAAGGAAGAATTCACGGTGGCCCAGCATAGATCAGGTGTGGGAAGACAGAGAGGTGATGAAATGATCCTCCTTCTAACTTTCCAGAAAGGCACAAATGGCCAGCACTGTAACTGAGGACCACGCAGGCACCAGTGTGAACTCAGACTCCATGGCCAGCACTGTAACTGGAGACCACATGGGCAACGGTGTGAACTCAGACCCCACGGCCCACACCGTAACTGGAGACCACACGGGCACCAGTGTGAACTCAGACCCGACGGCACCTGCCTGGGCTACTCCAGCCACCACCAGAATCTGTTCTGCAGCTGAACTGGAAGCTGATTCTGGAAGGAACTGAGGAGCATGAGGACGAGATCCTTCTACCTCAAAAGGGATCAATTTTTTAATGATTTATCCTCTGGTAAAGGGCAGAGGCTGGAGATCGAGTTGATAACAATTATGCCTACTAGATGAACACTTTGTAAAAATCCCTGAATGGTGGGATTCAAAGAGCTTCTGCATGAATGAAGAGCCATACACATGCTGAAAGAATGGTACATGCCAACTGCTTGGAGACAGACCTCCTAAAACTAAGACCCATCCAAAACTTGCTGTATGTAACTCTTTAGCTGGCTGTTCATTTGTAATATTTAAAATGTCCTTTGTAATAAATCAGCTAAGCAAACTGTTTTCCTGGGTTCTGTGAGCTGCTAAACCCTAGCAAATCTAACATAAAAAGGAGTTCTTGCCGGGCATGGTGGCTCATGCCTGTAATCCCAGCACTTTGGGAGGCCAAGGCGGGAGGATCACCTGAGGTCAGAAGTTCAAAACCAGCCTGGCCAACATGGTGAAACCCCCTCTCTACTAAAAATATAAAAGTTAGCTGGGCGTGGTGGCAGGCACCTGTAATCCAGCTATTTGGGAAGCTGAGGTACAAGAATCGCTTGAAACTGGGAGGTGGAGGGTGCAGCGAGCTGAGATCACACCACTGCACTCCAGTCTGGGTGACAGAGCAAGAGTCTGCCTTGCGGGGGGTGGCGGGGAGGGAGTTCTTAGGAACCTCCAATTTTTAGCAAAGTCAGACAGATGTTCTTCACTTTTTAAAAGATTCTTTTTCTTTTTGCTCTTCTGATTGAATAATTTCAAATAACCGGTCTTTGAGTTCACTGGTTATTCCTTCTGCTTGATCAAGTCAGCTCTTGAAACCCTGTATTGATCTAGTTCAGTTACTGTGTTCTTCAGCCCCAGAATCTACATTTCTTTTATTATGGTTTCTCTTTGTTGATATACTCATGTTGCTCATGTATTCTTTTCTAGATTTTACTTGTCTATCAGTTTTTTCAAGGTTGTTCAATATCTCCCAGTCTCACAGAGCTGTGCCAGTTGCCATAAGACACCCTGTATTTCTCCTTAGAGCTGTGCAATGATAGCCTGGGATGCTAAATGCATACTTCATTACTCTCCTTTCCTCCACTAGTCTCACATATTCCTCTGGGGGAGAAGTCTAAGGGGTCTGTGCCTTCTACCAGTCTCACAGAACCATGGGGGTCACCATAAACCTCCATACAAGCCTCCTCAAAATTCTCTACCTTGGCTTAGGAGTATGGGAGTCGCACTGCAGACAATGGAGGCATAAGAAAGACATCAAAGACCCCTGTGAGCTTCTAAATCTCTACAGGCATCAGTAAAGATGGGTGCTAGACTGTGAGGCATGCCCATCCTCATGGGCAATCTCAGGATTCTCTAAGTCTTCCAAGGAGCCCAGCAATGGCTTATGTGGGCCTGGGCCACCCTTGCCAGCAGGGAGTAGTAGTAAGGATGAGATCCACCAATGGCCACTGCTGAGTTATGCCAAATGAGATGTCCAGACCTCACAGTGCCTAGGAGGACAGATGGCAGAAGCTCAGCCAGGCCACGGAGATTAAAACAGTGCTAGGGGCTTAATGTATGTTTTTAGTGGGTCTGCTACATGTCGAGTTTGGATCTGGAGTCCAGCCTATAATCCTAGCAAAAATTAAACACCAAATATGATATTCAAAAAAGTGTATGTGGCTAAAAACATATGTTGGAAATACACATGACTAGAAACGTCTGGATTCAAAGAGAAATTGTTAATTCCATAAATATGATAGAGGAATTTAATAACAAGATCACACTTACATAAATAATAAATATCAACTCTATATTTATCTGAGTTGTAAAGACTTTTTTTCCCCATCTCAGTACACTAGTGGGTATATGTCACCAGTAAAATCAAAGGAGTATTCCAATTACATTCATGATATTAGTAAGTCTGATAAATAAAAGTAGCCAGAACCATAGAATTGGGGCTACAGCTGTGATCTTCAAGGAAAGTAAAACTTTAAAAACACTCATAAACCAAGATAAAGAAAAATAAAACAGTAGTTACTTGACTTTCCAAATTGTTACAAATGCAGTACATAATAATAAAAGTTAAAAAGTTAAAAGAATTTAATAATAAAATAATGTAATGAATGAACAGATTTGACAGAAATCAATAATTTAAAAGTTTTGAGAGCAAGATCATGAAACCAAAAAGACTCATGGTGGAAAGAAAAAACACAGGTAAATAAAAGAGACTGTATTTATTTAAAAGTAGTAATTCAAAATCTAAGAAATCCGAACAATTGTATTCTAACATGAATACATGATACATTGATTAATTTCCATGAAAATAGAGTTAAAACTTTCCCTCAGTAATCAGCAGAAAAAAATCTGATTAGCTAATTTTAATGTTTAAGTTATACATCAGAGTTCATGTCAAATCACTTCTACCTCCTTTGTAATGTAAATGCTTTTGAAGGAGAAAAATAAGCCTGTCCTCATTAGTTTATTATGCTAATCAAAATGAACATAAATGCAACAATAACTAGAATTTTAACCAACAATTTTCATTAATTATATTTGCAAAAATCATTAATACACTTTTAGCCATTTGGCTATTTATTTTGGTCACCTGGCCATCACTGGTATGGTTAAATAATACCAGAGCATTGTAAAGTGGAGTTAATTAAAATAATAAAAGGATAATTCCATACTAGAAAACGTATTACTTTCACATATTAATTTTAAAGATTAAAAACAATCACATCAACTGATGTTTGAAAAAACACTTTCAAATAATTTAAATCTTTAAAAATAATTTAAAATCTTTAAAAATCATATCGAATTGTGAGGACTAATTATTCTTAATCAATAAAATCTAAACTATATATTGAAGAGTTAACAAAAGAACCATTTCCACTTAAGGTAAGGCTGGAATAAGGAGGCTGGCTGGGGCTGATGCCATTCACCACTGCACATGATGCCTGAGGTGGGACCAAAACAAGACGGAAAAGGAGAGGGACTACAAAAATGGAGTCAAAGACATGAAACTGTAGTTATTCTCAGATGATGTGACTGTAAACTTGAAAAAGTAGAATCCATTCTAATTATCAATACTAATAAGAACATTTAAAAAGTGTGCAAAACTATTCTGAATAAGCTGAAATCAGTATTTCCTGTTTAGTAACATTAATCTTTAAACAAAGCAAACACACAAAATCAGTCTCTATTTACAATAGCAAAATATTATGAGGAACATTTGAAATAAATTTGTAGGCCCATGTAAAGAAATTTTAAAACTTAATGAGGACATTGAAATGACATGAATATAACCTGAAAATAATATTATTAGATTGGAGGACACAGTGACATAAAACCCCGGTGACTGCAGACTCAGGGCAACCTAGACTTAAAAGTCACATGTAGTCTTTCACATGTAAAAAATGAGAATTAGTCTAAAAGCCAATTTTGTCTAAATTTTGATTTTTGGTGAGGATATAGTCAAAATAGTTGTGAAAAGAAAAAAATAAAGATATCAAATTTCATGTAAATCTATGTTAGTTGGAAATTTAAAATAAGTCATGTAAATATTCATAATATTAAACAATATCATAAGTGGACTCAATAAAACATAATATTTTATCATATAAAATAGGTCCTGCCTTCCTGAGGAAAACATAAAGTCAAACGGCATGAAGGAAGGATTTTGGTTTCGCTACAGAAACATAATAAGACACCTAAGTGTGTATTTGTGTGTGTGTACATACAATTAAACTACAAAATATAAAATAGCATCTAAAATACATCAAAAATGAGTCACGCAGAAAAATTCATTTTACACATACATCTATAAAATAATAAAATGTATTCAGCCTCACAATTACTTTGTGAACTGGAAATAATAATGAATTGTCATTTTATCCAAATCTACAAAAACCATACATACAGTATCAAGTTCTGGTTAAAGTAGTAGATGAACTTTATGTGGTAGTTAAGAGTATCTACAGTTTGTGGGCTGCATCTTGCTATATTACAATATAAAATGTACCATTTATTTACTCTGCGATCAAACCCCCAAGTTACCCAAGTGGAGGAACCCTCAGACATTTGCAGATAAGTCAGTGTGCTAGTAAGCAGCATTCTTTACAAATCTATGAACATCAAGGTCTCCTTGGAACAGACGTGCTGTGAACAATTTCTAGAATACCCTCCTGTTAGACACTTACGTTGATTCCATTCTTAAAGCAATTACTGAATAAACAAACTCCATCGTGTGGATGAAATGCTACTTTAATTTGTCATAGCTATCATTTTCTAAAGTCTTCCTTCTAATCCAAATCATTAATATTTTGAGGCTAGATCAATACTGATTCATTGTTTTAAGCTTCAAATGCATTATACAATTGGGCAGAACAAATTTCCTCTCATTAATCTTCTTTTCCAGGATTTGTCAAGTATTCCCAACATTAATTCACTACTAATATGCACAGTGTTTCTAATCATGGTCAACAAGATCTGACAGTGCATCATCCCTAAACGATCCATACTTGCCTCACTGACATTATGTGGCCCACTTCCACACCATGTCTGGGTGTGAAGGCCTTCCCATATGATCCCCCGAATGGAACTTCACAAGTTAGAAATCACTGGGTCACAGTGTGATACTGTGAAGATGGGATGAAGTTAAGGGAAGGCTATGAGTGAGTTAGGAAATGTGTTAGGCAGGGTCAGATATTACGAAATCCTAAAAACAACATTTAAGGAGGGAGATGACAAAACAATCAGTGAATAATATGACTTTTTCCAGTGAAAATGTCATATCTAATTGTTCTCCATTTTTCTTCTCTGAGCTTCTTTCTAAGGCAAGATGTGTCTTGAGAAGTCCCTGCTGAATGTTAGGAACATGCATTTCAGGACTTCCCATCGACATACCCTCTTTCTTTACCACAACCACATATATGGGGGCATAACTCAACATGTGAAAAAGACAATCTTCTGCTTTTCACTGAACCTCCAGGAATTCGGGACAATAAACTTCTACCTGGAGACCAACAGGTGAGTTTTTCTGCCCCTTCCTTCATAACACCCTTCTTCCCTAGTAAATTCCACACACATCCTTACATGGCAGCTGTGGGTATATGAACTGGTCTGATCCCTTTTAGTCACAGAGCCTGAAGTATCTGCTAGTACCTGCTGAACACAGTGTCATGGGTGTGAATGGGCAATGCTTTTTCTTTCTCTGGTTCCTGCTGAAGTCTCTGCTAGTACCTGCTGAGCACAGGGTCATGGGTGAGAATGGGCAATGCTTTTTCTTTCTCCGGTTCCTGAGCTTCCCAAGCTCTCTCTCACTTCTGGATCCTGAATACCCAAATCTTATTGCCCTTTCTCTTCCAAACTTCCTTCCCGGAACCAACAGCTCCTCCTCATTAGAAAGACACCTTTGTTCCGTGCTTACTTTAAAAAGTCTTGCTCTTTCCCTATCCACTGCCTTATGTCACTATGTGTATGTCTTGGGGCAGGTGGAAAGGTGAACAGAAGCCAGTAGACAGTAACCGGCACCAGCTTAACAGGAATGACATGATCTGGATGCGACAGTGGCAGTTTTCCCTTAACATCCCTGCCCCCTAAAGATTTGAGATCAAATTTCCCACTCTTAAGTAACAGCAATTTGTCTTTCACGGTTTTAATCATATTGACTAAAAGCATTTGTCTTTTCCAGAACATCACATTAAGTCATCCAAAAATATAAAAATTAAAAAGATGTAATTATTGGCAATAAAAAACATAAAAGGTGAGCTTTCGAAATATCTTTGAGCAATTTATTCATTATGAACACATGGAATCTGTTGGAACAAAGTTCTAGGACAATTCAGCCCATCCTTCAATAATTGCAGAAAACAGCACAAAGAAAACTTGATATTTATACTTAGTTGGAAATTTTATCCTACAGTCATTAAATACAGAGATCATATAAAGGAATAGAGGAAGATGTTGAAAACTAAACTAACTCAAATCATCAATATTCTTACAAAGTGCACACTGAATTAATGTAAAAGTATTTACCAAACAAAAAGTATTTTCAATACATAATTAAGACTGAAAAGTGGCCGGGCGCGGTGGCTCAAGCCTGTAATCCCAGCACTTTGGGAGGCCGAGGCGGGCGGATCACGAGGTCAGGAGATCGAGACCATCCTGGCTGACACGGTGAAACCCCGTCTCTACTAAAAAATACAAAAAAACTAGCTGGGCGAGGTGGCGGGCGCCTGTAGTCCCAGCTACTGGGGAGGCTGAGGCAGGAGAATTGCGTGAACCCGGGAGGCGGAGCCTGCAGTGAGCTGAGATCCGGCCACTGCACTCCAGCCTGGGCGGCAGAGCGAGACTCCGTCTCAAAAAAAAAAAGAAAGAAAAGACTGAAAAGTATTGAGGCCTCATAAACTGAACCTGATACAAGAAATTTAAAAGGGAAACTAATTTGGAAATCAGAAAATCATCTAAGGAATTTGAGAATTAGGCTTCTGTTGCCCCCTCTGCTACTGACAGTCAGGGCCCCCTCATTGTATTCTGTCCTCCACATCTCTGCTGATTGCCGTTTTGTCTATTTCCATTTACCCCACTACTACTTGCTCAGGTCACTCTCCTTCATTCTCAGTGTTTGTTGAAATTCCTCACACCCATCCGCTTCCCATCTAAATTTCCCTCCCTTTTTGTCCCTCGCTGGCCCTACCTCCCTCTTCTCTTGTTTTCTCCTCACGATCCTGCCCCACCTCGACATCCACAGCGATACAGTGAAGAAGCCCCTGCCAAGGAAGAGCCCACTTCTCAGTGGGGCACCGGGAAGGTCACCGCTAGTGGGAGGTGACTGTCAGAAGGACGCGGGCTGTCACAGGATTGGGCAGGTCCCTTACCCCAGGCCCGGACTCAGCTTCCTGTCTGAAGCGGTCACCCCGAAGCGGGGGGTTTGCGGAGACGTAGGGTCTGGCGGAGGGAAGGATGGGGAGGCATCTCAGGGAGGACTGGCGTCTGCCAAATCCCAGGGCTGCCCTGAGCTGCCAAGAGGGGCAAGGGTGGGGACGACGGGAGACAAGCCATGTGCCGAATGGGGACCTGACGCGGCGCGCGATAGGATGGGCGGACGGTGAAGAGAACTAGGGTAGAAGGGCTGGACGGGGCGACCTCAGTGACGGAACCGGACACAGACGCAGATCTGGCAGCTGAGCGACAGGCTTCGGAGCATTTCAGGGCGTCGCGGGGCTCCCCGCCGACAGTGGGGCTGTTGCCGAGCCTGTGACGTCCGTGGAGACCCACAGACCGCGGGTATGGAGGATGGCGCAGGAAGGGGACTGCGTGGCTGGGTTTGGCCACAAAAAGCGGAGGGCACTCACCCGAGCGGACCTTGGCTCCGGAGAATCCGTTTCCGGGTCAACAAAAAACGCCGCGCGAAGGGCGGGGCAAGTACGTGCCGGGCGGGGAGGGGTGAGGCAGACAAAAAGGCGGGGCCGGGCCGGGGCGGGGTCTCGGGCCGGGGCAGGGCGCATTCTGAGCTCCCGCACGCGCTGCTTGCTTTTCCGACCCTGCCAGTTTTTCCCCTGGGCTGAAAGCGTGTGTCTGCGTCCGGTTCTGTTTGAGTGCGTTCAGTGCACCGTGGGGGCGCGCTGCTTCCAACTTCCTGTTAGGTAAGAGGCGCGTGAGCCTCTTGTGCTGGGGGCGGTGCTGCTGCCTAGTCGGCGCCCGGCGGGGACGCGAGTCCGTACGTGCCGGCGGGAGCGAGAGGCGGGTGGGCACCCTCGCGATCCCGCACTCCGCCTCTGGGTAGCAGCCTCCCCGGCCCCACACGTTGTGACGCGCGCTCGGGCTCCGCGTTAGCGTGGAGTCAGAGGCGTAGCAGTCGTCGGGCCCAGGGCCGGAGGGGCCTGGACCAGGCAGGGTCTTGCCCTGGACACCGCGCCGGCCGCTGCTCCGCACGGGTTCATTGCGTTCCTATTTTCAACCTGTCCTGCACCGCATCTGAGATGATTTATAAATTCGGTACCTTTGGGACAGGCGTGGATGATCTCCCATAATTTGCTTCCGTTATTAATTTCTAAATGTATTGTAATACCACTATCTAAAAGTATTTTTTATTTGAAATATATTTTTATATATATACATGCATATATTTATTTCTGAATCTTGTTTCCAGTACGTATAATGAGGCTTGTAAAGTGAATACTGTTCAGGAGATAGGTGGATTTTGCTTTTAAGTAGTAAAGACTTGGTGACTATTACTGGGGCTATTTGATAAAGATGTCTTTTTTTTTTTTTTTAATGAACATTAAAAGCAGTAAGATTGGATTTCTGGATTTCATTATCTTGATTTATATCTTAATTTGTGAAAAATGTAAGTTAACTCATTTTTATTTCCTTTGCAGAATCTGAAGTTTGTGCTACCGATGATTATTTCCAAAAAAGGCACACTTCTGGTTTTCCCAGAACTAATGCTATCTTTTCCATCTTTTGAGTTTACTTGATATTAATGTTTGACCTCAAATCATGTTACATTTTGGAAGAAAACTTTCTCTTAGCCAATGGAACATAAACCACCCTGGAGTTCATATAAAGGAGGCGTTAAATGCCTCTGACAGTGTCATGTGTTAAAACTCATGACCAAACCCAAGGTCACATAGTTTTCTGTGTTTTATTCTAGAATTTGTATAGTTTTGTCACCGGAAAAGGGATCTTGTCCCAGACCCCAAGAATGGGTTTTTGGATCTCACATTGGAAAGAATTTATGGCGAATCACAGAGTATAGTGAAGTTAAGGTAGTTTATTAGCGACTACTCAGCTACATAGCAGGGCGTCCTCAGAAAGCAAGAGGAGGAATGCACCTGTTTTAAAAAAATTATTTTTTGAGGCGGAGTTTCACTCCTGTCACAATGGCATGATCTCGGATCCCTGCAGCCTCTGCTTCCTTGGTTCAAGGTTTCTCCTGCCTCAGCCTACCAAGTAGCTGGGATTACAGGCGCGTGCCAACACATCCGGCTAATTTTTTGTATTTTTGGTAGAAACTGGGTTTCACATGTTGGTCAGGCTGGTCTGGAACTCCTGGTCTCAAGTGATCTTCCCGCTTCAGCCTCCCAAAGTGCTGGGATAACAGGCATGTGCCACCGCGCCCGGGCTTAATGTTTGTTTATATAGGTTATTATAAATAGTGTTGTCTTTTATAAAGGCTTGTGATCAGTTTGTGACAGGCTATTAGTATTGTTACTTGTCTATGTTACTGTGGATTTTAACAAGAATTTATGAGTGTATTATTACCTTTAAAGTAAAACTTATTTTTAAAGTAAGAATGCTTTTTTGTTCTTAAAGTCCTGGTACATTTTTATAAGTTTTATGTCTTTATTTATTAACTTGTTCCCGCAACCATAAATATTTTATAACCAAAAGTACTCAACCCCCTAAATATATAATCCAACAAATTTAACGTGTGTGTGTGTGAGGCAGGGTCTCACTCTGTCGCCTAGGCTGGAGTGGAGTGGTGTGATCATGGTGGGCTAACTGCAGCCTCAAACTCCTGAGCTCAAGCAATCCTCCCGCCTCAGCCTCCCGGGTAGCCGGGACTACAGGTACGTGCCACCATGCCAGCTAATTTGTGTGTTTTTTGTAGACATAGGGTTCTCACAATTTGCCCAAGCTAGTCTTGAACTCCTGATCTCAAGTGATCTGCCCGCCTTGGCCTTCCAGAGTGCTGGGATTACAGATATGAGCCACTGCGCCCTGCCCAGATTTAACTTTTTTAAAACCTTTTTTTAAAATAAAGTCACTGTGGTTAAGAGGCCTCTGACAGTTTCGCGTTTTAAGTCTGAGGACTATGTTGAGTAAATTTTTGCATAAGTTGTAAAATGTGCATTCATGTTGATTTTATTTCCTATGGTTTCCAATTAATTGTGCCTTCTGCATTTTTAGAAATTCACGGGCTAGTGGGCTCTGTGTCAGTTTGCATTTCTAGAACGATAGCGCCAAACACTCCATGCTGTCTTTAAGTGGTGCAGCGGGATGGGTAGCAGCGGGCACGGGGCTGCCGACAGCGCAGTGAGCTCTAGGGCGCTGCAGTGCCCCTGGCCGCCAGCAGAGTGCGCGCGAGCCCGGCTTTTCTGAGCCCTGAGGCGGCCGCGTGCTACCTCCTCGCCTGAGTCCTGCGAGAGCGGGAGTCGCGTTCTCCTCAGCACATACTGGGATACGCCCCTCGCTTTGGGACACCTCGAGCTCGCGTCCGTGGTGAATAAAATCCTTCCTTTTTCAGCCTTGTCAGCTGAGGGGCAGAGACCCTTCCTGTGGAAAATTAGAAACCAAAAGCCGCTGTGAATCCAGCACACTTGAGGTTCGTTCTCTGCACCCAAGGCGAGGCGGCCACGGAGCCAAGCCACGGTCTCGGAACAGAAATGTAGCCTCAGGAAAGCAACTGGAACACCCACCACAGTGATAATAACCCCCGTAGTACTAATAACACTCCATCTGTGATGCTGGTGTTAGCACCCGTTGTATACAGAGATCACACCGTCAGGGTAACGTGACAGCTGCTGTCCAGATCCGACCCTAGGAATGCGGATGTGTCCCTCAGAGCGCACGTAACGCCCAGAATGCGGGGATGAAATCGTGTGCCTAACGCCACACCTGTCACACTTATATAACCCCCGGAACACGCATCTGTCCCTCCGAGCACACACGTAACCACTGGAATGCCCGTGACACCGTCAGACTAATGCCACACCCGTCACACTCATATAACCCCAGGAACATGCATGTATCCCTGAGAGCTTACGTCCTGTCCAGGATGCGGCCATGGCCTTTGCAGCCCACAGGAGAGCGTCTGCAGCTCCCAGGATGGGACCCTCTGGCTCTTGCTGGGGCGCTGGGTTGACAACCTCTGCTGGACTGGGTTTGGGCTAGATTTGGCCTGTCATGAAACTTCATGTTGTTGTCTGTGCCTTACTGACGTGGTATTGACACAGTTGATTTAAGAAGCAGTTTACTTCCCAATAATGTCATACTTCTGGGAAACTTGCAACAGCAGTTAGTATGCCTTCTCTTTTCTCTCCAATTCCCCAGTCGTTATTGCTGTGCCAGATTTGCAGCTTCACAAAGAATACCTCCCTGTGTTTCACCAAAAGCAGGAACAGTCCTCCAGATGATCCCCACATAACCCCCAAATTAGGAAATATACGGTCTCTATGTGAAAGTCCAGTCCGCAGACCTATTTCACTTCATTGCCTGCCCCAGCTGGGAGAAAAATGTGTTTTCATGTGGGCCCAATTTCTTTTTCGGGAACTGTTCATGAGACTCAGTTTTCTGGGTTTTTTTTTTGGTTTTTTTTTTTAAGACAGAGACTCACTCTGTCATCCAGGCTGGCATGCAGTGGTGCCATCTTGGCTCATTGCAACCTCCGCCTCCCTTGTTCCAAGAGATTCTCCTGCCTCAGCTTCTGGAGTAGCTGTAATTACAGGCATCTACCACCACGCCCGGCTAATTTTTTGTATTTTTAGTAAAGATGTGATTTCACCATGTTGGCCAGGCTGGTCTTTAACTCCTGACCTCAGGTGATCCACTCGCCTCAGCATCCCAGAGTGCTGGGATTACAGGTGTGAACCACCGCATCTGGGCGACTCTCAGTTTTCACAGCCTTGACAGATGTAAAGAGCAGAGATGACTCTAAGCTGGGTCTGCCCAGCGTTTCGTCCTAAACAGGTGCAGATCCTGCATTCCTGGTAGGAACACCCTGGCCTGATGCCATGTTCTCCTCACTGTGGCCCACATGGAGGAGCACCTAACCACTGGCGATCTCACTTGGTAATGGCAAATATTCATTTACAATCACAAATTTCATCCTGTCAAGCTCTGGATTTAAGTTTGTCAATGATTTCCTCTGGCCTTAGAACCATGGCCTCCAGACCCTGAGTTCTCCTGCCTACTGTCCTCTCCCATCCAGTCTGCTACAGCTGCCTGCAGTCCCTCTCATGGGGACATGGGCTTCCAGGTGTCTTGGGGATTTTGTGTGGGTTCCCCCAACCCATTCACCCACTGCCCACCCTAGTTTTTTAAGGCTTTGTTGAGATAAGTCCTTCAAGTCACAGCAGTTACGATATCTAAAAGTAGAAAAGTTAATAATGTGAATTTCTAAAGAGAAAGCATTATTTATTAGATCATCTGTGAGATGACCCTCTTTTTTTTTTTTTTTTTTTTTTTTTTTTTTTTTTTTTTTGGAGATGGAGTCCCCCTGTGTTACCCAGGCTGGAGTGCAGTGGCATGATCTTGGCTCACCACAACCTCCACCTCCTGGGTTCAAGCGATTCTCATGCCTCAGTCTCCTTAGTAGCTGGGACTACACGCACCTGCCACCACAGCTGGCTAATTTTTGCATTTGTAGTGGAGACAGGGTTTCACCATGTTGGCAAGGCTGGTCTTGAACTCCTGACCTCCAGTGATCTGCCTGCCTTGGCCTCCTAAAGTGCTGGGATTACAGGCATGAGCCACCATGCTCAGCCACCCTCAATTTATAAATTAAGGAAATACTAGTTCCCTGGAACCAAAATTCATGTTTGAAATAATTAGGAAAGAAAAATAAAATCTCGGTGCTGAAGGAAAGGCAAATCGCACAGTTGATTGTCGAAATTGCAGAAGAAGACTGGGCGCAGTGGCTCACTCCTGCAATCCCAGCACTTTGGGAGACTGAGGTGGGCGGATCACCTGAGGTCAGGAGTTCGAGACCAGCCTGGACAAGTTGGTGAAATCCCGTCTCTACTAAAAATACAAAAATTAGCCTGGTGTGGTGGCACACACCTGTAGTCCTGGCTACTTGGGAGGCTGAGGCAGGAGAATCGCTTGAACCTGGAAGGTGGAGGTTGTATTGAGCTGAAATCGTGGCACTGCATTACAGCCTGGTTGACTGAGTGAGACTCTGTTTCAAAAAAAAAATTTTTTTCAGAAGAATTTACTGGACAGACTATTACCTTGCTATATTCTCTAGCCCTGTGTTAGCAGTTGCAAGGTATTTTACGTTTAAACACTTATATTTTTCTTTTCTTTTTCTTTCTTTCTTTTTTTTTTTTTTTTTTTTTTTGAGACAGAGTCTCACTCTGTTGCCCAGGCTGGAGTGCAGTGGCACTATTTCTGCTCACTGCAAGCTCTGCCACTTCCCAGGTTCACGCCATTCTTCTGCCTCAGCCTCCCGAGAAGCTGGGACTACAGGCGCCCACCACCACGTCCGGCTAATTTTTTTGTATTTTTAGTAGACACGGGGTTTCACCAAGTTTGCCAGGATGGTCTCGATCTCCTGACCTCGTGATCCGCCCGCCTCGGCCTCCCAAAGTGCTGGGATTACAAGCGTAAGCCACCACACCTGGCCTTAACACTTATATTTTATATAGTCATTTGGTATAGTTATCAAAAAGTCCTGTCCACATCATGACGACCTATATGAAATTTG
The DNA here is from genome assembly GCF_037993035.2 of Macaca fascicularis. Lineage (NCBI taxonomy): Eukaryota > Metazoa > Chordata > Mammalia > Primates > Cercopithecidae > Macaca > Macaca fascicularis. The sequence goes on along the minus strand of NC_088392.1, from coordinate 67,614 downwards.
GAAACCTCTTCATCAATACAATGCAAAATTGGTAAAGTAAGTGTAGATATTTAAGCGGATGAATTATTAATATTTAAGTATTGAAATGGAATGTAATAATGTCATAGTTCTGGCATGGGACTTGGGGGGCTTCCTCTGTTGCCTCTTGCTGGATGGCAAATTCTTGGCCTGTGGAGACTGAAGGATAAACTGTCACCTTCGTTGGAAACCCTAGTCCAGAATGAAAGTCCTCATTTCAGGATATACCATTTCCTCCCATGTATTTTCTTTTTTGAGACGAGTCTTGCTCTGTCACCCAGGCTGGAGTGAAGTAGCCTGATATCGGCTCACTGCAACCTCTGTCGCCTGGGTTCAAGCAATTCTCCTGCCTCAGCTTCCTGAGTAGCTGGGGTTACAGGTGTGCGCCACCACACTGGCTAATTTTTGTGTGTGTATGTGTGTGTGTGTGTGTGTGTGTGTATATATATATATATATATATATATATATATATATATATATATATTTTTTTTTTGGAGGCAGAGTTTTGCTTTTGTTGCCAAGGCTAGAGTGCGATGGTGCCATCTTGGCTCACTGTAACCTCTGCTTCCCAGGTTCAAGCGATTCTCCTGCCTAGGCCTCCCGAGTAGCTGAGATTACAAGCATGCACCGCCAAGCCCAGCCAATTTTGTATTTTCAGTAGAGATGGGGTTAGTCCATGTTGGTCAGGCTAGTCTCGAATCCCAACCTGAAGTGCCCCGCCTGCCTTAGCCACCCAAAGTGCTGGGATTACAGGTGTGAGCCACAGAGCCTGGCGCTAATTTTTGTATTTTTACTAGAGAAAAGATTTCACCATATTGGCCAGACTGGTCTCCAACTCCTGACCTCAAGTAATCCATCTGCCTTAGCCACCCAAAGTGCTGGGATTACAGGTGTGAGCCATCATACCTGGCCCTTTCTTTTTTTTTTTTTTTTTTTGAGACAGGGTCTTGCACTGTTGCCCAGGCTGGAGTGTAGTGGTGCGATCTCAGCTTACTGCAACCTCCACATTCTGGGCTCAAGCAGTCCTCCCACCTCAGCCTCCCTAGTACCTGGGACTGCAGCTGTGTGCCACCATGTCCAGCTAATTTTTGTATTAGTAGAGACGGGGTTTTGCCATGTCATCCTGACTGGTCTTTAACTCCTGGACTCAAGTGATCCACCTGCTTCAGCCTCCCAAAGTGCTGGGATTACAGGCATGAGCCACCTTGCCGGGCCTATTTTTAACTTTTTGATGAAATACCAAACTCTGTTACAAATAGGCTGCACCATTTTATATTCCGCATACCGTATTTAATGGTTGTGATTTTTCTCCGACTTTGCCAACCCTTGTTATTTTACATTTATTGGATTATAGCCTTTCTAGTGTGAGTGAAGGAATATCTGGTTGTGGTTTCAAGTTTGGGTGGCCATAATGATAATGATATTGATCATCTTTTCATGTGCTTCTTTGCCATTTGCATGTCTTTTTGGCAAAGTGTGTGTTCAACTCTTTCTCCATTTGTAATTTGGTTGTTCTTGTTGCTGAGTTATATAAATTTTATATATATTGTAGTTAACAGACCGTTGTTGGACATATAATGGGCAAATATTTTCTTCTTTTCTGTGGGTTGTCTTTTCTCTTCCTCTTTTTTTTTTTTTTTTTTTTTTTTTTTTTTTTTTAGGAGACCAAGTCTTGCTCTGTTTCCCAGGCTGGAGTGCAGTAGTGCACTCTTGGCTCATCATAACCTCTGCCTCCTGGGTTCATGCGAGTAGCTGCGATTACAGGCATGGGACACCATGCCTGGCTAATTTTTGTGTTTTTGGTGGAGGTGGGGTTTCTCCATGTTGGTCATACTGTTCTCAAACTCATGATCTCAGATGATCCGCCTGCCTCTGCCTCCCAAAGTGCTGGGATTACAGGATTGAGACACCATGCCCGGCCTTTATTTATTTATTTATTTACTTATTTATTTATTTATTTTATTTTTGAGACAGGGTCTTGCGCTGTTGCCCAGGCTGGAGTAGTGGTGCTGCCTCGGCTTACTGCAACCTCCACATTCTGGGCTCAAGTGGTCCTCCCGCCTCAGCCTCCCTAGTAGCTGGGACTACAGGTGTGTGGCACCATGCCTGGCTAATTTTTGTATTTTTAGTAGAGACGGGGTTTTGTTATGTCCTTCTGCTGGTCTTGAACTCCTGTCCTCAAGTGATCTGCCTGTTTCAGCCTCCCAAAGTGCTGAGATTACAGGCATGAGCCACCATGCCCATTGTGTTTTTAACTTTGTGAGGACATAACAAACTATGTTACAAATAGGCTGCACCATTTTATATTCTACATATAGTATTTAATGGTTTTGATTTCTCTCCAACCTTGCCAACACTTGTTACTTTACATTTGTTGGATTGTAGCCTTTCTAGTGTGTGTGAAAGAGTATTTGGTTGTGGTTTCAGTTTGGATGGCCATAATGATAATGATATTGATCATCTTTTCTTGTGCTTGTTTTTCATTTGCATGTCTTTTTGGCAAAGTGTGTGTTCAACTCTGTCTCCATTTGTAATTTGGTTGTCCTTGTGGTTGAGTTATACAAATTTTTTATATACTGTAGTCAACAGACCGTTGTTGGATATATAATGCGCAGATATTTTCTTGTTTTCTGTGGGTTGTCTTTTCACTTTCTTTTTTTTTTTTTTTTTTTTTTTTTTGGAGACCGAATCTTGCTGTGTTCCCCAGGCTGGAGTGCAGTGGTGCACTCTTGGCTCACCACAACCTCCGCCTCCTGGGTTCAAATGATTCTTCTGCCTCAGCCTCCCAAGTAGCTGGGATTACAGGCATGTGCCACTACGCCCAGCTCATTTTGTATTTTTAGTCGAGATGGGGTTTGCTTTTCTTGGTCAGGCTGGTCTTGAACTCCCGTCCTCAGTTAATCCTTCTGCCTCAGCCTCCAGAAGAGCTGGAATTACAGGCGTGAGCCACCGCTCCCGGCCCTAATTTTTGTATTTTTAGTAGAGACAAGGTTTCGACATGTTGGCCAGGCTGGTCTCCAACTCCTGACCTCAAGTGTTCCATCTGCCTCAGTCTCCCAAATTGCTGGGATTATAGGCGTGAGCCATCATACCCATTCTTTTTTTTTTTAAGATAGGGTCTTACACTGTTGCCCAGATTGAAGTGTAGTGGTGTGATCTCAGCTTACTACAACCTCTACGTTCTGGAGTCAAGCAGTCCTTCCGCCTCAGTCTCCCTAGTAGCTGGGACTGCAGCTGTGTGCAACCATTCCTGGCTAATTTTTGTACTATTAGTAGAGATGGGGTTTTGCTCTGTCATCCTGGCTGGTCTTGAACTCCTGGACTCAAGTGATCCTCCTGCCTCTGCCTCCCAAAGTGCTCGGATTGCAGGCGTGAACCACAGTGCACAGCCAACTTACTTGATAATGTCTTCTGATGCATAGTTGTTAATTTTGAGGAAATTATTTCTTTTGTGGCTAGTGCTTTTGGTTTCAGATCTGTAACACCTTTGCCAAATCCAAGGTCATGAAGATATATCCCTGTTTTCTTCTAGAGTTTCTATTTGTAACTCTTATATGTAGGGCTTTGAACCATTTTTAGTTACTTTTTCTGTGTTGTGAGGTAAGTGTACAGTTTGTTACCTCTGACTCTAGGTAGTCAGATGCTAGCAGCGTTTGTTGAGTTTAGTGGTCTTGGCTCGTGTCAAAACTCAGTTTGCCGTAGAGGTATAGTTTTATTTCTGGACTGGACATTCAGTTCCATTGATTTATATTTGTCTCCTTATGCCAGTATTATGTTGTCTTGATTACTATTCCTTTGCAGTAATATTTGACAATGAGAAATGTGAGCCACTAAGTGGGCTTTTCGTTTTCAGGAGTGTTTTGTCTATTCAAGATCACTTGATATTTATACAAAGGGTTACGGTCAGGGGTCAGGGTTACAGTTGTTAGGTTTAGGGTTGCTAACATTAGGTTTGTTAGTGTTGTTAGGGCTAGGGTTGTTAGACTTAGGGTTGTTAGGATTTTAGGGTTATGGTTTTAGAGATGGGGTTGGGTTAGTGTTAGCATTAGGGTTGTGGTTGGGTTTGGGGTTGGATTTAGGGTTTGGGTTGGGGTTCTGTTAAGTTTAGGGCTAGAGTTAGGGTTAGGGTTTAGGGTTAGGGTTTAGGTTTAGGGTTAGGGTTAGGGTTTAGTGGTAGGGGTTAGGGTTAGGGTTTAGCAGTAGGGGTGAGGGTTTGGTTCAGGGGTTAGGGTCAAAAGAAAAATCTTGAAAATCGTAAAAATCTCCAAAAATATTGGTGAGAAAAAAGCTTTAGCCCTCATATGAAGAAGATAAAAACTTGTTCCATTTTTTCCAGAAACACAGTTATAATACAAATATAAAATGGGGTAAAGACAAAACCCAAGTCCTCTATATAAGCTGGTGAATTTTGTATTATTATAATCACATTAGTCAGGGTTCCCCAGAAAGGCACAATCCGTCGGATTTATGTAGATAGACTGATGAGAAAAGATTCATTAGGGAAACTGGTTCACATAATTATTGAGGCTGAGAAAGTCCACAATAGGCTGTCTCCAAGTTGGGGAACTAGGAAAGCTGGTAGCATTGCTCAGTCCATGTCCAAAGGGCTCAGAATCAGTTCAGCCAATGGTGTAACTCTCATTCTGAGGCCAAAGGCCTGAGACCCTGAAGTTCTGATGTCAAAGACAAGAGAAGGATGTTTCAGCTTCAGAAGGAGATAATTCACCTTTCCTCTTCCTTTTTGTTCTATCTGGGCTCTCAAGCAATTGGATGGTGCCTTTATTAGTCCATTTTTGTACTGCTATGAAGAAGTACCTGAGGCTGAGCAATTTATAAAGAACAAAGAGGTTTAATGGGCTGACAGTTCCACATGGCTGGATGGGCCTCACAATCATGACGGAAGGGGAAGCAAAGATGTCTTTCTTCACATGGCAGCAGCAAGAAGTGCTAAGTCAAAGGGGAAAAGCCCCTTATAAAACCATCAGATCATAAGAACAGCATGGCAGTAACCACCACCATGATTCAATCGTCCCCCAGTGGGTCCCTCCCACAACATGTAAGGATTATAGGAGCTACAATTCAAGATGAGATCTGGGTGGGGACACAGTCAAACCATATCAGTGCCCATCCACATTGGGTCAGAGTGGATCTTCCTTATCTCAGTGTCTTCCAGAAACACCCTCACACTTATGCCCAGAAACTGTGCTTTACCAGCTATGTTAGTATCTCTTAATCCAATGAAGCAGACATCTAAAATTAACCATCAGAATATTTATGCCTGATTCGTGGCTAAAATTTCAGGATGAAAGCTATGAGATCTCTATTTGTGTTTGTATGTCTATTAATGTATGTTTTGTATATTTGATTTTTCTTAACTCTGGATAGCATTGCAAATTTCATTTATAAAATCCTCTAAAAGTGCTCTATTCTAACTTGGCTTGGAAAAAAAAATCATTTATAAATAAATATTCCCAAACTCCTAGAAATATAGGAACTGATCCAAATGTTTTTCAGGTTAATGTGATTTGGATAAAACTTAAAAAAAATAAATTTAATATTTTTTGTGTAATAAAACAACTATGTCTTCAGAGTTATCACTATTAAATATAAAACAAACAAGTTTTTTTTTTTCCTTGAGATGTAGTCTCTCTCTGTCACCCAGGCTGGAGTGCAGTGGTGCGATCTTGGCTCACTGCAAGCTCCGCCTCCCAGATTTATGCCATTCTCCTGCCTCAGCCTCCCGAGTAACTGGGGCTACAGGTGCTCACCACTACATCCAGCTAATTTTTTTTGTATTTTTTTTAGTAGAGACAGGGTTCCACAGTGTTAGCCAGTATGGTCTTGATCTCCTGACCTTGTGATCCACCTGCCTCAGCCTCCCAAAGTGCTGGGATTACAAGAGCGAGCCACCGTGCCTGGCCCCTATAACAACTCTTGATGTCTGAGTGGGTTCCCACACAGTCATCTGTTGTAAGACTTTCTGATTCCTTTTTTTCCTTTGGTCATTATGAATAGGGCTTCTGTACATAATTGCATGGTAGCTTTTGTTTGGAAATAATATCAAAGTAGCGGTCAAAATACTTACGAATATGATTTTTGGATTGTAAGGTGAGACTTGTTTAGCTTTGGGAAAAACTGCCCAACTAGTAATAGGGGAGGAAAAATAATTTTCTCTCTACCTTTACGGAATTCTTAGATGGGACCCTCTGTAACAAATTACAGATTAAAATGAGAAAAAAGTAGAGGAGTTTAAAAACATGTATACCTTATGGATACATGGGAGATACTTAGGGAAAAATGAGTAAATCCCCAGTAGGTGGCTTTCAATTCAAGTGTAAATGCTATCTTCAACTTAAAGAAAGAAGATTTGAGGCTCAGTAGTGGGGACATAGCAAGCAAAAGCACAGTAGACAAGGGTAAGTTTTCTTATACAGACTTAACTCCATGCGTTCTCTGTTGATAAGACTCTTTTAATGATTTAGTTATCCTCTTCTTGGTTATTGCTGAGAGAGAGAGAGAGAGAGAGATCTTTTAAACGGGGATTTCCTTTACAGATGTAAATTTTCCTTACACAAGGGTAACTTCTCTGTTTTCAGAACTTCCTTTTTTAGCATTTTTTCAAAGTAATCAGCTCAGAATAATTCTTATGCCAAAAGGGACATATTTTGGGGTGGCATATTCTGGTCTTACACACTGTCTTCTACCAGCAATGAAAAGAGTTCTTGTTTTTCCTCCAGCAATTTGTCATTTTTTTAGAGTTTAGCAGTTCTAACAGATACAGACCAACTGTGCTATCTCATTGTGGTTTTCAGTTATCTACTATGTTGAGCATCTTTTTGTATGTTTACTTACCATCTGTAGATCGTCTTTGGTGAGGTGTCCAGATCTGTGTGCATTTTTAATTGGGCTGTTTAACTTACTGTTTAGTTTTAAGAATTTTGTATGTATTTTGAATACAAATTCTTTCTCAGATCTGTATTTTGCAAATTTTTTTTTCAATATGTGGCTTGTCTTTTTGTTCCCTTAACAAGGTCTTTCCCAGAGTATAAACTTTAAATATTAATAAATCCACATTGTCATTTCTTCTGTGTATATAAACCTTTTGTGTCATTTGTTAAAATTCATTACCAAATCCAAAGGCACATAGCTTTTCTTCCATAGTTTCTTCTAGAAATTGTATAGTTTTGCATTTTTAGTATAAGGATGATTTTGAGTGATTATTTGTGTAAGTTGTAAAGTTTTCATCTACATGCATATCATTTCCTATGGTTTCCCATTAATCTTTCCCTCACTATTTTTGGGAAAGACACAGGATAGTGGGCTCTGTTAGAGCACATAGATAGCTAGACATGAACAGGAGGGGGAGCTCCTGGAATAGGGAAAGTCTGGGAAGGCTCACCTAGAGGGACCACCGAAAATTCACATATTAGTGGCATCTCTAATGCTGGAGTGGATGGGCACTTGTCAATTGTGGGTTGGAGGGAGAAGAGGTACCTATGCATAAAGAAACACCCTACAACTCCTCTTAAGATGCCCCAGTCATCATTCACTCTGCAGTAATAATGTCACAATACTGCTGGCTACATGCTGATAAGGACAAAGGGGACATTCTTAGAAGAAACCTGGCACCATAAGTACAGATTAGGGCAGAGAAGGACATTCAAAAGAGATAGGCACAGTAGATGCAAATGTGACTGCTGTCAGCCTGCCTGGGATGGCGGGAAGGAGCCTGGTGCCAGAGTGAGTTCGGATTGATCACCACACATGTGCCTCAACCAACAGTGAGGAGGTCCCACAAGCCTAAGTGGGGCAAGTTGGGGACCTAAGGCAGTAGCAGGAAAACCAGACAAAGAAAACAGGTGGAGACTTGAGACAGAGGCAGGAATGTGAAGAAGTCCAAAATAAAATTCCCTGCACAGGACTCTTAGGCTGCTTTCCTGCACGATCAGCCTACTCCTTCCTATTTTTCTACAATAAGCTCTTCACACTGTATTTTTTTCAGTGAAGTTATCTGCCATCTTTGTACTGCCTCTTGGTGAAAATACTTCTTCCAAGTTAGACAAGAACCGGGACATCAGCTCTCCCCAGTAATAGCTCCGTTTCAGTTTGAATTTCCAGAACTGATGGCGCTTAAAAACTGGCGCTCCAACGTTAAGTGGTGCAGAAGGTGGCCAGTAGGGGGCGCCAGCCATCACACCTGGAGCAAGAGGGCCCTGCATAGTCCCCATCTGCCTGCAGGTGTTGTGCTGCGACGACACTGCCAGCAAGAGGGCCCGGCAGCGTCCCCAGCTGCCAGCAGGGGGCGTACGACGACTACATTGTGAGCAAGTGGTTCCTGCAGTGTACTTAGCTGCCAGCAGGTGGCGCACGGACACCACACTATGAGCAAGAGGACCCTGCAGCGTCCTGGTTGGCAGCAGGGGGCGTGCTGCCACCACACTGAGCAAGAGGATCCTGTAGTACCCCCAGCGGCCAGAAGGGGGCGTGCCCCCACTACAAGGCAAGCAAGAGGGCCCGGCAGTGTCCCCAGCTGCCAGCTGGGGAGCCAGCCGCCACTTCACTTGGAGCAAGAGGGCCGGGCAGTGTCCCTAGCTGCCAGCATCGGGAGTGCTCCCACTACACTGTGAGCAAGAGAGCCCTGCAACGTCCCCAACTGCCAGCAGGTGGCGTGCCATCACTATACTGCGAGCAAGAGGGCCCTGCAGTGCCCCGGCGCCAGCAGGGGGCGCTGGCCACCACTGCAAGAAAGAGGGCCCTGCAGTTGCTGTAGTCGCCAGCAAGGGGCGCACTGGCACAGCACTGTGAGTAAGGGGGCCCTGTAGTGCGCGGCTGCAAGCAGAGGTCACCGGAGCCCGGCTTTTCAGATTACTGATGTTTCGCCCGTCTCCGCCGCTCCCCTCGCAGCATGCGTCTCTGCGCCTGCGCCGCGACCCTCCCCCCACCCCCACACCGCGCAGGCGTGCGACTCTGCCCTTGCGCCGCGCTGGCCTGCGACTCTGCGCCGGCCTGCGCCGCGCCTGGCGCGCGACTCTGGGCCTGCGCCGCGCCAGCCTGCGACTCTGCGCCTGCGCCAGCCTGCGCCGCGCCTGGCGTGCGACTCTGTGCCTGCGCCTTGCCTGCCTCTGACTCTGCGCCTGCGTCGGCCTGCGCCCGCGCCTGGCGTGCGACTCTGCGCCAGCGCCGGTGCTGTACGTTTGTGAGGGCGGAGCTGAATTCTCCTCAGCCCAGACACTGAGAGCATCGCGAGGGCGGAGCTGTGTTCTCCTCTGCACAGACCTCGGGGGTACCGTGAAGACAGAACAGCGTTCTACCCTGCCCAGACCCTGGCGTGGGGGCACCGCGAGGGCGGAGCTGCGTTGTGCTCAGCACAGACGTTGGCGGCACCGCCTCGCTTTGGGACAACTCGGGGCCGCATCCACAGTGAATAAAATACTTTCTGTTTCTAGCCCTGAATAACGAAGGTCAGAGACTACTTAGAATGGTTCAGTGTGGAAAACGGGAAACCGAAATCCCCTCTGAATCCTGCGCGCAGAGGTTCTCTCCACCCAAGGGTTAGGGTTAGGATTTTAGGGTTAGGGTTTTAGGGCTAGGGCGAGGGCGAGGGTGAGGGTGAGGGTTAGAGGGTTAGAGGTTAGGGGTTAGGGTCAGGGTCAGTTTCGGAGTTGGGGTCGGGTTAGGGGTTAGGGTTGGGGTTGGGTTAGGGTTAGGGTTTGGTTCCATGTTAGGATTAAGATTCGAGTTAGGGTTCGGGTTCTGTTTTGGGTTAGGTTTAGGGTTAGGGTTCGTGTTCGGGTTAGGGTTCAAGCCGTTCTCTTGCCTCAGCCTCCTGAGTAGCTGGGGTTATAGGCACCCACCACCATGCCCAGCTAATTTTTTTATTTTTGGTAGCGACAGGGTTTCACCATGTTTCCCAGGTTTCTCTCGAACTCCTGACATCAAGTAATCCACCTGCCTCCGCCTCCCAAAGTGCTGGGATTACAGGCATGAGCCACCGTGCCCAGCCTTCACTTTCTTCTCTGAGTCAGAGATCTCTAGCAAGATAGCCTTTTCACAACTTTTATTGCAACGGAAGTATTTCAGAACTTGTCAGGTTAAACTGTTAAGGGTATGTCTGTTTTTCTATGATACACTGAATTTAGGAATATATGACTCAGTAATGAAAGTTGATCTGGCATCACCCTTGGCATTTGAGTTCCTAGATGGAGAAGGGTCTGTTTTTCTGGCATGATCATGTCTTACAGGAATGCAGCACCCCAAGAGGACCCTAGCAATTGGAGAATTTTGTTTACATGACACTAAACCCCAAATAACCTTAAATTCTAAATAAAAGTTCCAAGGGTAATTTGTATAAGGGTCTTGTTTTTTGTTTTTTGTTTTGAGATGGAGTCTCACTCTGTCACCCAGGCTGAAGTGCTGTGGCATGATCTTGGCTCACTGCTACCTCCACCTCCCGAGTTCAAGTGATTCTCCTGCCTTAGCCTCCAAAGTAACTGAAATTACAGGTGCCTGCCACTATGCCCAGCTAATTTTTTGTATTTTTAGTAGAGACCGAGTTTCACCATGTTGGCCAGGTTGGTCTCAAACTCCTGACCTCATGATTTGCCCGTCCCAGCCTCCCAAAGTGCTGGGATTACAGGCGTGAGCCACTGTACCCAGCCAGTGCCTTGTTTTTAAAGAAAATAAATTATATGACAGGTTTGTTTCATATACATCTATATATATAAACTATACTCGTGAACATTTTACTCAACATTTAAAAATCTTTAAGACCTTTCAATACATAAATCTTACATAACAAAATCTAGCAAAAGTGTATAAAATCTAAACACATTTCTAAAAGAAAGGGTGAGGCTTTCAGGGTGGCTATGCTGTGTTGGATATGGGCAGTGTTCCATCTCTCTTGTGGTTCTGCTTATATGGCAGTTCCAGCTCACAAGAGCCCTCGGAGCCTGTCTGTTGGCCTGCATCCTGTGGCATTTGGCAAGTGAGATCTGTTTAATATAAGGTGTCCATAAAGCCAAGATTATGATATCTAAAAATAATCAACACTAATTCCCCAGAAATTTTGTCTTTTTTGACCAAGCCACTGGTGCAATGTGGAGTCACTGCATTATATGCAAAAAGAATAATGCCCTCACTCCAGAACTGACCCTTGGTGGTGACTCCCCCCTTTATTCTAGGAGATGTTAACATTAGCTATGGCAATGTAAAAACGGTGTTTCTGGACCTCCCGGGTTCACGCCATTCCCCTACCTCAGCCTCCCGAGTAGCTGGGACTACAGGCGCCCGCCACCTCGTCCGGCTGGTTTTTTTGTATTTTTTTAGTAGAGACGGGGTTTCACCGTGTTAGCCAGGATGGTCTCGATCTCCTGACCTCGTGATCCGCCCGTCTTGGCCTCCCAAAGTGCTAGGATTACAGGCTTGAGCCACCGCGCCTGGCCTTGCTCATTTCTTTTATAATAACTAAGTCATATAAATTGAGCTCACAAAAATATTTATATTAATAAAATTATAATTTATCATTTGTAATGTTTGAGTTTTTCTTGTACATTTTTATATAGCAAGAAAAACAGTTTTTACTGTTAAAAATGGTTTTTAAAAAATCAGAGCAAGCCTAAACCCCTTCATTTTATAAATACAATAACCTGAGGCTCTTCATTGCTGGTGACTCACACAGGCACACACTCAGCATTGCTGGATGTCAGCTCAGGATCCAGAATGCATTTGAACAATTCATGCTAAATTAATAAATGCACTTTAATATAGGCCCATATTAATCCCAAAATAACTAAACCTGTGGAATTTGTAAAATAAGATGTTTATGAATGAGGACATGGCATTTTGACTTAGTTCTGATTCCCACCTTTCTGAAAGCAGAATCTACAGTCTATTTTCCCATTGCTAGATTTCAGAGGAGAGCCTGGTGTCACTTACAGCAGACATTGCAGATGCCTCAGCATTTCGGATGAAGACGGTAAAGACCTTCTTTGTTTCAAAAAAACCTTTGTTTTCCAGGGGAGAAAACACAGGTTGGATCTAAACTCAATCCTCCTATTGAAATATTTTAATGACACTGAAAGAGGTTGTTGCATTTGGCAGGTGCAGGTGGAGCTGTGCAGTCCTGCACTGAAGCCCTGCAGTCCTGGCTTCTCAGTGGAGCTAGAGGAGAATTATATTAATGTGTTTGCACTACTTGCTCAATTGTAAAGCATAACAAATATATTTAAGGCATGTTTTTAAAATGAGAATAAAATAGTTTAACAATGTTTATACACCTATTTTAGTTATTACATTCTCTAATCTATTTTTATCCTCACAACCATGGAAGCGCTCCACCATCTCCATTTCAGAAAGTAGACAGTAACTGAACAACACTATCTTCTTTTAAAAAACATTTATTCCATTATGAAAGTTTATGGCTTATGTAATTAATACCTTTTTGTGGTCTGCATTCAATGGGTGTGGGCATCTGCACACTGTCGTGGGTCCACCATTGTGAAATCGCACACAGTGGTCTCACTGCCCTAAACAGCCAAGGCTCTCTGCCCATCCATCCTTTCCTCTCCCCAACCCCTGTCAACCACTGATCATTTTGCTATCTATGTAATTTTCCCTTTTCCAAAATGTCACATAATGCCCACAGCAATGAATGCGAGTTTCTTTTGCTCCACATCCTCACCAGCATTTGCTGTTTTTGGTCTTGTGGATTTTGGCCATTCTAATAGGTATGTAGTGGTATCTTACTGTCGTCTTAATTGGCAATTCCTAATAAGACATTATACAGAGCATCTTTTCATATACTTAATTTCCATCTGCATAAATGTTCAGCTTTTACCCATTTTTAATTGGGTTGTTTGTTTTCTTATTGAGTTTTAAGAGTTCTTTGCATATTTCAGATATGAATCCTTAGATATAGTTTGCAAATATTTTCTCACAGTCTCTGGTTTGTCTTTTTGTTCTCTTAACAGTATCTTTCACAAAACTAAAGTTTTTTTATGTTAAAGTTCAAGTTCCCAATATTTTTCTTCGTGAATAATGCTTTTGGTGTTGTATCTAAAAGAATTACCAAATCCGAGGTTATCTAGAGTTTTTCCTTATGTTATCTTCTAGGAGTTTGAAAATTTTGCATTTCATATATTGATCTAATATCTACTTTGCATCAACTTTTGTAAAAGGTGTAAGGTCTGTTTATAGATTCTTTTTTTTTTTTTTTTTTTTGCACATGGATGTCCATTTGTTCCAGCATCATTTGTTAAAAAGACTCTCCTCTCTCCATTGAATTGCCTTTGCTCCTTTGTCAGAGATCAGCTGGCTGTATTTCAGTCTGTTTCTGGGCTCTTTGTTTTGTTTCACTGACGTATGTGTATATGTCTTCTGTTTTGCCTTCAGTTTAAAAAAATGTAATTGCTACCTCAATTTGCTTATGAATTCTCATTTGTAAACAGAAGAGCGTAAATTAATGCCTGAGTATATTTTAGGGTAGATGTTGCCTTGAATACAATGAGCAGAATGAGTTATAATTTTAAAGTGAATATAAAAATTTGACCATAGTGGTAACAGATTTGCGAACTAGTGATATCAATGACAGAGTCCATTGCAATATTGCTTCATCCTTTGGCTCAGCTCTGCTTCACACCAGGTAACTACCAATCCCTTTTGTGATTAGTTCAAGGATTTCTGTGGGGTGGAAAGTAGAAATACGATATCAGTGGAGGGAGAGAAGGCAGTTTCCCAGACTGGGAGCAGTCAGATCTCCAGTGGGTCCCAACACTGCTCTGTGGCAATATCTATAGGGTGATGGAAACAGAGACAGGGTGCAAATGAGGTGGGTGCTGGCCCTAGGGTTCCCAGTGTTTCCTGGTTCCCATGGTCTATAAGACGTCTGAAATGAGACCTTCCGGGCTTTGGGGGGCCCCTGTGGAATTGGAAAATGAGGAAGTGAGCAGTGACAATCTAGACTGATTATTAGAGGTACGTCTCTCATTTTTCAGTAACCAAGGAGCCTTTGATTAGTAGTGAAATTGTGGCACCCCAACAATGGTGGAGTGGAATATCCTGCTACTCTGGAGGGGTGATGGCTCAGGGTCAAGACTGAACTAATTAGAAAAAGAAATGCACTCCAGGAATATCAAGTCCAAAACGAAGCTCTTCAAACCATCTGGGAAGAGAAAACAGCATGACAAGGAAAGGTATATTTGTCTGATCCCAGGAATCAATATAAACATCCATGATAACCCCACCTATTTTTTAAATATATGATTTGGATGAAACAAGAAAAAGAGACTGATTGTTGCTGAGTCCCTGCTGCAGTCCCGACACAGCTGGAGATGCCCTGCTCCCCTGCTCCCCTGCTCCCCCGCTCCCCCGCTCCCCCGCTCCCCCGCTCCCCCGCTCCCCCGCTCCCCCGCTCCCCCACTCTCCTGCTCTCCTGCTCTCCTGCTCTCTTTATTTTGTTGATGCTCATGAGGACCCTGATGTCTGAGGAAGAAGGTTCCCGTCCAGCTCTGCCCCTGGTGTGTCACGTGCCGGCCTTGTCAACGCACACGAGAACCTGACAGGGTGAGTGTTATAACCCCAATCATAGAAAAGGAAACGTCTCTAAAGTCTTTAGCATCTTGCCCGAGTTCGGACACTTAGCAGAGGCCTGAGTTTAGATGCAGCCCCGTCTTGCTCTTTGACAGCCTCAGCACCACGTGCCCTGGGTGACCCACGCAGAGTCACTGACAACCCTCTTGGTTGGCTCATGGCACAGCGTGGAGCGAAATGGCCCACTGACTTTTCCAGACACTTTGACAATTCGTGATATAGTTTATGTGGTCACTCCCAGTGAGTTCTATTGTTCAGTTTAATAGAATACCTAATTCTGTGTTTATTATGAATAAAGGGAGATTTCTTGTGGTTTTTAAGAATATGAAGGATATCTACTTTGTATACAAGTTGGAAGTTCCAATACTATAGGAAGCATAAGTGCAGGTTTTAATGATGGGTCTTTTATAAGACTGAATTCACATCAAACTGAATCAGTAACTCCGGCTGTATGAACAGGGTGAGACATTAAACATTTAATGAAAAGAATTCCTTTCTTAGGTTACAGCAAGGACTAAATATGTCTAATTATCATTCCCGCTAAGAAGATGTATTGTGATATTTGCAGTTAATCACTCATTCAGTTCCAAGGGTATTTATTAATTGTCTGCTCTGGGTATAACAACAATTGGAAGCAGTATGTTCACATGAAAAAAAACTTACCTGAGGCTCTAAGTCACAACTTTCCATGACCAGCACACATTTCTGATTTGAAATACATATCTAAAGCTTCAAATGCATAAATAGATATCCCAATCTAGAACTAAGTTAATAGTTGCTTAGAATTAATTGTTTAAATTATCCTGGGAACCAGAAAGATATGTCTACATGAAACAATAAAGGTTATATTAGAATTAATAAACTTTAGAAGACCATTTTAATCTTAATATATAAGCATACTACCTAGGCACACTGTTTAAATACATCTGCAACCTAGTATTTTTAGATTTAGGTAAATCATTAATCCTTAAATTTGGAAGATTCCAGTGTTAGAGCTCTAGACTATGAAACTTGGAAGTTTTTCTAAAATTTTTGAGTTTTTATCCAGAAATACGTATTTTCCTGGCACTGAGAACTGCAAGAAATTTCACTTGGAGTCTCCAAATAGTCAGCCATGTGTGATGTCAACATCAGTGTAATAGATACTATCATAAACATCCTGTGACTTTTATTTTTTTTTTATACTTTAAGTTCTGGGATACATGAGCAGAACGTGCAGGTTTGTTACACAGGTATACACGTGCCATGGTGGTTTGCTACACATGTCAACCTTTCATCTATGTTAGGTATTTCTTCTAATGCCATCCTTCCCCTAGGCCCCGACCCTGCAACAGGCCTCCGTGTGTGATGTTCCCCTCCCTGTGTCCATGTGTTCTCATTGTTCAACTCCCACTTATGAGTGAGAACATGCGGTGTTTGCTTTTCTGTTCCTGTGTTAGTTTGCCAAGAATGATGGTTTCCAGCTTCATCATGTCCCTGCAAAGGACATGAACTCATCCTTTTTTATGACTGCATAGTATTCCATGATGTATATGTGCCACATTTTCTTTATTCAGTCTATCATTGATGGGCATTTGGGTTGGTTCCCAGTCTTTGCTATTGTGAATAGTGCTGCAGTAAACATACGTGTGCATGTGTCTTTATAGTAGAATGATTTATAACCCTTTGGGTATATACCCAGTAATGGGATTGCTGGAGCAAATGGTATTTCTGGTTCTAGATCCTTGAGGAATTGCCACACTGTCTTCCACAATGGTTGAACTAATTTACAGTCTCACCAACAGTGTAAAAGTGTTCCTATTTCTCCACATCCTCTCCAGCATCTGTTGTTTCCTGACTTTTTAACGATCGCCATTCTAACTAACATGAGTTGGTATCTCATGGTGGTTTTGATTTGCATTTCTCTAATGACCAGTAATGATGAGCCTTTGTTCATATGTTTCTTGGCCACATAAATGTCTTCTTTTGAGAAGCGTCTGTTCATATCCTTCACCCACTTCTTGATGTTTTTTTTTTCTCCTTGTAAATTTGTTTAAGTTCCTTGTAGATTGTGGATATTAGCCCTTTGTCTGATGGATAGATTGCAAACATTTTCTCCCATTCTGTAGGTTGCCTGTTCACTCTGATGAGAGTTTCTTTTGCTGTGCACAAGCTCTTTCGTTTAATTAGATCCCATTTGTAAATTTTGGCTTTTGTTGTCGTTGCTTTTGGCGTTTTAGTCATGAAGTCTTTGGCCATGCCTATGTCCTGAATGATATTGCCTAGGTTTTCTTCTAGGGTTTTTATGGTTTTAGGTCTTATGTTTAAGTCTTTAATCCATCTTGAGTTAATTTTTGTATAAGGTGTAAGGAAGGGGTCTAGTTTCAGTTTTCTGCATATGGCTAGCCAGTTTTCCCAACACCATTTATTAAATAGGAAATCCTTTCCCCATTGCTTGTTTTTGTCAGGGTAGTCAGGCATCCTAAACTTTAAAATTTAAGAACTTACATTTTTTTTAAAGTAACTGGCAACTGACAATCATTTAAAAATCCATAACCTAAAAAAATAATAATTCCTCCTAAGTTTTCAACCAAGAGAAGTGAAAATCTGTTGACACAAAGGTCTGAATATAAGTATTCATAACAACTTTCTTCTTAATAGCCAAATATTTTTAAAATAGTCTATCACTGAAGAGTAGATAAGCTGTAATATATTCCTACAACGGTTACTGCCCAACATAAGAATGACATATACACTGGAAATCACATGGACGTATCTCAAAGGCATTAGAATACCTGAAAGAAACTAGGTATAAGAGAATATTCTATATTATTCCATTTATATCAAATACTTCTTTTTTGAGATAACATCTCACTCTGTCACCAAGGCTGGAGTGCAGTGATATGATCACAGATCACCGCAGCCTTGACTTCCCAGGCTCAGGTGATTCTTCAGCCTCCTGAGTATCTGGGACCAAAGGGGTTGGGACCAAAGGGGTGTGCCACCACACCTGGCTAATTTGTGTGTGTGTGTGTGTGTGTGTGTGTGTGTGTGTGTTTTAAGAGATGGGGTTTTGCCATGTTGCCCAGGCTGGTCTCAAGTTCCTGGGCTCAAGTGATCCCCACTTCTCAATCTAGTGCTAGGATTACAGACCTGAGTCATTGCATGTGGCCTGTATCATATTCTAAGACAAACAAAACTAGAGTGAAAGAAAGCAACTGCCGGAAGCTGTGGTGTGGGGCAGGGGTCACTGACTACAGCAGCATGCAAGAGAATTTTGGGGGTAATGAAATGTATTTTAATGGTACTGTTGTGTACATGACTATATGTATATTTGTCAAAATGCATTGATTTGTACACTTAAAATTACTAAATTTTGTTATATGTAAATTAAACTCAATGAGATAATAAAAAATAAACTTTTGATCCTGAAAAAATACCTACCTACATACAAACTACCTCTGAAACAAACTACTTTTTCAGAATTTCTAATTTAAATATTCAGAAATATGAATGATGATGATGAATTTTAACAAGGCTTACATAATTCAATTCTGTTTTGGATCATGTCTGAGAGGCATATTAGCTGCTGGACTTATTTGGATTTCCTTACCTCCTTTGCATATGAAAAAATAAGAGGTTGAGACAGAAACAAGATATGTAATTTATGTACAATGAAACTTTCTACTGCCCAGGAGATGAGGCTTTCTATTGTCCAATGAATTGTGCCTGGCAGCACAATTCACTGCCTCACAATTCATCGTTCTTTTTACCCTCAGAGCATCCTTGAAATGATTGACTCAACCATGAGAGAAACACTGTAAATATTCTCAGATGCAAACTCACAGTACCAGCTTCACAGAACACCTGCAGGTGCAAGTAACTAAAAATCCAGCTCAATTTTACTTTAAATACAAGGGAATTTATTGACTCAGGTGGGTAGTTCAGAAGGAGGCCAGGCTTCAGGGTGAATCTGAGCACAGAAGCTCATGTATGCTACCAGGACTCAGTCTCTTCCCAATTTTCTGCTCTGCCTTCAGTGAAGCCAGAATAATTCTGCATGTGGCAAAATCTCCAGGAACAATTTCTGAGGTTGCATTCTTCACCAAAGAGGGAGCATGAACAAGCACACTCTTGTTCCTAACAACCTAGCGCAACTTGTATTTGACTCTAATTGGAACAACTCAGACCCCGCCCATCCCAAAGTCCATTAGGGGGACCAAGGGAGTGCTGTGTGGCACCTGGCATGAGCCTCAGTTATACACTCACTTTGGAACCAGTAACTGTGACACAGGGTGAGACAGTGCTGGTTAAGTCAACCGGGACCCACCCCACGTTTCAAACCACGTGACTGAATAATTCAGGGCTCTGTTAGGAAGGAGAAAGGGGGATGCTTCTTAAATAGCACCCACCACTCAACTACAATTTAATTTGACAGGAACCCGGAGGCCCTGCCATAGAAATCTCTCACAGTTGCTTGGAATGAGAGCACTCAATACAAAAATCCTATGGTAGCAACCCTATGGCCTCAAGGGCGCCACGCAGTTGGTGTGGAGGGTGGGGCAAGGAGGGTGGGGAAGGGCTCAGGGTCTTCTGAAGATGAAGCCAAAGAACAGATGGCACTGACTTAGCAGAGTGGAAAATGTTTAACCCCAAGAGATTCCTACAGAGGCAGCTAAGCCACACCACAGACTCCTAGAAGGGCTTGTGTTAGGGTTCCCAAGTATCTAGGTAAGCTGAGGAGATGGTGAGGCAGACACAGAGGGTCGGTTCAAAGCACATTGGGAAGACTGATCCCAAGACCCCTCAGTCCACACTGGCAGTCAAATGCTCCTCCCTGACATCAGAAAAAGAAACAATTTATTTTCTTCAGATACTGAAACAGAACTTTTCTAAGCTCCAGGACACTGGATAATGCTGCTTATGCAAAGACAGTATTTAGTGAAAGCCAATTTACTGAGCAGGGAGATCAGCGGATTCTTTCTCCCTCTTGGCTCCCAGAATGCTGGGATCAGCTTGTAGTCTTAGGAGATTGGCGACCTCTTTTTGGAGAGGATCTGCAGATACCAACATTTTCAGGGTTTCCTCAGGTCCAGGAGTGCCAGGATCCTGTGGACTCTTCCTTTGGGGAAGCAAAAGAAGACTCCATCTGTACACACAGGATGCATTAATTATATTTTCTTATTTTCTGTTTTCTTGACGCTCTAGCATCTAGTGTATACTGGGAAAAGATTGTCTTTCCCAGGACCAGCCAATTAAACTACCAATTCAGAACCCATACTCCTAACCACCTACTTTATCTAGCTCTGATACTGTAGGAGACAATACCGCCCTTCCTTAATCACCACAGGGTGAGGTACTAGACAACTAGAAATGGCCCCTATGCCCCAGAGCCTGCTGAAGCTATTAACGCTGGGCAGCCTAAGCCTGCCTGCCCTGCCTGCCCTTGCTGTCCCACAGAGACTACAGCAGAGGATCCTGCCCGTGCCTTCCCCTCTCCTGCCTCTGCCTGGGGCGTCCCTGCGCCTCCTATTTCTAGGGATCTATGAGTTTGAATGGGACAGTCACTTCCATGTCTGCAGGTCTTAACATCCCTGGTTAAAACAAATTCTGAGTACATTTTAAAACATAAGGCTTCCAATGGAATCTTTAAAACCCTTATATGGACAATTTTAAACATATATGTAAATAAACATGAATATAACCAACCCCTGTATATCTATAACCCTTCAGAACAACAAGAAACACATGGGCAATTCTTTTGTATTATGGCTAAAAGGTAGCCATGGACACGAAATGAAGACAGGAAGTCTTTGGAATAAGTGATCCCATCACAATGAATCAATTTTCCATTGGAACATATTTTTACAAAGTCACTGTTTTGAAAATATTTAGCCATGAATTGAAACAGAGTCTGTAAGGTTTTTTTTCCCGGTCTAAGGCGAATAGCATTTTAGAGAATGAACCAGGACACAACTACAGCACAAGAAAAAAGTATGATAATTAAGTTTACACATATGTGTGACTAACAGAAAACATGTAAAGAGCATTTGATTTATATATCAATCTGTACTGTTTAATTTTTTGTGTCATAAATGCTCTTATTTAAAAAAACAGGACTAGTTAACAGTGTCAATTACTAGTAATTCGTGGTATAAATAATTAAACAAAGAAGTATTCAAAAATTATAACTGTTTTCAATAAAGTTTTATTTTACATCATTTTTTTTACTTACTCAGAAATTGCCCCCCCAAAAATGCAGAGATTTCCCATGTAGCTGCAACCTAGTTTCATCTCTTATAAACATCTTCTATCAGTGTGTCTCACATGGCTTATTAATATCTTACATAATTTGTCATAGTTAATGAACCAATACTGATAGACTATTATTAACTAAAGTTCATATTTCATTTGGATGCCCTTGGTTCTGTCTTACTGTGACCCAGGATCCCATCCAGGATCACGCATGACATGTGGTCATCACATCCCTGTGAGCTCTTCCTGGCTGTGACAGTGTGTCAGGCTTTCCATGTCATGATGACCTTGATAGTACTGAGGAGGATTGGTCAGGAATTTTGTAGAATGTCCCTCATTGTCACTGCATGTTCTCAAGGTGAACTGTCACCTTTTATGTTCACTTGAATCATTTGGAAGAGCTACTGTTTGTCAGGTTTCTCCACTGTGAAGTTATTTTTCCTCCTTGCCCATACTGCATGTGTTCTTTTGGAGCAAGTCACTGTGCAGAGCCCACAGTTACGGAGTGAGGAGTTGGCTCCACATTATTGATGGCTGAGCGTCTACATCAATTACTTGGAATTCTTTTGCAAAGGAGATTTCTATGCAACTCTGTTTTCTTATTCACCTGTGTATACAAATACAGACACCTAGATAATTACTTTCAGCTTTAATTATTATTCAACACTACAATTCATTCCTGTGTTGGCCATCAGTAGCTGTTTTTATTGGCTATTATTTTTCTTTGATATATTTTAATTTTTTTTAGTACTTACTTTCTGATATTTCAAGATTATCCCGACTCCTATATTTACTGTCCCAGTTCTAGTATCAGACATTTCTTCAAAGAGCCTCATTCCTTTCAGAATGGTAGGAAAACTTACATCTGGCTGCCGAATGAGCACATTGTTGAATGAGCACTAGTTCCTCATTAGCAATGCTAGGAAGTATATGTGTGTGTGTGTAACCTACCTATACACACCTAATTATAAAGTTTTCTATGTAGAACTGTGTGTATCTATATTAAACTAAACATAAGTTTACGTTCATGTCTCCACCTCTGATCTAATAGCACATGAATCATTCTAGCCTTCTCCCCTTGCTAATTTGTAACCTCCCACTTCAACAGTGAGAAACCTGGTTACTACCATCTGCGACTTATGTAAGTCATTGTTTTATTCCAGATACAGATACTGTGGTTTTACAATTGTTCACAATTGCTTCTGTTGGAAAGAATTTTATAAAATAGAATCTAGTGATGAAGTATAGTTTGTTTGCCTTCAGCATACGGATTCTATTAATTTTCAAAGTGACTTAGGTCAACACCATTTTCCCTACACCTTCAGTGAGTTTTTTCCTACATTTGTGTCTTAGTCTGTTTTGTGCTTCTGTAACAGAATACCTGAGGCTGGGTAATTTATAAATAAAAAAGGTCCTTTTGGCTCACAATACTGGTGGCTGGAATGTCTGAGATTGGGCAGTTGCATCTGGTGGAGTCTCAGTCTCTTTCACCTCATGGTGGAAAGTGGAAGGGGAGCAAGGGGTGCACCAGAGATCACATAGCAAGAACGAAAGCAAGAGGGAAGCCAAGGAACCCAGACTCTTGTTAACTACCTACTCCTGCAGGAATTAATCCATTCCTGTGAGAGCAGAACTCACTCATCCCCATGGAGAACATTAATCTATTCATGAGGGATCCGTCCCCATGACCCAAACACCTTCCACTAGGCCCCACTGCCCCACACTGCCACATTGGGGGTCAAATTTCAACACGAGTTTTTGCAGGGACAAACCACATCCAAACCACAGTAATTTGTAGCATAGTTAAATTATTTTTCACATGATGTATTCTGTCCTGGGATACTCCACATCCTGAGTAATTTTGTTTAATTTGAATAGAGTTTGATTTACCCATTTGGTTGTAAAATTCTGCGTATTTTGACCAGTGCATTGTGGTAGGTATCCCACTATTAAAGTATCATATGAAATGCTTGAAACCCCCACCCCATGGAGCCAATGGTTCCCATCTGTGTAGTTTGCTTTCTGCAGTGTCTCATTAAATGAGGTCACACTGTGTGTATTCTCCTCAGACTGTCTTCTTCCACTTAGCAATGTGCATACAAGATTCACTCATGTCTTTGTGTGAGTTGATAGCTTGTTCCTTTCTATGGCTAAATAGTATTCCATTGCATGAATGTACCACAGTTTGGTTATGCATTTTGGGGAGCAAAACCTACCTCTTCTAACTTTGTTCCAGGGTTGGAGACCTTCAAATTAACTGACAATAGATACATTAGTAGGAGAGACAATACTTGGCTTCTTATTCCACAAGTATCATTGTGGGACAAAATTCATCAGATGGCAGGATCCAGTTTACAAAGAGGTAAAAATAGCCCCAAAACAAGAAACAAGACTAGAATCTGATAACCCACAATAACTATAGCTTTCCTTAAAAAAAAAAAAATTTTTTCAAGACAGGGTCTGGCTCTGTCACCCAGGCTGGAGTGCAAAGGTGCAACAATCTCGGCTCACTGTAACCTCTACCTCCTTGGTGCAAGTGATCCTCCCTCCTCAGCCTCCTGATTAGCTGGGACTACAGGCACATATCATCGTGCCCATCTAATTTTTATATTTTTGGTAGAGACGGGGTTTCCAACATGTTGCCTAGGCTGATCTAGAACTCCTGGCCTCCCAAAGTGCTGGAATTATAGGCATGTGCCCCCATGCCCGGCCAAGTTATAGTTTTCCATTGAAACATAAAATTATTCTCTGTAGTAACCATCATTTTTGACCATAATCAAAGTAAGACTATTCTTGTTTTAAATTCAAGTATAGTTTTGTTAGATTTTGCTTGATTATTTACGTAAGTGCAGCAAGAACAGGAGATGAGCACATAGGTGCTTTCAAGTTTCTTTGCTGGAAGTTTTCATACAGAATCTCAGATTTGACTTTTAAAGGCCTCATTCAGGCTAAAAGCCAAGCTAAGAACATACTATCAAATTTCAGCTGCAGTCCTTATAGCTTTGTGTGAATTCCTCTCTTCTTGAGTCCCCCCAAATATCCCTAAATTCCTGGGCCTACCAGGAAATGACATTCTTTACTAACCTGTAAGGCTGTGAACCCTGTAATGTAAGTATCAGGCTGACTTTTCTCAGAGTGCTGTTGGGAATGAAGTTTTTGGTGTTCTAAAAAAAAAAAAAAAAAAGAATTAACATGGGAACAAATAATCTCTTAGCAAGGCGAGCTTTACTTTCTGCAGAAAGGGTGCTACTCAATAGCTGTCCAGCCACAAGAGCACACCGAACAAAGGAGACAGAGTTACTTATAACCTGATGTGTCTACCCTACTGCTGTGTCCAGTTACCATTGGCTGGAATAGGACCTCACATTTTACACTTTACCCAATTGGCTATTAGTTTAAAACTTTCTTAATTAGGTAAGGGGAATAGAACAAAGAAAGAAAAGGAAGTTGCCAGGGATAGTTAAGGAAGCATCTCCAAATAAGGAATGGCATACACTATGGGCTGGGGCTTGTCTAGTTCTGTCCAGGCATGCCGGAGCAAGCTAGGACAACTGATTTGGAACACACACACACACACACACACACACACACACACACACACACATACAGTGGATAGCAATCTTATAGTAAGAAATTGTGACTTTTTACAATCTTTGAAGAAGAACTTTCCCATTTCTCACAGTGTTTTGTAAGCATTGTCTCCATAATAGTCAACCTTACTTCCTTAAAATTGCTGGTCGTAACTGATCTTAGGTACACTTCTAAAGTATGATGTTCCAGTAAAAATCTTGATAATATAACCAAATTTTCCAATTATGTCCTGTTATAAGGTGAACAGATTCTTACTGGACTTTTGCTAATAACTATATCATCATGAAAAAAAGAGTATTCAGTAAGAATTTCAAAATTCTGGAGAGATTAGGCAGGGAAAAAAATGTAAACGCTTCATTTCTGTTTACAAAAGTATAATCTACCAAATTGTTGTAAGTTACAGTTAAATTAAGAGAAAGAGATTTCTTAAATTCAGAAACTAGAACATTAAAGAACCAGCAATGCTCTAAAAAGCTATAAAATTATAATCAATTTTCATCAGTTCATTCAGTGCCACGTAATCAATTCCAGTCTTGCTGGATCTTGGGTTAGCAGTCTCATGACCCCATCAATTTCTCCACCAGGCTTCTGGAGATCTTCACTGAGTCAAGTGTATGGTCTTAAAGTTATTTAAGCAATATCATCAGAAGTCTTTAACCAGAGTACCTGTCATACTCTTTTCCATGAGTCTCAGAGGGAGTCCTGTATTGGAGATGAACATTCTGACCTGTAGCTGATCGCAGGGGCTTTCAGGAAAGCATCAGGGAGAAATAATATCTAAATGACAAAGAGTATGAAATGTCTGTGATTATACCACAGTTGACAAGGATATTTGATTTTTTCTGTGGCATACAACATTTATTTATTTATTTATTTATTTAGAAACAGAGTCTCGCTCTGTCACCCAGGCTTGCGTACAATGGCGTGATCTCAGCACACTGCAAGCTCCGCCTCCCAGGTTCACGCCATTCTCCTCCCTCAGCCTCCCGAGTAGCTGTGACTACAGGTGTCCGCCACCACGCCCAGCTAATTTTTTGTATTTTTAGTAGAGATGGGGTTTCACCGTGTTAGCCAGGATGGTCTTGATCTCCTGACCTTGTGATCCACCCACCTCGGCCTCCCAAAGTGCTGGGATTACAGGCATAAGCCACTGCACCCGGCACAACATTTAAAATAATAATTGGAATTATGACTCATAACTCTATACTGGCACATAGCATGGATAAGGAGGACATTGACAAATTTCCAGGAATTTTATATAATTTCTGAAAACAACATTTTACTGATACAAATATAACACAGGGAAGGTTAGATATCTCTTTTTATTTGTATTTTTTGTAAGGTTTTCCTTATAAAAAATACATCCTACTTTACTTGTGAATCATGCCCTACTTTTCTTGCATGCTTTGCATAGAGTTGTTTCTAGTTATTCTATTGCTTCTAGTAGTTTTATTTACACATATTGATTATAATTTTAATACTTAGTAATCTTTTATTTTCCAGAGAAAACTAACAAGTAAACAGTTATAAACTGTCATATATTAGCATTCCATAGTAGGTTAGAAAATGTATGAGTATACCATCTCCCAACATCTACATGGATGTGTTTCCTCATCGTACAATTTCTCATTGTGGTAGACAAAAACATGTTTATTAATGGTCCAAAATATCTTTAGTCTCTCTGTAAAAATAAGAAGCGAAAATTATATAAACTTGAATTATTTATGTTCAGTAATTAATGTTTTAGTATTGTATCTTATTTATAAATGGTCTAGATATTTAATGCAAATCTTTTACTTAGCTTAACTTTAAGGTTAAAAATTACCAAAAGTATTTTGGAAACTACTATTAAGCAGATTTACAATAAACAAATTATTTTTGAAATAATGTTTTTCGCTTTTCACAAGATGGCACCGAAAGTGAAGAAGGAAGTTCCTGCCCCTCCTAAAGCCAAAGCCAAAGCCAAAGCTTTAAAGGCCAAGAAGGCAGTGTTGAAAGGTGTCCACAGCAACATACAGAAAAGAAGATCCGCATGTCATTCACCTTGAGGTGGCCCAAGACACTGCGACTCCGGAGGCAGCCCACATATCCTCGGAAGATCACCCCCAGGAGAAACAAGCTTGACCACTATGCTATCATCAAGTTTCCACTGACCACTGAGTCGGCCATGAAGAAGATAGAAGAAAACAACATACTTGTGTTCATTGTGGATGTTAAAGCCAGCAAGCACCAGATTAAACAGGCTGTGAAGAAGCTCTGGGACATGGATGTGGCCACAGTCAACATCCTGATTCGACCTGATAAAGAGAAGAAGGCATATGTTCGACTCGCTCCTGATTATGATGCTTTGGATGTTGCAACAAAATTAGGATCATCTAAACCGAGTCCAACTGACTAACTCTAAATATATGTATATCTTTTCACCATAAAAAAGAAATAATGTTTTTCATAAGAATGACAACTTAATTAGAATCAAATTTAAAAGCTTTAAGATTTTACGTTTCTAGTAAGTATAATATTAGCTTATTTGAGTAGAACTCAAGCAGAATAGGAATTTATGTTTGTTTTATATTCGATAGTGGTAACTTTGAAGACATAGTTGTTTTATTACACCAAAAATATTATATTAACCTTATTTAACTAAGTTTTATCCAAATCGTGTTAACTTAAAAAACATTTGACCAGTTCCTATATTTCTAGGAGTTTGGTGAATATTTATTTATAAATGCTTATGTTTTTCCAAGCCAAGTTAGAACACTTTTAAAGAATTTTATAAATGAATTTTGCAACGCTAACCTGAGTTAAGAAAATATCACATATACATAACACACATTAATAGACATACAAACACAAATAGAGATTTCATAGCTTTCATCCTGAAATTTCAGCCATGAATCAGGCATAAATATTCTGATGGTTAATTTTAGACATCTACTTGATTGGATTAAGAGACACACAGCTGGTAAAACACAATTTCTGGGCATATGTGTGAGGGTATTTCTGGAAGACACTGAGATAACCCTGACCCAATGTAGATGGG
The DNA here is from genome assembly GCF_037993035.2 of Macaca fascicularis. Taxonomy (NCBI): domain Eukaryota; kingdom Metazoa; phylum Chordata; class Mammalia; order Primates; family Cercopithecidae; genus Macaca; species Macaca fascicularis. The sequence continues at coordinate 40,144 of NC_088392.1, read as the reverse complement.
CACAGATATGGTTTTGCTGTGTCCCCACTCAGATCTCATCTTGAATTGTAGTTCTTATAATTCCTACATGTCGTGGGAGGGACCCAGTTGGAGGTGATTGAATCATGGTGGTGGTTACTGCCATGCTGTTCTCATGATAGTGAGTGAGTTCTCATGATCTGATGTTTTTATAAGGAGCTTTTCCCATTTGGCTCAGCACTTCTCCTTGTTGCTGCCATGTGAAGAAGGACGTCTTTGCTTCCCCTTCCACCATGGTTGTGAGGCCCCTCCAGCCATGTGGAACTGTCAGCGCATTAAACCTCTTTGTTCTTTATAAATTGCTCAGACTCGGGTATTTCTTCATAGCAGTGTATAAATGGATGAATACAGGCACCATCCAATTGGTTGAGAACACAGATAGAACGAAAAGGAAGAGGAAAGGGGAATTATCTCCTTCTGAAATGGAAACATCCTTCTTCTCCTGCCCTTGACATCAGAACTTTAGGGTCTCAGGCCTTTGGCCTCAGAATGAGAGTTACACCATTGGCTTCCCTCATTCTGAGTCCTTTTGACCTGGACTGAGCCATGCTACGCTTTCCTAGTTCTCCAACTTGGCGATAGGCTATCGTGGAACTTCTCAGCCTCCATAATTATGTGAACCAATTCCCCTAATGAGTCTTCTCTCATCTATCTATCTACATATATCACGTTGATTCTGCCTTTCGGGAGAACCCTGACTAATGTGATTACAATAATACAAAATTTACTAGTTTATACAGAAGACTTGGTTTTTGTCTTTGCCCCATTTTTTATTTGTATTATAACTGTGTTTCTGGAAAATGGAACAAGTTTTTACCTTCTTCATATGAGGGCTAAAGCTTTTTTCTCGCTAATAATTTTGGAGATATGTAAGATTTTCTTTTGTTTTGACATACAATCTTACAGAGGCTGAGAAATAATTTTTTTTTCTGTTTTATTTTTCAGCCCCAGGTGTTTGCTTTTGCAGATTCTTGAGCATGTTGAGAGCCTCCAAGGCATGGAGCAGGGTGCCTAAAGTTTCAGTGATTGTAGGGAGTTGAGAGACTCAAATGGGAAGGGAAAGATCTAAAAGGAGGCAGTTTGGAAGATAAAAATTTTCTCAAAGGAGCCATTAAAGTTCTAAATAATTCTTATTCTTAGTAAAGTCATGCAAACAGGAAAGGAAGTAGAATTAGCTCCATATTGGTGGAACACATAGTCAGCAGAGGTTTGAGAAGGGAGAATTTAGTCAACTGAGAAGTTCCCATGAAAAGAGCAAGATCAAGATCACAGAGACACCATGAAACAAAAAGCCAGGATTAACTTCCAACCCAAGAGGAGAACACAGAGGCCTCAAAACCAAAGCTAGGATAAGAAACTTGTATCCCAAGAGTTACCTTCCAGACAAAGACGCCTGAGATTCCAACCCAGCTTCACAGAGTACTCACTCAAAATGTTACTGAAACTGTAGGCTTTTCAATGACTTAGCCATGCATGCAAAAGGCATTCCTTAAGGTGGTACAGAAGATGGAGCCCCCCTATCCAAAGATAGCCAAGGAGAAAGAAAGACCCCTGTTGGCAGAGCCAGTGGGCAAAGGCAACAGAAAAGGAGACAAGAATCCTAATGGGATGAGATTCTTTCAGATTAAGGATCATACAAACTCCTCAGAATTGGCAGGTTGACAGCCATAAACGGGCTACCAACATTTCTACTCATTGGATTACAAGTTCTTCAGCATCCAAAATGATTAACAAAATGACAATTTCATAAATTTGGAAAGGAGACATTTCTTATTTTTATGGTTTTTTTTGTTTGTTTGTTTGTTTGTTTTTAGAGTTTCACTCTTGTTACCGAGGCTGGAGTGCAATGGTGCGATCTCGGCTCACTGCAACCTCCACCTTCTGGGTTCAAGCGATTCTCCTGCCTCAGCCTCCCAATTAGCTGGGATTACAGATGCCCACCACCAAGCCTGACTAATTTTTTGTATTTTTAGTAGAGACAGGGTTTCATCATGTTGGCCAGGCTGGTCTCAAACGCCTGACCTCAGGTGATCCACCTGCCTTGGCCTCCCAAAGTGCTGGGATCACAGGCATGAGCCACCACACCCAATGAGAGATTTATTTCCTATAAAGAGTTGCAGCCTGCAGGATTGTCCTTCTCACAGACTGGGAAGCATAGCCTCCAGCCAGAAGCCAGAAACAGATGCTTCAAGGGAGATGTAAAGGAAATAGTAATTTATGCTGAGTGGAATTGGCAAAAACATATATTTAATAAACTCTAGGAGGAGTCATGAATATTTATGAAAGGAGAAATGCATGCTTGTGCAATTGAGTTTCTTGCTTCTTCATGGGTCCCATGTACAAAAGATGGCAGTGTTAGCACGATCCCAGGGTAGAGTTTTCAGCCCTCTGACATTAAAAGGTGAAGCAGAGGACATGAAAACTTGCTCTGTGCATCCTCTGTACACAGGCCAGAACCTCTCCATCATGGGTGGTCTCTTATTAGGCAGGAAAGGAGAGGTTGATATCAGTGGTGGCACCTTTGAAAGGGCTGGTTTCTGTTTAATCCTTAGGGAAGAAAGCCTCATCATGGTTAGCAAACGAGGGGGAATAACGCAGTGTATCTGACCCCCATCATCCCATCCTGGACAAGCTGAGAACTCAGTTTTGAAAGTTACTCTGGGGTTCCGTCAGCCAAGAGTTGGTCTGTTCAGTCAGTTGAGAGCTTAGGATTTCATTTTCATTTACCAATGCTAATGGGAAAGAGTACACTGTCTTCATGGCAGCTGAATTTGCAAGAAACTCCTTGGATGGAGTTAATGGCAGCTGTATTTTTCTGGGAGCTCTGCTTTAATTGGATAAAGTAAGTTCTGGTAAGATTTCTTCCTTTATCTTCAGTATCTCAAATGTTTTCGTTTAAATAATCTTTATAAGAACTCTTGATGTCTGAGTGGATTCCCACACAGTCATCTACTATAAGATTTTCTGATTCTTTTTTTCCTTTGGTCATTATGAATAGAGCTTCTGTAAATAACTGCATGGTAGCTTTTATTTAGAAATAACATCAAAGTAGTTGTCAAAATACTTAGGAATGTGATTTTTGGATTGTAAGGTGAGAGTTGTTTAGCTTTGGAAAAAACTGCCCAACTTGTAATAGGGGAGGACAAATAATTTTCTGTGTTTTTGGAATTCTTAGATAGGACCCTCTGTAACAAACAACAGATTAAAATGAGAAAAACAGAAAAGTTTTAAAAACATGTATACCTTATTGATAAGACTCTTTAGTGATTTAGTTACCTTTCTCTTCTTGGTGCTGAGAGAGAGAGGTAGCTTTTAAATGGGGATTTCCTTTATAGATGTAAATTTTCCTTACACAAGGGTAACTTCTACTCTGTTTTCAGAACTTCCTTTGTTGGCTTTTTTTTTTTTTTTCCAAAATAATCAGCTTGGAATAATTCTTAAGCCAAAGGGACATATTTTTGGGTGGCATATTCTGGTTTCCTGCCATTATATTTTAGGGTGGCATATTTCGGTCTTATACACAGTGTCCCACCAGCAATGAAAAGAGTTCTTGTTTTTCCTCCAGCAATTTGTCATTTTTTAAAGAGTTTAGCAGTTGTAAGAGGTATAGACCAGCTGTGCTATCTCATTGTGGTTTTCAGTTATGTACTATGTTGAGCATCTTTTGGTATGTTTACTTGCCTTCTGTAGATCATCTTTGGTGAGGTGTCCGTTCAGATCTGTGTGCATTTTTAATTGGGCTGTTTAACTTATTGTTCAGTTTTAAGAATTTTGTATGTATTTTGAATACAAAGTCTTTCTCAGATCTGTATTTTGCAAATATTTTCTTTCAATATGTGACATGTCTTTTTGTTCCCTTCACAAGGTATTTTCCAGAGTATAAACTTTAAATATTTATAAATATTAAGAAATTCACATTGTCATTTCTTCTGGGTATATCAACCTTTTTTGCCATTTGTTAAAATTCATTACCAAACCCAAAGGCACATAGCTTTTCTTCTATAGTTTCTTCTAGAAATTGTATAGTCTTGCATTTTTAGTGTAAGGATGATTTTGAGTGATTATTTGTGTAAGTTGTAAAGTTTTCATCTACATGTATATCATTTGCTATGGTTTCCAATTCATTGTTCCCTCACTATTTTTGGGAAAGACACAGGATAGTGGGCTCTGTTAGAGTAGATAGACAGCTAGACATGAACAGGAGGTTGAGCTCCTGGAAAAGGGAAAGTCTGGGAAGGCTCACCTGGAGGGACCACCAAAAATTCACATATTAGTAGCATCTCTAATGCTGGAGTGGATGGGCACTTGTCAATTGCGGGTAGGAGGGAGAAGAGGTACCTATGAAGAAAGAAACACCCTACAACTCCTCTTAAGATGCCCCAGTCATCATTCACTCTGCAGTAAAAATGTCACAATATTGCTAGCTACATGCTGATAAGGACAAAGGGGACATTCACCCCCAGCGATGGGGCTCCCAGAAGCCAGGAGTGCGGGCCGGGGGTGGCAGCTGGGAGCCCGATCGCGGGGGGTGCCTGCACCCCCAGCGACGGGGCTCCCAGAAGCCAGGGGGGCGGGCCGGGGGTGGCGGCTGGGAGCCCGATCGCGGGGGATGCCTGAACCCCTGGCAATGGGGCTCCCAGAAGCCGGGGGGGTGGGCTGGGGGTGGCTGCTGGGAACCTGATCTGGATATTTGGAAGAGTATCACAAGGGGTTGTACAGTGTCTGTGATACTGAGATTAATATCAGTCTCTCGGCCTTGGAATATTGAGAAGGATGAAACAGGGTGAATGTCCACCCTGTGCCACATTGCGAGTAATATCAGCCTGTCCCCTCCATGGATATTAGGAACAATATCCCAGACTGGGTGTACGCCTCCTGCTGTACAGAGTGCAATATCATCCTCTCCCTCCCAGGATAGTAATTACAATATCACTGGGCGGGAGCACACAGCCTGCGAATTATTATCATCCTCTACCCCTCCGCATACTAGGAACACTATCTCAGAAGAGCTGTACCCTCAGTGCCATATTCGGACTAATAGCATAGGCTTCTTCCGGGAATATTAGGAGCAATATTACCGGGTAGCTATCCATTCATTGCTATGTTTGCAGTCATGTGATACTCTACCCCGCTTTATATTCGGATCAGCATCACGTGGTGAGCGTACACCTACTGTGATATTAAAACTAAAATCCGGCCGGGCACGGTGGCTCAAGCCTGTAATCCCAGCACTTTGGGAGGCCGAGACGGGCGGATCATGAGGTCAGGAGATCGAGACCATCCTGGCTAATATGGGGAAACCCCGTCTTTACTAAAAAATACAAAAAACTAGCCGGGCGAGGTGGTGGGCGCCTGTAGTCCCAGCTACTCGGGAGGCTGCTGAGGCAGGAAAATGACGTGAACCCGGGAGGCGGAGCTTGCAGTGAGCTGAGATCCGGCCACTGCACTCCAGCCTGGCCGACAGAGCGAGACTCCATCTCAAAAAAAAAAAAAAAAAAACTAAAATCCTGCTTTCCGTCCCTGGATATTAAGAACAGCATCACAAGTAGGTTTACATTTCCTGTGGAATGAGGAATAATAATATGATTATTAATCATCAATGATCGATTTTAATAATTATCAATGATACTAAAAATTCATAAGATACCATTATTAATTATGGATAATGATTTTCAATACATGATTATGCCTGCTTTCAATTAATTATTAATATTAATGTCATCAAATAATATTATTAGTTCCTAAAACTAATTATTATTTGATTCCCAGCATCACTGGGTATTGATTTAAGTCACATTAATTGCTAATATCGTTATATTATTATTAATAGTGATATTACTAATAATTATTGTTACAAATCATTAACATTTTAAACCAGTATTAATTTTTACTCTCTTTATTGTGATCATTAATATCAATAATTATTATTAATATTAATATAATTACTAATATTAATGATTAATAGACTTGTTCCTGATATCCACCGGGGAGAGGACGATGTTAATTTCTATATCACAGATGGTGTACACCCCCCGTAATAGTGTTTCGAACTTCTGCTTGGGAGAGGAGGATATGACAATCAGTACCACTGGAAGTAGAAACAACCCTGGGATACTGTTCTGAATATTCAGGGAGGAAAAGGCTGATATGACTCCTAATACAGAGGGGGTTACTCCCTCTGAGTATGTGCACACTGGGGGTGTACAATCGTCTGAGAAGGAGATGAAAATTTTCAGATGGGGAGATGATATTACTCACAATATCAGAAAGAGGCTGTGAGTCCACAAGGCTCCCAGAAGCCAGGGGGGCGGGCCGGGGGTGGCAGCTGGGAGCCCGATCGAGAGGGGTGCCTGCACCCCTGAGGATGGGGCTCCCAGAAGCCAGGGGGGCTGGCCGGTGGTGGCGGCTGGGAGCCCGATTGCGGGGGGTGCCTAGGCGATGGGGTTCCCAGAAGCCAGGGGGCCGGGCCGGGGTAGGCGGCTGGGAGCCCGATCTTGGGGGTTGCCTGACCCCCCGGCGATGGGGCTCCCAGAAGCCAGGGCGGCGGGCAGGTGGTGGCGGCTGTGTCGAACCAGTTTTGACCAGAACAAACCAGATCAGAGCGGATGGATCCGGTTTTGACCGGATCAAACCGATTTTCACTGGATCAGACTGGATCAAACCGGATCGAACCGGACCAGACCGGATGAAACCGGATCAGACAGGTTCAAACCGGTTTTGACCGGATCAAACCAGATCAGATCAGAACAGATCAAACTGGATCGACCGGTTCCAAATGGTTTTGACCGGATCAAACCGGTTTTGACTGGATGAAACCGGATCAGAACGGAAGAAACCGGTTCAGACCGGATCAAACCGGATGGAAGCAGATCAAACCGGCTCAAACTGGTTGAAACCGGATCAATCCGGATCAGACCGGATGAAACCGGTTCAAACCGGATGGAACCGGATTAAACTGGTTCAAACTGGATCCAACCGGTTCAGACCGGATCAAACCGGATGGAACCGGATCAAACCAGCTGAAACCGGTTCAAACCGGCTGAAAGCGGATCAAACCGGCTCAAACCGGTTCTAACCGGACCAGACCAGATGAAACCGGTTCAGACCGGATCAAACCGGCTCAAACTGGTTCAAACCGGCTGAAACCGGATCAAACCGGCTCAAACTGGTTCAAACCGGATCAAACCGGTTCAGACCGGATCAAACCGGATGGAACCGGATCAAACCAGCTGAAACCGGTTGAAACCGGCTGAAACCGGATCAAACCAGATGGAACCGGATCAAAATGGTTCAAACCGGATAAAACCGGTTCAGACCGGATCAAACCGGATGGAACCGGATCAAACCAGCTGAAACCGGTTCAAACCGGCTGAAACAGGTTCAAACCGGCTCAAACCGGCTCAAACCGGATCAGACCGGATGAAACCGGTTCAAACCGGATGGAACCGGATCAAACTGGTTCAAACCGGATAAAACCGGTTCAGACCGGATCAAACCGGATGGAACCGGTTGAAACCGGCTGAAACCGGATCAAACCGGCTCAAACCGATTCAAACCGGATCAGACCGGATGAAACCGGTTCAGACCGGATCAACCCGGATGGAACCGGATGAAACTGGCTCAAACTGGTTCAAACTGGATCAAACCGGTTCAGACCGGATCAAACCGGATGGAACCGGATCAAACCAGCTGAAACCGGATGAAACCGGCTGAAACCGGATCAAACCGGCTCAAACCGGTTCAAACCGGATGAGACCGGATGAAACCGGTTCAGACCGGATCAAACCGGATGGAACCGGATGAAACTGGCTCAAACTGGTTCAAACCGGATCAAACCGGTTCAGACCGGATCAAACCGGATGGAACCGGATCAAACCAGCTGAAACCGGTTCAAACCGGCTGAAACCGGTTCAAACCCGATGAGACCGGATGAAACCGGTTCAGACCGGATCAAACCGGATGGAACCGGATGAAACTGGCTCAAACTGGTTCAAACCGGATCAAACCGGTTCAGACCGGATCAAACCGGTTCAGACCGGATCAAACCAGCTGAAACCGGTTGAAACCGGCTGAAACCGGATCAAACCGGCTTAAACCGGTTCAAACCGAATGAGACCGGATGAAACCGGTTCAGACCGGATCAAACCGGATGGAACCGGATGAAACTGGCTCAAACTGGTTCAAACCGGATCAAACCGGTTCAGACCGGATCAAACCGGATGGAACCGGATCAAACCAGCTGAAACCGGTTGAAACCGGCTGAAACCGGATCAAACCGGCTCAAACCGGTTCAAACCGGATGAGACCGGATGAAACCGGTTCAGACCGGATAAAACCGGATGGAACCGGATGAAACTGTCTCAAACTGGTTCAAACCGGATCAAACCGGTTCAGACCGGATCAAACCGGATGGAACCGGATCAAACCAGCTGAAACCGTTTCAAACCGGCTGAAACCGGTTGAAACCGGATCAGACCGGATGAAACCGGTTCAGACCGTATCAAACCGGATGGAACCGGATCAAACCAGCTGAAACCAGTTGAAACCGGCTGAAACAGGTTCAAACCGGCTCAAACCGGTTCAAACCGGATCAGACCGGATGAAACCGGTTCAAACCGGATGGAACCGGATGGAACCGGATGAAACTGGCTCAAACTGGTTCAAACCGGATCAAACCGGTTCAGACCGGATCAAACCGGATGGAACCGGATCAAACCAGCTGAAACCGGTTCAAACCGGCTGAAACAGGTTCAAACCGGCTCAAACCGGTTCAAACCGGATCAGACCGGATGAAACCGGTTCAAACCGGATGGAACCGGATTAAACTGTTTCAAACCGGATGAAACCGGTTGAGAACGGATCAAACCGGATGGAACCGGATCAAACCAGCTGAAACCGGTTGAAACCGGCTGAAACCGGTTCAAACCAGATGGAACCGGATCAAACTGGTTCAAATCGGATAAAACCGGTTCAGACCGGATCAAACCGGATGGAACCGGATCAAACCAGCTGAAACCGGTTAAAACCGGCTGAAACAGGTTGAAACCGGCTCAAACCGGTTCAAACCGGATCAGACCGGATGAAACCGGTTCAAACCGGATGGAACCGGATCAAACTGGTTCAAACCGGATAAAACCGGTTCAGACCGGATCAAACCGGATGGAACCGGATGAAACTGGCTCAAACTGGTTCAAACTGGATCAAACCGGTTCAGACCGGATCAAACCGGATGGAACCGGATCAAACCAGCTGAAACCGGATGAAACCGGCTGAAACCGGATCAAACCGGCTCAAACCGGTTCAAACCGGATGAGACCGGATGAAACCGGTTCAGACCGGATCAAACCGGATGGAACCGGATGAAACTGGCTCAAACTGGTTCAAACCGGATCAAACCGGTTCAGACCGGATCAAACCGGATGGAACCGGATCAAGCCAGCTGAAACCGGTTCAAACCGGCTGAAACCGGTTCAAACCCGATGAGACCGGATGAAACCGGTTCAGACCGCATCAAACCGGATGGAACCGGATGAAACTGGCTCAAACTGGTTCAAACCGGATCAAACCGGTTCAGACCGGATCAAACCGGATGGAACCGGATCAAACCAGCTGAAACCGGTTGAAACCGGCTGAAACCGGATCAAACCGGCTTAAACCGGTTCAAACCGAATGAGACCGGATGAAACCGGTTCAGACCGGATCAAACCGGATGGAACCGGATGAAACTGGCTCAAACTGGTTCAAACCGGATCAAACCGGTTCAGACCGGATCAAACCGGATGGAACCGGATCAAACCAGCTGAAACCGGTTGAAACCGGCTGAAACCGGATCAAACCGGCTCAAACCGGTTCAAACCGGATGAGACCGGATGAAACCGGTTCAGACCGGATCAAACCGGATGGAACCGGATGAAACTGTCTCAAACTGGTTCAAACCGGATCAAACCGGTTCAGACCGGATCAAACCGGATGGAACCGGATCAAACCAGCTGAAACCGTTTCAAACCGGCTGAAACCGGTTGAAACCGGATCAGACCGGATGAAACCGGTTCAGACCGTATCAAACCGGATGGAACCGGATCAAACCAGCTGAAACCAGTTGAAACCGGCTGAAACAGGTTCAAACCGGCTCAAACCGGTTCAAACCGGATCAGACCGGATGAAACCGGTTCAAACCGGATGGAACCGGATGGAACCGGATGAAACTGGCTCAAACTGGTTCAAACCGGATCAAACCGGTTCAGACCGGATCAAACCGGATGGAACCGGATCAAACCAGCTGAAACCGGTTCAAACCGGCTGAAACAGGTTCAAACCGGCTCAAACCGGTTCAAACCGGATCAGACCGGATGAAACCGGTTCAAACCGGATGGAACCGGATTAAACTGTTTCAAACCGGATGAAACCGGTTGAGAACGGATCAAACCGGATGGAACTGGATCAAACCAGCTGAAACCGGTTGAAACCGGCTGAAACCGGTTCAAACCAGATGGAACCGGATCAAACTGGTTCAAATCGGATAAAACCGGTTCAGACCGGATCAAACCGGATGGAACCGGATCAAACCAGCTGAAACCGGTTAAAACCGGCTGAAACAGGTTGAAACCGGCTCAAACCGGTTCAAACCGGATCAGACCGGATGAAACCGGTTCAAACCGGATGGAACCGGATCAAACTGGTTCAAACCGGATAAAACCGGTTCAGACGGGATCAAACCGGATGGAACCGGTTGAAACCGGCTGAAACCGGATCAAACCGGCTCAAACCGATTCAAACCGGATCAGACCGGATGAAACCGGTTCAGTCCGGATCAAACCGGATGGAACCGGATGAAACTGGCTCAAACTGGATCAAACCGGTTCAGACCGGATCAAACCGGATGGAACCGGATCAAACCAGCTGAAAGCGGGTGAAACCGGCTGAAACCAGAGCAAACCGGCTCAAACCGGATCAGACCGGATGAAACCGGTTCAGAGCGGATCAAACCGGATGGAACCGGATCAAACCAGCTGAAACCGGTTGAAACCGGCTGAAACCGGATCAAACCGGCTCAAACCGGTTCAAACCGGATCAGACCGGATGAAACCGGTTCAGACCGGATCAAACCGGATGGAACCGGATGAAACTGGCTCGAACTGTTTCAAACCGGATCAAACCGGTTCAGACCGGATCAAACCGGATGGAACCGGATCAAACCAGCTGAAACCGGTTCAAACCGCCCGAAACCGGATCAAACCGGCTCAAACCGGTTCAAACCGGATCAGACCGGATGAAACCCGTTCAGAACTGATCAAACCGGATGGAACCGGATAAAACTGGCTCAAACTGGTTCAAACTGGATCAAACCGGTTCAGACCGGATCAAACCGGATGGAACCGGATCAAACCAGCTCAAACCGGTTCAAACCAGCTGAAACTGGATCAAACCGGCTCAAACCGGACCAGACCGGATGAAACCGGTTCAGACCGGATCAAACCGGATGGAAGCGGATCAAACCAGCTCAAACCGGTTCAAACCGGCTGAAACCGGATCAAACCGGCTCAAACTGGTTCAAACCGGATCAAACCGGTTCAGACCGGATCAAACCGGATGGAACCGGATCAAACCAGCTGAAACCGGTTGAAACCGGCTGAAACCGGATCAAACCGGATGGGACCGGATCAAACCAGCTGAAACCGGTTCAAACCGGCTGAAACAGGTTCAAACCGGCTCAAACCGGTTCAAACCGGATCAGAGCGGATGAAACCGGATCAAACCGGATGGAACCAGTTCAGACCGGATCAAACCGTGTGGAACCGGATCAAACCGGTTGAAACCGGTTGAAACCGGATCAAACCGGCTCAAACCGGTTCAAACCGGATCAGACCGGATCAAACCGGTTCAGACTGGATCAAACCGGATGGAACCGGATCAAACCGGCTCAAACTGGTTCAAACCGGATCAAACCGGTTCAGACCGGATCAAACCGGATGGAACCGGATCAAACCAGCTGAAACCGGGTCAAACCGGCTGAAACAGGTTCAAACCGGTTCGAACCGGATCAGACCAGATGAAACCGGTTCAGACCGGATCAAACCGGATGGAACCGGATAAACCTGGCTCAAACTGGATCAAACCGGATGGAACCGGATGAAACTGGCTCAAACTGGTTCAAACCGGATCGAACCGGTTCACCGGATCAAACCGGATGGAACCGGATCAAACCAGCTGAAACCGGTTCAAACCGGCTGAAACCGGTTCAAACCGGCTGAAACAGTTTCAAACCGGCTCAAACCGGTTCAAACCGGATCAGACCTGATGAAACCGGTTCAAACCGGATGGAGCCGGCTCAAACTGGTTCAAACCGGATAAAACCGGTTCAGTCTGGATCAAACCGGATGGAACCGGATCAAACCAGCTGAAACCGGTTGAAACCGGCTGAAACCGGATCAAACCGGCTCAAACCGGATCAGACCGGATGAAACCGGTTCAGACCGGATCAAACCGGATGCAACCGGATGAAACTGGCTCAAACTGGATCAAACCGGTTCAGACCGGATTTAACCGGATGGAACCGCATCAAACCAGCTGAAACCGTTTGAAACCGGCTGAAACCGGATCAAACCGGCTCAAACCGGATCAGACCGGATGAAACCGGTTCAGACCGGATCAAACCGGATGGAACCGGATGAAACTGGCTCGAACTGTTTCAAACCGGATCAAACCGGTTCAGACCGGATCAAACCGGATGGAACCGGATCGAACCAGCTGAAACCGGTTGAAACCGGCTGAAACCGGATCAAACCGGCTCAAACCGGTTCAAACCGGATCAGACCGGATGAAACCGGTTCAGACCGGATCAAACCGGATGGAACCGGATCAAACCAGCTGAAACCGGTTCAAACCGGCTGAAACCGGATCAAACCGGCTCAAACCGGTTCAAACCGGATCAGACCGGATGAAATCGGTTCAGAACTGATCAAACCGGATGGAACCGGATGAAACTGCCTCAAACTGGTTCAAACTAGATCAAACCGGTTCAGACCGGATCAAACCGGATGGAACCGGATCAAACCAGCTGAAACCGGTTCAAACCGGCTGAAACTGGATCAAACCGGCTCAAACCGGATCAGACCGGATGAAACCGGTTCAGACCGGATCAAACCGGATGGAACCGGATCAAACCAGCTGAAACCGGTTGAAACCGGCTGAAACCGGATCAAACCGGCTCAAACCGATTCAAACCGGATCAGACCGGATGAAACCGGTTCAGACCGGATCAAACCGGATGGAACCGGATGAAACTGGCTCAAACTGTTTCAAACCGGATGAAACCGGTTCAGACCGCATCAAACCGGATGGAACCGGATCAAACCAGCTGAAACCGGTTCAAACCGGCTGAAACCGGATCAAACCGGATCGAACAGGTTCAGACCGTATCAAACCGGATGGAACCGGATCAAACCAGCTGAAACCGGTTGAAACCGGCTGAAACCGGATCAAACCGGCTTAAACCGGTTCAAACCGGATCAGACCGGATGAAACCGGTTCAGACCGGATCAAACCGGATGGAACCGGATCAAACCAGCTGAAACCGGTTGAAACCGGCTGAAACCGGATCAAACCGGCTCAAACCGGTTCAAACCGGATCTGACCGGATGAAATCGGTTCAGACCGGATCAAACCGGATGGAACCGGATCAAACTGGTTCAAACCGGATCAAACCGGTTCAGACCGGATCAAACCGGATCAAACCAGCTGAAACCGGTTGCAACCGGCTGAAACCGGTTCAAACCGGATCAGACTGGATGAAACCGGTTCAGACCGGATCAAACCGCATGGAACCGGATCAAACCAGCTGAAACCGGTTCAAACCGGCTGAAACCGGATCAAACCGGATGGGACCGGATCAAACCAGCTGAAACCGGTTCAAACCGGCTGAAACCGGTTCTAACCGGCTCAAACCGGTTCAAACCGGATGGAGCCGGCTCAAACTGGTTCAAACCGGATAAAACCGGTTCAGTCTGGATCAAACCGGATGGAACCGGGTCAAACCAGCTGAAACCGGTTGAAACCGGCTGAAACCGGATCAAACCGCCTCAAACCGATTCAAACCGGATCAGACCGGATGAAACCGGTTCAGACCGGATCAAACCGGATGCAACCGGATGAAACTGGCTCAAACTGGATCAAACCGGTTCAGACCGGATCAAACCGGATGGAACCGGATCAAAGCAGCTGAAACCGGTTGAAACCGGCTGAAACCGGCTCAAACCGGCTCAAACCGGATCAGACCGGATGAAACCGGTTCAGACCGGATCAAACCGGATGGAACCGGATGAAAGTGGCTCGAACTGTTTCAAACCAGATCAAACCGGTTCAGACCGGATCAAACCGGATGGAACCGGATCAAACCAGCTGAAACCGGTTCAAACCGGCTGAAACCGGTTCAAACCGGATCAGACCGGATGAAACCGGTTCAGAACTGATCAAACCGGATGGAACCGGATTAAACTGGCTCAAACTGGTTCAAACTAGATCAAACCGGTTCAGACCGGATCAAACCGGATGGAACCGGATCAAACCAGCTGAAACCGGTTCAAACCGGCTGAAACTGGATCAAGCCGGCACAAACCGGATCAGACCGGATGAAACCGGTTCAGACCGGATCAAACCTGATGGAACCGGATGAAACTGGCTCAAACTGGTTCTAACTGGATCAAACCGGTTCAGACCGTATCAAACCGGATGGAACCGGATCAAACCAGCTGAAACCGGTTCAAACCGGCTGAAACTGGATCAAACCGGCTCAAACCGGATCAGACCGGATGAAACCGGTTCAGACCGGATCAAACCGGATGGAAGCGGATCAAACCAGCTCAAACCGGTTCAAACCGGCTGAAACCGGATCAAACCGGCTCAAACTGGTTCAAACCGGATCAAACCGGTTCAGACCGGATCAAACCGGATGGAACCGGATCAAACCAGCTGAAACCGGTTGAAACCGGCTGAAACAGGTTCAAACCGGCTCAAACCGGTTCAAACCAGATCAGACCGGATGAAACCGGTTCAGACCGGAAAAAACCGGATGGAACCGGATCAAACTGGTTCAAACCGGATAAAAACGGTTCAGACCGGATCAAACCGGATGGAATCGGATCAAACCAGCTGAAACCGGTTGAAACCGGCTGAAACCGGATCAAACCGGCTCAAACCGATTCAAACCGGATCAGACCGGATGAAACCGGTTCAAACCGGATCAAACCGGATGGAACCGGATGAAACTGGCTCAAACTGGTTCAAACTGGATCAAACCGGTTCAGACCGGATCAAACCGGATGGAACCGCATCAAACCAGCTGAAACCGGTTCAAACCGGCTGAAACCGGTCCAAACCGGCTGAAACCGGATCAAACCGGATGGGATCGGATCAAACCAGCTGAAACAGGTTCAAACTGGCTCAAACCGGTTCAAACCGGATCAGACCGGATGAAACCGGTTCAAACCGGATGGAACCGGCTCAAACTGGTTCAAACCGGATAAAACCGGTTCAGACCGGATCAAACCGGATGGAACCGGATCAAACCAGCTGAAACCGGTTGAAACCGGTGAAACCGGATCAAACCGGCTCAAACCGATTCAAGCCGGATCAGACCGGATGAAACCGGTTCAGACCGGATCAAACAGGATGCAACCGGATGAAACTGGCTCAAACTGGATCAAACCGGTTCAGACCGGATCAAACCGGATAGAACCGGATCAAACCAGCTGAAACCGTTTGAAACCGGCTGAAACCGGATCAAACCGGCTCAAACCAGATCAGACCGGATGAAACCGGTTCAGACCGGATCAAACCGGATGGAACCGGATCAAACCAGCTCAAACCGGTTCAAACCGGCTGAAACCGGATCAAACCGGCTCAAACCGATTCAAACCGGATCAGACCGGATGAAACCGGTTCAGACCGGATCAAACCGGATGGAACCGGATGAAACTGGCTCAAACTGGTTCAAACTGGATGAAACCGGTTCAGACCGGATCAAACCGGATGGAACCGGATCAAACCAGCTGAAACCGGTTCAAACCGGCTGAAACCGGATCAAACCGAATGGGACCGGATCAAACCAGCTGAAACAGGTTCAAACCGTCTCAAACCGGTTCAAACTGGATCAGACCGGATGTAACCGGTTCAAACCGGATGGAACCGGATGAAACTGGTTCAAACCGGATAAAACCGGTTCAGACCGATCAAACCGGATGGAACCGGATCAAACCAGCTGAAACCGGTTCAAACCGGCTGAAACCGGATCAAACCGGATGGAACCGGATCAAACCAGCTGAAACAGGTTCAAACAGTCTCAAACCGGTTCAAACTGGATCAGACCGGATGAAACCGGGATGAAACTGGTTCAAACCGGATAAAACCGGTTCAGACCGGATCAAACCGGATGGAACCGGATCAAACCAGCTGAAACCGGTTGAAACCGGCTGAAACCGGATCAAACCGGCTCAAACCGATTTAAACCGGATCAGACCGGATGAAACCGGTTCAGACCGGATCAAACCGGATGGAACCGGATGAAACTGGCTCAAACTGGATCAAACCGGTTCAGACCGGATCAAACCGGATGGAACCGAATCAAACCAGCTGAAACCGGTTGAAACCGGCTGAAACCGGATCAAACCGGCTCAAACCGAATCAGACCGGATGAAACCGGTTCAGATCGGATCAAACCGGATGAAACTGGCTCAAACTGTTTCAAACCGTATCAAACCGGTTTAGACCGGATCAAACCGGATGGAACCGGATCAAACCAGCTGAAACCGGTTCAGACCGGATCAAACCGGATGGAACCGGATGAAACTGGCTCAAACTGTTTCAAACCGGATCAAACCGGTTCAGACCGGATCAAACCGGATGGAACCGGATCAAACCAGCTGAAACCGGTTGAAACCGGCTGAAACCGGATCAAACCGGCTCAAACCGGTTCAAACCGGATCAGACTGGATGAAACCGGTTCAGACCGGATCAAACCGGATGGAACCGGATCAAACCAGCTGAAAATGGGTCAAACCGGGTGAAACAGGTTCAAACCGGTTCGAACCGGATCAGACCGGATGAAACCGGTTCAGACCGGATCAAACCGGCTCAAACTGCTTCAAACCGGTTCAGACCGGATCAAACCGGATGGAACCGGATGAAACTGGCTCAAACTGGTTCAAACCGGATCGAACCGGTTCAGACCGGATCAAACCGGATGGAACCGGTTGAAACCGGCTGAAACCGGATCAAACCGGCTCAAACCGATTCAAACCGGATCAGACCGGATGAAACCGGTTCAGACCGGATGAAACCGGATGGAACCGGATGAAACTGGATCAAACCGGTTCAGACCGGATCAAACCGGGTGGAACCGGATCAAACCAGCTGAAACCGGTTGAAACCGGCTGAAACCAGAGCAAACCGGCTCAAACCGGATCAGACCGGATGAAACCGGTTCAGACCGGATCAAACCGGATGGAACCGGATGAAACTGGCTCAAACTGGTTCAAACCGGATCAAACCGGTTCAGACCGGATCAAACCGGATGGAACCGGATCAAAGCAGCTGAAACCGGTGCAAACCGGATGGAACCGGATCAAACCGG